>NC_084996.1:5617778-5772778 GCF_963854185.1 Sardina pilchardus | reverse complement strand
AGTTGGCTTTGCCCAGTCCCCACCACTTAACTACATCCATGACTTAAACAGGTGAGTTCATGGATGGCAGTATGCTGCTCAAAAGTCACACATAGGCATAGCCACATGATTAATATTGCACAACTCAGAGACACCAAGCCATGCTAAATGCTTAGCTTATCCAAATCATTTTATTTACAACAATGGAAAAGTCACAACAGTTTTTGGCCTATTAGCCTGTTGTGAGATTTATTTATGTGAGAATTGTTTTATTCTTCATTAACCTCACTCAGGGGCAAAATGATGCAGTGGCATGACTTCTCTTGTTTCATACAAGCTTTCTGACTCCTTATGCATATCTAAGATATGCTTACATGTACAGTATTTATGAAGTGGAGTGTATAAGTGGGATATAGTTGTATGAAGGTACCAATACAACTAGATGAAAAAGAGGCGCTTGGTTGAACATGCAAGTGTAACCTGCTTTGTGTAGACAAAACAAACCCAGTCCTGCACCAGACTCACATCTGGCAACCTTGGGACGGACATGCGATGGGCATCCTAGCAAGAAGGCTGAAACCCATGGGGGCTAATTTTTGTTGCTAGCACGTCTCTTAATGTGCCGGCGAGAGACGTTTACTCTTTGGTCACTCCAGCTGGTCAAATCAAAAATTGTGTTACTCATTCTCTCCTGTGTATATGACAAAGGTTTTCTCTGTGTGTGTGTGTGTGTGTGTGTGTGTGTAGGACTGAGCTGCTGAGATTGCTGCTGACGTGTTTCTCAGAGGCCATGTACCTGCCTCCATCTTCCGACAACAACAACATCCTCAACCCCTGGGTCACCTTTTTCTGCTCCACAGAAAACAGGTGAGACCACACTCACACACACACACAAACACACACACACACACACACACACATGCACGCACACACGCATTGGCTGTTTAATGTGCTGTATACATAGTCCCTTATTGGTGGAAACAGCCCGTCTATTTGCAAAGACACACGTAGGGATATCTGATAGCGTAACCCCCCATACATATGCACACATTTTGTAAAATCGCTGCACTTTGTGTGTGTGTGTGTGTGTGTATGTGCACATTGAGCACACAACTCTGTGTGTTTGTGTGTTTCTCTTCATCCGTGACAAATGGCCTGCTTTCATTTGAGTCAACACCCTGTCGCCTACTCATTCGACATACAGAGCCCTAAATGGATGTTTGTTTTTGTCTCTCTCTCTCTCTCTCTCTCTCTCTCTCTTTCTCTCTCTCGCTCCCCCTCTGTGTGTGTATGTTGTGTGTTTGTGTGTGTGTGTGTGTGTGTGTGTGTGTGTGTGTGTGTGTGTGTGTGTGTTTTCCAGACATGCTTTGCCCCTCTTCACGTCTCTGCTCAACGTGGTGTGCGCGTACGACCCCGTGGGCTACGGCATCCCCTACAACCACCTGCTGTTTGCGGACTACCGGGAGGCGCTGGTGGAGCAGGCGCTGCAGATCCTCATCACCACCCTGGAGCACGAGGGGGGCAGCATCCCCCACCAGGCCCCCTCCCCCAGCAGCCTGGACGAGCAGGAGGTCAGACACACACACACACACACACACACACACACACACACACACACACACACACACACGCGCGCTACAGTGGGCTCACACACGGCACCTAGAGACACATGCATGTTCATGGATTCATTCACTTACAGAGTTATGATTGTTATGTTTATGGGTTTTGTTAATATTTGGTATTGTTATAATTATTGCTATTTTCAACTTTATTTTTTACTGATGATATAGTAAATTACTATCCATTGCTGTTGCTTGACATTGAAAAATGTTGAACTTTGACCCTTATAAACATATAGACACATGCAGACATACAAGTGGATGCTTCTATACACTCACACTCACAAATGCATATTCTGCTGATTAACATCTACAGTACTCTGCAATATATTGAGTTAACTTGATGTGTTTTATTTATTGTTTCTTCAGTCCGCAGGCCCAGATAATCTGTTTGTAAACTACCTGTCCAGAATCCACCGTGAGGAGGTACAGTATTGTTGTTTATTCATTTGATGCTTATTGAAGACAACATCACAACATCAAGTTCAAGTTCAACGTCTTCCAAGTCTTCTGATTTGCGTCTGCATTTGTGTCTGCGTGTGTGTGTGTGTGTGTGTGTGTGTGTGTGTGTGTGTGTGTGTGTGTCCTCACCTACAGGACTATGACTTTGTCCTGAAGGGTCTAGCCCGTCTGCTGTCCAACCCCCTAACTCAGACCTACCTGCCCAACTCCACCAAAAAGATCCAGTTCCACCAGGAGATGCTGGTGCTCTTCTGGAAACTCTGTGACTTCAACAAGGTCAATACCTGTGAAACATACACACACACACACACACACACACACACACACACACACACACACACACACACACACACACACACACACGCATACACATGCTACACACTAATGTTTCTGAATGTGTCCTAATAACCATTACATGTTGTACCCTCAGAAATTTCTGTACTTTGTCCTGAAGAGCAGTGATGTTCTGGACATCCTGGTGCCTATCCTGTTCTACTTAAATGATGCTCGAGCAGACCAGTGTGAGTTGCTCTCTGTGTGTGTGTGTGTGTGTGTGTGTCTGAATGACAGAGAGATAAGAGAGACTAGTGTGAGTTCCTCTCTTTCTCTCTCTCTCTCCCTCTCTTTCTCTATGTGTGTGTGTGTGTGTGTGTGTGTGTGTGTCTGAATGACAGCGAGATAATGTAATGATAGTTTCACTTTAATCTGACTAATGGTGATTGTGTGTGGTGCTGCAGCGCGAGTGGGCCTGATGCACATCGGTGTGTTCATCCTGCTGTTGCTGAGCGGGGAGAGGAACTTTGGCGTGCGGCTGAACAAGCCCTACTCTCTGTCCGTCACCATGGACATCCCTGTGTTCACAGGCACACATGCAGACCTGCTCATAATTGTAAGCCATCATACTATTGTCTACCCTGCACTATATACTGTATCTTATACTGTTTATGCACCACTTGCCTATACTGTGTATATTGAGTGCCATGAAAGGCGCCCCAAATAAAATGTATTATTATTAATATTCATTATATCACATTGCACTTGTCTGCTTTTTTGCACTTCTAGTTAGACGCAAACTGCATTTAGTTGTCTCTGTACTTGTACGCTGCGCAGTGACAATAAAGTTGAATCTAATCTAATCGTATCTAATCTAATTAGCAAAGCAGCACCCTACAGCACCGCTTCCATGTGACACAGACACAGAGTTTAATGAATGCAAACACCTGCATCTTTATTTCATGTGTGCGTGTTTATTTCTGTGTCCTCTGTCTAATAGCTCACATCCCTACATTCCACAAACCTGCATTCACTTTCCTTATTATGTTATTCTGTTATTCTGTGTATTTTTAGGTTTTTCACAAGATCATCACTAGTGGCCACCAACGGCTGCAGCCACTCTTTGACTGCCTGCTCACGATTGTAGTGAATGGTGAGTGGCCACTGACCGGGGTAGAATTAGTGATACTCATTCAGACTGTTTACAGGACGTTAAAGGACAATTTCATTGTAGAGAATTTCACAATTTCACAGGACATCTCTGTTTCTCGATGTCATCGAGTACTGACGGTATGGAAAAAAGCATTCATGAGCCCTGATGTTCATGCCCCCAGAGTGTAGCATTGGAGCTGCCTGGCGGGTCTAGCTGTTGGCTGCAGCAACTCAAGCTGTTGTTGTTGTTTTCATGTTTTTTTTCTCGTACTGACAGTACTCCGTGACCTCGAGAGACAGAAATCTGTGTGAAAAATCGTCAGGATCCTCCTTTAACATGTTCCTCTCATGTGTTGGTTGGATAAGCAGTCCCAGTTGCTTGTATAACGTGCTTGTCTCCTGCAGTCTCGCCCTATCTGAAGAGCCTGTCCATGGTGGCAGCCAATAAGCTTCTCCACCTGCTGGAGGCCTTCTCCACCCAGTGGTACTTGTTCTCAGCCTCCCAGAACCACCACCTGGTCTTCTTCCTGCTCGAAGCCTTCAACAACATCATTCAGTACCAGTTTGATGGTAAGGCAGCACCTGACCCTCATCAGGCTCATTGTAGTGAATGAATGAGAAGTTCTAATGTGGGAGCAGGTGACGTCAAGGGGATTGTCCTTATCCACCGGCCAGCAGTCAGTATGATCAACACCTGTATGTTGAACCAAAGTGAAGCTCTGTCATCAATCTAACTCTCTCTCTCTATTTCTCTCTCTCTCTCTCTCTCTCTCTCTCACACACATACACACACACACACACACACACACACACACACACACACAATTCAATAGCAGAATGACCAAATCTTCCTGTTACACACTTCCTTGCTCTGTTTAGAAGTCACATTCATATTTTGGTTTGTTTGACAATACATGTGTCCAGGTCTATATTTAAAATGTATACCATCCATTTTTAGCAACTCACAGTCACGCCCATGTCAATTCTCTATGTTGGATTGTGTATTCTTCTGTGATATATTTTTCTGAAATGCACACATTCATTTTAGTGCAAAATATACAGTATACAAAATCCTTGTGTTTTTTGTGATGGTGTAAAAAACATGTGTTCACTGTAAAAACATCTATTCACACTACTATTAACACTCTTCTTGCTCCACGTTTTTTTTCAATCTATTGTACCATTGTTACTGTCCTTCACGTACTTTGAGAGAAAAGATGAACTTATTTAGAGTCAAATTCCTTGTTTGTTTACACAAACCTGGCCAGTGAAGCTGATTCTGATTCTGATTCTGATTTGGTCGTCCAGGGAACTGTAACCTAGTCTACGCCATTATCCGCAAGCGCAGCGTGTTCCACCAGCTGGCCAACCTGCCCACAGACACGGCCTCCATCAACCGGGCCCTGCAGAGGAAGAAGAAGACGCCGGACACCATCTCCCGGACCAGCTCGCAGGAGACCGTGTCCATGGAGGGCTCCCGCCCGGCCGTCCCTGCAGAGCCGGGCACACTGAACGCCAGCCTGGTGGCCATGCCAGGTACTGCGCTCACTCAAACCCCCAACGCATCACCGGCACACGATGATCACCACCTATCTGGCCCGTCTAGGCTTTCCAGCCTACTACCTACACACGAAAACTTTGATCTATTCCAGTTTTGTTTACATACAGTGCACTTATGTCCATACGAGCAACATTTTCCTACAATATCCGCCATTTATCTGTACATATACAGTATATCATATTATCATTACCATTTTACCAGTACTACCATTACATTTATATTAGTAATAATCACATACTGTAGTAGGGATGTGTAAAAAAAGTGTGTTCATGTTCATCAGTTCATGAATCAGTTCATCATCCCAGATATCTGCTCCTAAAGCACTGCTGTTTATGTGTTTCTGCTGCAGGCATTGATAAACTCACAGAGAAGTCGCAGGTGTCAGAGGACGGCACCATGGTGGCATTGCCACGCATGGACCCTCCTAAGACACGGGAGGTCGACCCCAGCGCCAGCGCAGGTGCCAGCGACACAGAGTCCAACTCAGGGCGAGACAACGAGGTAAGAGAGGATCGTGTAGGAGTGTGAATGTATTGTCAGTAGTAGACCGTATCTATCTATCTATTTATCTATCTATTTATCTAATTGTCTATCTATCTATCTATTTATCTATCTATCTAGTTGTCTATCTATCTATCTATCTATCTATCTATATGTTGTTTTACCTGGTGAATCCCATTGAAATCTTACATCTCTTTTACATGGGAGCCATTGGACAACAAATATACAGTATTTGATGGTCAGGCATGTGTTGAACTTGGCAGTGTCATTTGCTCTCCTGGCAGGATGTTTTTTACACGGAGGCCGAGATGGAGAGGCGTCGGCTGTCCAGCGCCTCCTCCGTCTCTTACTGGAACCCTACGCCTGAATGGGTACGCATGCATATTACAGCAGTGTAAAGCCCTGTGTGAAGTCTCTGGTGTACATAGAGATAGAGAGGTTGTCCTGTCTACTCGTGGGTGTACTCAGATGTGTACATTGGTCCTCAGGTTCTGTCCTGGAAGTCGAAGCTGCCCCTTCAGACCATCATGCGGCTGTTGCAGGTGCTGGTCCCTCAGGTGGAGAAGATCTGCATTGATAAGTAAGGAACACTTCTTGACTATCACTGATGCCCACCCAATGCTCGTCAGTTTCTCACTGTAAATCAGATTAAGAATGGAGTCTAAACCTACAGACTGGAAGGCCTTTGTATTTGTTTATCTGGGAATATGATCAGCTGATTGAATTAACTCATTGTGATTGATGATATGTTATTTACATTTATTCACTTCTATCTCTGAGCATCAAACCCATGGAATTGGTGTTGTTAATACCTTACTCTGAGCTACAGGGACATGTGTTCAGTTTGATGTTCGTTTTGGTCTGTTGAAATGAACTAATGTGGCTGTTGAAGTAGATGCTTCAAAACTGTTTGGGTCCAGAATTGTCAGTGTGGTTATTACCAGAGACGGTTTATAAAGCGAGACGATTCATATGAGGGTACATTCTGGTTTCATTGTGACGCAACTGCCACTCCCATTTAGGAGGCAAACGGAGGTATTTATATGGGAGAAATAATTCTACACCTTTCTAAACCGATTATTTCGTCACTGAACACGCCCCTTTAGGAGGCAGGAAGTGCTGCTATTTTGTTCCATTGAAAAACCCCTTTATGATTCATCTTAGTAACTATACGATCTTTGTTATTACTGACCTCTGCAGGGGCTTGACGGATGAGTCGGAGATCCTGAAGTTCTTGCAGCACGGCACTCTGGTGGGCCTGCTGCCGGTGCCGCACCCCATCCTCATCCGCAAGTACCAGGCCAACGCGGGCACGGCCATGTGGTTCCGCACCTACATGTGGGGCATCGTGTACCTCCGGTAGGTCTGTGGCCTGGTCCTGTGTTAATCAGGCGGAACTGAACGTCATGTCGTCTCTTTGTGTGTGTGTGTGTGTCTGTGTGTCTGTGTGTCTGTGTGTGTCTTTGTCTGTGTGTGCGTGTCTGTGTGTGTGTGTGTGTATGTGTGTGTGTGTGTGTGTGTGTGTGTGTGTGTGTGTGTGTGTGTGTGTGTGTGTGTGTGTGTGTGTGTGTGTGTGTGTGTGTGTGTGTGTGTGTGTGTGTGTGTGTGTTGGATGAGGGTGACTGGGTGTGGGTCTTGTTTTCCCTTAACCTAATGGCTCTCCTCTTTCTTCCCCCTTCAGGAACGTGGATCCTCCGATCTGGTATGACACGGACGTGCGTCTCTTTGAGATCCAGAGGATGTAGAGCGGGAGAAGACCACCTGTCTGTCCATGACTAGCGGAATGGCCACCCTAGCATGACCCTCCCTCTTAACGCCTGAACCTCAGTGTGTTGCATCTTGCACTCTTCTCTCTCTCTCTCTCTCTCTCTCTCTCTCTCTCTCTCTCTCTCTCTCTCTCTCTCTCTCTCTCTCTCTCTCTCTCTCTCTCTCTCTCTTTCTCTCTCTGTCCCTTTCTCCCTGCTTGTTTTGTATTGATATAATCTTTTCTGTATCTCAGTCTAATCTCATGTTAAGTCATCCATTGTGGCCTACTCCTGGTGCTTTGTGATAGCTTTTTATCCAGGGGGTCAAAAGGAGGGTTAGCTTCAGCAATATAGCATCGAAGTTGGCCGCCACCATCTTTGCAAATGGCGTCTGACAGGTCTTCTCCTCTGGACACATTTTCACAAACAGGCCACTTTGGTGCCTCAATGCAGATGGCCACAAATTATGTCATCCATGTGGATTGTTTGACCCTCCCAGCTTATAAACTGCCAGATAATTCACCAATCCACAGCCAACATACCTTTTTGCCTACCAGTAATGTGGCACCTAATTGACTTGTTTGTGAAAATGACAACCTGTCAGATGTCATTTTTAAAGATGGCGGCCGCCAATTAAGTATGTTGTTTTGCTGAAGTACCTAGCATTAGCCATTGAACTGAATGGGGTTGGTAACTCCTCCGTAATACCTCCATGTTTTTACCCATCCCAGTTTCCTCCTTCTCCCCACCCTTTCTCCTGCTTACAGCTGCCTGTCCTCTTTTGGCCTTTGGGACATGAGTCACTACTCACTATTGGCCAGCAGGGGGAGGTAGTTGTGTTACAGGAGTTTCCATCTCCCTTTTCCTGAATTCAGAGCATCACACACTTTCTATGTAACTCTAATTAATTGTTTGTATTGCTTATCTGCTAAGATTTTTAAGATAATATATATATTGTATGTATGCTTGCATTTGTGCGTGTGTGTGTGTGTGTGTGTGTGTGTGTGTGTGTGTGTGTGTGTGTGTGAGTGTGTGTGTGTGTGTGTGTGTGTGTGTGTGTGTGTGTGAGCGTGTGCGTGTGATTGTATGTGTGTGTGTGCGTGTGTGTGTGTGTGTATTTGTCTGTGTCTGTGAGACAGAGTTTTGCCATGAGGCTGGCAACTTGGCAGGGTCTCAACATTTTTTTGTGACTATTATGGGCTGTGAGCTTGCTCTTGTCAGTGTCAGTAGTACAACCCAATGCTGCAGTAGGTCTGTGAGGATGTGTCATATGCTTCAGTAGGCTTACAGGCTTTCCACATTTACCTACAGCTAACACTAACACTAACACACACTAACACTGAGTGCACACTACTTGGATTCATGTTCTGTCGGTCGTTTACATTCAGACAAATTGTCAAATGCCAGAAGGAAATGTCTGCGTCAACCCGAGATCCCTCTGGCAGCTTTTGAATGTTGAATGTTTTGGATGGCAGTACATTCTGAACATGCCTTCTTTACCTTTACAGCTAATTCTTTTCTGACGTGAAGTACAACATCGATCAAGGCTGTTCTGCCTGAGATTACGTAGCTCTCTATGTCTAGTGTGTGTGTTCAGCAGACCTAAACCAATGAAGACCATGCGCTTGTGATCTTACTGAGTGCAAACACACAGTTTGAGTTCTCTTTTTAATTAAAAGAGATTGGCATTCAAATGTGAAAACACTGTTAACTGCACTCTCGAGCCCCATTTTGTCTGCATTATGATTTGACTTGATATTGACCTACTGTAAATACTGTGCTTGAAGTTTAAAGTAGTATTTTTGTCTGAATACAAATATATCATAAATTATTCCTTAAAGATGTGGGAGATGTCACTGTGTTTTTATTTTGCGTTTTTTCCCTTTTTAATAATAATAATAATAATAATAATAATAATATTAATCTTTATTATTATTACAACTCACTTTTACATTTACACACACACACACACACACCCTGAACTTGAATGGCAGTTTGATTAGTAATTGAGAACAAAAAGAGGAAGGAGGCTGTCTAAAAGTGAGTCATGGTGACTGATGAGCGGTGTCCTCATCTCATGCACAGTCACATACAGTCACATACAGTACAGTACACTCGCCTTAAGTTGTCCATGAGAATGGGGAGAGACTGATGTGAAAGTTAAATGCATCTAACACTGGGGGGACACACCAGAAGAAACCAAACGTTGCCTGAAGAAACCAAACGTCTGATTACATAGTAGTAGGCTACTACACATACTGTAATACTGTATATTCATACAGTATAATATCTCTTTACCAAAGGATCAGTGGTTTAATTGCTTTCAAATGCTTTCAGACATTGCTTGAGCTACAATGGGAATTAGAAGGAAAAACAACAGTTACTCATTAATACATATTCAAGGCAAGATAAAAACATGTGGATCTAATTTTTGAAGTCACCTATTTACATTATGTCCACTTACAAAAACAAAAATGACAACTGTACAAAGCCTTTATCCATCTGGTGCAACGCCTGCTCTTTGCAGATTAGACTATAGGAATATGAGAGAAACAGCACACCTGAGTTCCACAGCTTGAAATGTTTTTAGTAAGATTAAAAACAATCTGATTGGAATAAAACATCCTACTCCCCGTGTGAATGTCATTCTGAGGAGATGTCTTGTCCCATATTTATAGCGATGCCGGAGAGACGACTCCTGGAGATGCCGTAAGCGATCAGGATATGACGTAGACCTCAAACAGCCCGGCCACAGAGTGCATCCGGTAGAAAATGCTAAACGGCAGGCCGATGTTCACCACGGCAACCCACATGTACACCTGGTAGAAATTGTGCCCGTGGGGGTTCTCAA
This sequence comes from Sardina pilchardus, assembly GCF_963854185.1. NCBI lineage: Eukaryota > Metazoa > Chordata > Actinopteri > Clupeiformes > Clupeidae > Sardina > Sardina pilchardus. The sequence continues at coordinate 5,762,635 of NC_084996.1, read as the reverse complement.
ACTGTGGCCGGGCACCAAACGCCGGCATGATCCATAACTGTAGACAGAGGCAATAACCGGCGTTATATTATGCTCAATTATTTATGGGTACAATAACAGCTGTGTGTGTGTGGGGCTCAATGGTGTTTTTTGCCCCCAACGGCAACTTCCAGGCAGCACAGCCTAAAAGGCACTACCCTATTCCTAACCCTAACCCCCTCAACCCTCATCCTACCCCTAAACTGAGAGGAGTAGTGCCTTGAAGGAAGCGCTGCCTGGAAGGCACCATTGAGAGCAAATAATACCAAAGACCGTGTGGTGGACTCACAGTAATGTTGCAGAGCATGAGATAGGCGCAGACCTCCTTCAGCGCCCGTCTCTTCCAGCACAGGTGCGAGGGCGGGTGGTGCGTCTGTGAAACCGCGCTCGTCCTGGGCGCCGGCTTGGACTCCACCAGCTCGCTGTCGCTGTGCGAGCGCGCGGCAGCGTGCACGTTGGCGTACACCTCCGAGGCGGCGGCGGCGGTGGCATTGGTGGCGGAGGGCGCGGGCGTGGGCCCGTACGGCTGCCGGTGGAGGCCCTCCACGATGAAGCCGTTCTGCAGGCACAGCTGCGCCACGGCCAGCAGGGCGCTGGCCAGGTTGAGGCCGTCCACCTCGGAGCGCACGCCCGTGGCCACCACCGCCACGATGGTGAAGTAGCAGATGGCGTACTGGCCCATGGAGGCGCCCAGCAGCAGGCCCACGTCCAGGCTGCGCGTGGGGTTCTTGCCGGACACGCGCTCGCGCCGGTCCAGGCCGAAGAGCACCCAGCCGGCCACCGTGGCGGCCGACATGAGCACGTAGGCCACCGAGTTCATGATGTAGTGCATGCGCAGCGCCAGCTCGCGCTTGGCCGGGTCCTTGTCCTGCACGTCCACCTTGTACATGATGAAGGTGACCAGGCCGGCCACCAGCACCAGGAGCCCGCTGACAGGGCCCAGGAGCACGTCGCGCAGGTGGAAGCGCAGCCGGTGGTGGTGGTGCTCGTCCGCCAGGCGGCCCACGTTCTTCCACATCACGTAGGTCATGGCCGAGGCGAACAGGCTGTACTCGATGTTGAACGGGTACAGGTAGTTGGAGGCCTGCTCGAAGATGCCGCACGCCGAGTGGCTGCACTCGCAGTCGCCCATCGCGCCCACTGCCGGCGGAAACCAAACGAGACCCACGTGAGCCCAAGGACTTGAATCTTCAAATGTTATTCACAACTCAAATCACAATACCACTTCTATACCTGAAAAGTCCTGCTAAATATTTGATCCAACCATTTAGTAAACCAGATGATCCTCATTAGCAGCCAGATAGATCAGATAATTAGTGATATCACCTGTGTTAGGTGCACAGGCAGAAAGAATATATGACAGGACTTTCTGGACCCAAGATGTCCGCCTCTGCATGGCACAGGCTACCCTTGTTCCATGCATGCTCACCTCGCATTGCTGTGTTGTGAGAGCCTCTGCTGCCATTTGATGGAGGAAGCACTGTCTGATGCAGAGACTCTTCAGTCACCGCCGTCATCCACAACATCAGATTTGTGGACAAAGTCAGCATCAGACCACCACTGCATTGAGGTACAGAGACAGACAAACACACACACACACACACACACACACACATACCTACAGACATGAACATGCCGTTCAATTCCGCCTGATTAATACAGGACAAGGCCACAGACCCACCGGAGGTGCACAATCCTCCACATGTAGGTACAGTCTTGAACTTGCGGTTGAAATCAGGAGATTTTGATAGTGCGCAATCAACTTGGATAAAAACAACATGTGCCCTGCCTATCAGCCAGCTAGGTTTCTGCCTCTGTAGTTTTGTGCGCTCCACAGAAGAATAGCCATTAAAGATGAAGTATGAAATATGAAATACAGTATGTCACCCTTACCAGTGCCAACTCCAACTATGGAGTCACTGGTATCATTATTTGCTAGTTGTCACAAACATATTAAACTCATGAGCTTTGTGGAGTTTCACTGTAATGTGTGCCCATGGCACCTTTATCAAAGTAGGCACACGGGTGGGCCAATCCTTCCACATGAAGGAGAGCTCAATGTCAGACAGGGAAAAGGAAGCAATCCTTCCCATAATTCAAGATGAAATCTCAAAGGTCATACATTCCTCTGTAATCTACGTTTTTTCCCCAACTGGAAGTTCCTGAAATGCTGTGTTGATAGCAAACTTACCGTGTTATGTTTCTCTGAACCTGAACACAGTCCTTTGCATGGTGCCAAAGGAAGTATGACTGAAAGAAAGGTGGTGAGATGTTAAAATAGGATATCTAAATGTAGCATGTATCAAATCATTACAAAAAAATAACTAATAATAATAAAAAAAATGGTTTAATGTGCAGTGATAATAGTCACACTACCACTAACAGAAACCTGACCATGTGTTATCATATATAAGTGTTATATCAATTACTGTGTTATGTTTTGAGTTATGTAAAAACACTGACGTACCTGTACCACAATGAACACAGCCTGAACAACTGGGAAGACAATCTTAACAGGAGAGTCGCAATGAAGGTAGCCCACATAATAGGCAATCTTAAAGAAGTCCATGACCATACTACATAAGCCAAAAAGAATTAGTCCCCCTGCAGAACACAAGAGACCAGATCGGGTTAGAGGTGTCATTTACGTTTGTGACTGTCATGTTGTCACTGTTAGTGTAAATTTGAATTACATATTTGTTAATTACAAGTTTTCTTTTTTTTCCCCCTATTTCTCTTTAGATCAACAATTTGAAAGATTTGTGTTCCATAAGCCACAAAGTTACTGTTGAAAGTGAATCTAAAATCAGGCTACAGTACTCAAACTCTCTCTCTCTATCTCTCTCTCTCTGTCTCTCTCTCTCTCTCTCTCTCTCCATCCATCCATCCATCCATCCATCCATCTTACCCCTGAGCCAGATGGGGCCAGCGTGGCCGTCCTTGTAGAGCACGGCGCGGTGTTCGTGGGCGGTGTAGACGCAGTAGTAGAGCATCCAGCAGGAGCTGAGGATCATGATGGCGATGAGGTAGATCTGCAGGTGCGTGGAGCTGATGCTCACCATGTTGAAGACGCTGGCGCTGACCATGGCGCAGCCCAGCAGCAGGATGTTGAGCGCCACCAGGCCCGACACCAGGGTGCTCCAGTTGCAGGCCGGGTCCAGCGAGGCCAGCCCGCCCGTCACGCTCGACCAGGTGGAGGGGCGGAACATGCGGTGGCCCGCCACCGAGGACAGCCGAGCGGCGGGCGGCAACGAGGAGATCCTGGGCTCCTCCTCATCTTTGGCGGTCATCCTGCTGGAGTCAGGCGGGAGCTCTGTAGCCAGGCACATAGTCAGAAGTCAGAAGCCACTCAACTAACAGTCCTCTTACCTCTTCCCTCTCAAACGTACCTGAAACATTTCCAATTTACTGGGTTGGATTGAAGCCACAAACGGATACTCGACCCATACAGCACTGTTAAAACTCGCAGATAACGGTGTTTATTCATTGGTGGCAATCAGCAATGAGAACAGCTCATGCGATGAGATACGAGGGGCAAATAGTCACTGATAACAGCAGATTTCATCCACCAACAAATGCTGGCCTTTTATTCACCTATCTCAGGTAGTGCCCTGGGTTTCGGTCTCTTTACGCACCTCATGCTATCGTTTTTAATATTCTCTGTGTAAATTTGGAATGACAAAACCATTAATCATATTAGTGCGCGTGGTATCCGTGGGTTCACCTAGGCCAACCTCAGGATTACATAACTCTTCCCTCACCACAGCACAAGCACAATGCATAGACGTGATCAAAGCTTCATGAACCTCTCCAAGACTGGCACAAAAGGTATTGGTCAGACCGACTTGCTGTGCTAGAGAACATAAAGGTTTGTAACAACAAAAACAGGTTTGTTTTCAGAAGCTGGTGTCACTTACCTGTGCAGGTGTGTGTTGGTGGCTGATGTGTGTGGAAGCGGTCATGGCACCCTCCATGGCATTTATACCCACAGAGGTGTCCACTAAAATTTACGACAGCTACATAAAATTAGACAGTCATAAAATCAATAAACACTATCTATATCTTACACAACTTAAAATCTCCAGATCACACGTTCCCATCGTCCAGTGCACATTGTGACAATTTATGTAGAGCCATCTAAGTTGTTTGAATCACCCCCCAGCTTTGAGTTAAAAGCAGTGCACAATGAGAGGCACTCTCCCAGTTGTGTTGCCTTTGAGCTGGAGCCAGACAACAAGCAGAATAGAATGTAGATGCCACAAATTAGAACAATTATGACCTCATATTCTTTAGATTCTTTTTTTGTTGTTGAACTGTTGGAATGGACAATAATGACTGTAGTAGTGGATAGACTGAATTCATTCATTCATTCATACTTTCATTCATTCATTCAACCTTCATTTATTCTTGGAGACTTGGCACAGTCCTCATTTTCAGTGAAGCCGAGATTACGGTTACAATGAAATAACAAAAGACATAGTGTAATAATTTTGCTAAAAAGTAAAGGCCCGGGCCTAGACTAAATGAAACAAAACAAAATAAATAATAAGATAACCTGCATAACATTATGGAGGAAGGTGAAAATAAAAATATACAATTTGACATAGAAAGGTTTGTGATTACAGATCTTGATTATAGGAAAGCAAAGTTGTGAAAGTAAGTTACATTATTCCAGGAAGTAGGCCTAGGGGCACCTTAACAAAAGGCCAACTTTCCCAACTCAAAATGGATACGAGGAACCTTGGGCATCAGTCATTTGATCTGGTCTGATAGAGACCAGAATTCGAAACAAGCATGTTTGAAATAGGCTATAACCTGGTAATTTCTTTGTAAATAAACAGATACCAACGATTATGTCTCCTCCTGTCGAAGATGACCAACCCACTTTACCATACATAACACAGTGATGAGTGCAATGGCCATCACCAGTAGGCCTAATGAATCTCAGGGCAGAGTAGACAGTGCCCAGGGCTTTAAGTGAACACGCAATGACAAGTCATTTCCATTGTTTCTCCTAAATGTGACATCTGATTTCAGTTCAGTCATAGTGCTACATCTTCATTCTTGATACAGACGGCTGGTGCTGATCATGCTGAAACCACGCCTTCATCAGTGAGCATCCAGGGTGTCCATGGAAACCACGGGCGTGCTTCCTAGTTTACTCGGCAGGCGCGATCTCGGGCATGCCGCTCGCGAGCAGAGGTGCGGGGCTTCTGCCCTAGCCCTTGAAGCTCTCTTTGGGTGAATGAATGCGATAACGGACAGCAGCATTATGGAGGTGAGGGAGCGATTACACCATGAATGACAAGTACCATAAGGCGGCTCGGGATGGCTACCTCGACCTGCTCAAAGAGGCCACACGGAAGGACCTCAATGCACCAGATGAAGATGGAATGACACCGACCTTATGGGCAGCCTATCACGGCAATTTGGAAGCCTTACGATTAATTGTTGGGAGAGGGTGAGTTATTCAACAGTGCCATGTTGCACCCGCAGTGGAAGTTCTAAGTTTTCAGCATGCATTGTTGTGTGTAACTTGCCAAACCGCAAAGACACAGCCTAGCATGCCAGCCGCTCGGAGAACGCCCTGTCACTATCCATAGTATCGAATGTTAAAGCTAAGATTACGTAATGAGGTTGCATGAGAGGTAGGACGTGTGCATCCTGTTACCCAGATTTAGGTCAGATCAAATGCCATCTCATCACGTTTTGCTCGTGAGGGCTTATTATGCTTATTGTAGTAGGTCTACCCTTATTTATTTTAAGCACCCATTTCAAAGGAGCAAGATTAGAAAAACACACACAGTTGTCAATATTAACTGTTAACTTATGTGGTTTATGCAGAGATAATTCCAAACCTCTTGAACGCAGACTTGATCAAAGTCAGACAACCTCTGAAATGAATTCTGAAATAAACTAATGAATGTGAATGTAAATATTAGCAGATATCTTCATGTGATCATATAGGCCTATCTTTTGTTTATTTCTGCACACTTTGTAAGACAGAAACCTTTTCATTTTTTAATTCACAAGAGTTGGATAGCAGCCTACATTCTTTGTTCATTGTGGTGTTTTGGGACTGGTGATCCTACTCTAACGTTTTGAATGTTTACAAGGGATTCTGAGGACTTGCAATGTGGACACAAAGGCCTTGTTCAAAAGCTTTCCAACTGACCTGGTTTTCCTCCCGTGCTCATTATGACAGTAGTCAATTAACAGAAGTTCCCACTTTGCTTTGGCAGGCAAATTGGTTGGCAGGTTGGCTGGTACAGTAAGCCTGAGAGAGGCATGTAGCATCACTATTGTCAGTGTGCCATGCTCAACACTTTTAAACCAGGGATGCTGTACAGGTTTCATCCCTCTTGTTAGTGTTAATGAAAGATAAAATATCGAGTAATTTCAGTGCTGTAACTGAAGCCATGTGTCTGTGACGACAAGCATGACTGGTATAATGCTCACCTGGCCCAGTTCTCACTTCTCATACATGCAAGAAAGCAATTTCAGTACCACTTTACATACCGCCGGGATCCATAAAGCATCATGAATACACTCCTAGAGGTTTATAAAGCATTATTCATAATTCCCCATAATGATTGACATAATTCTAACATAATAATCAACTAGTCTGTTTAGGCATAGGCCTACTATACTCTCTTCGCAGAGAGTCTGGCCTAGATCCATTGGCAAACGTTTATTTCCTGGTTTGTGGACGCTTGTCTGAAGTTTGAAATCATTGGACTTCAATCACTAACGTTTGGTAATGACGTATGTTAACTACGGGGGGACACAACAATAACGTTAGGCTTGAAACTTGAACGTAATCGCTCTTGGGAGCACCCTCTGTTCGCTGATTGGGCGGCGGTGCACTTGCCGGAGTAAACGAAAGTGGATCAAGCTATCCCAGACGGAGTACTGAAGGGAAAAGAAATTGAGCGGAAGTGCGAAGACAGGTACAGTCAGGCTAATACTATACAGTCCCACAGCTTGATGATACTGATGACATCTTTGCCTTTTTGTAAAGACTCTGTAGCCAAAAAGTCTCACAATACAGAAAAAGAAGAAAAGATGTAATTATTGACAAATCTGAATTACAAAAAACATTAAAATGACCAATATTCTCTGTGCTCAAATGCTGTGCAAAGGTCCACTGACTGTGCTGAAGCCATTCTCTATCATGACAAAGATGCTGCCGCTCTAAACTGTCCTACCACATGGTTCCAAACATTCGCTTAACCAAACAATTGTAATTAGGACAACTCTTCAGCCAGACAAATGAGCTAATCAGTGAAAGCACATCTAGGGTGTATATGGCAAATGCTCTGAACATTACCCTTTTCTGCTGTAGCTTAGTGAGTACTTGGAACAAAATAACCAATGTGGTTGGAGTTTTCCATCTCCGTGAGAGTTGAAACGAACTGATCTTAATTAGCACAACTCTAATTGGTATTATCTGTTTCAAGTGCACAGGCAAGGAAGGAATACGCAGAGGGACTTCCACCTGCTTACTGAATTCTTAAAAGGAGAGGTTATGCTAAGTGTGGAACTCATTGCATCATCAATACCTCATCTTAGAACAGCCAATAAAAACAGAGCACAGGATGATGTCTTAATGATCTGACTCCAAAATGCAGCACCACAGAATTCATAGTCTTTTCACACATTTTCAGGAATAGTTTTCCAACATATACTAACTGTTTCCAAACGAATCTCTGACTTTGGTTTACAGGGTCTTTAAATATTATTAATTCACCCAATGGTCTTTATGGAGCCATTTGTGATGCCTCACAAACATTTAAGGCCAGCAGCCACTGGCAGTGACATTTGCGTCCATAAGATTTGATGCTGGACATAGAATGTTCTAAACATTGGCGTTGACGTGCTTGCCCTGTTACAATGGAGTCCTAAACTTTGGCGTCAGACGTCACCAGTGGCCGTTGGCCTTCAGAATAGTAGTTTGTGGGGATTATAATACAACATGTTTTATGAGTGCAGTCCTCTCCGTTTGGCCTCGGGTGATTCAGTGATCCTAAAATTGAATTTACTTTAATGACAGACTGACACATGGCCAAGATGAGAAAGGATTTAGTGACGATCACACATAGCAACACTGAAATTCTGTAAAGCAACCAGTAGGCTATTGGTGTAGTGACGATCACACATAGCAACACTGAAATTCTGTAAAGCAACCAGTAGGCTAGTAGTGTAGAAGTCATATCACTAAGAAACGTTTTTTCCACTTTCCACTCACCACTTTGGCTGCTGGCCATAAATACATACCATACTGTAACTTTATATGTAGAGTTTAATTAATTAGTTTGTCTGCAGTTATTGCAGTTAGATATGACTTGTAATGTATGCTTCTATACTAGTCTGGTTTTCACCATACTAAGCTCAATCTTTTAAGAATGAACATTAGTCTGGGGAGGCTGCGCTTTGTTTCTACTGCACGGCACGTCGTTTAAGTTTAGTTATCGTCATGTCACCGGCCAATAGCTTGCCAGGAGTGCCTAGAGTTTGGCCGTTTCTGATTGGAGCCAAAGGTTCTGGCAGTAAACAGAGGAGATAGATCTTCTGGTTTCCAGCCTGAGCTGCCGGGCGAAATTCAAATTCCCCGGAAGTTCAGGCAGGGTTCACCCAGCCTATGCTTCTGCCATAATTTCCCAACTTTTAGCCGCAGCTTATACATTGATTTTGCTAAATTTCTTCAGCTATGAGGTTAATACACAGGGGCAGTTGATATACTGTAGTATTAATATGGTTTGGTTTATTTTTCAATTGCATAAAACACTCTCCTGTGGCTTATAGGAAATTACCTGTGGACTTGATCTGTATGTAGTCTGTGCTTGGTGCAAACAGCTTTATTGTGCCTTTTCAGTCTCATCAACGTAGATGCAATTTACTAGAGCACCGCTTGTGATTTGAAACCAAAGCAGAAAGCAGAAAGACACCACAGACCTTTATAGAGTATACTCTTAATGTCTGCATGCATGTCCATTTATTGTTTAATTGTAAAATCTACGCCAGCCCCTGATGTCACTGAAGCCACGAGTGACAAGGACACTCATAAAGTCAAAATATATATGATTGTGTGACGTTCTCAGTTCACCCCATGGCCTCATCTCAGATGCCTTAAACTTAGGCCTGATGGTCCTGTAAACATATAATAAATCTTTTTCTCATCTGTATACCAGCTTGGGTTGTAACCATCAGACTAAACAGGTGTAAAAGACATCTGGGAACTACTTTTAATTTTGTTAGCAGAGGTCTACAAAAGTTACGCGTTGTAAAGTGTTCGTTGTAAAACCTGAACTGGACAGGAACACCCATGCATATTGCACAAAGAGAAATTTGAATCAACCGGTGTTGGAGCAGTGTTGTGCAATGGGTGTCAGATTGTTTTAGAACAGCCAGCCAGACAGTTAAATTGGTCTCCTCCATGTTTAAGCCAAATCTATCTCGATCTGCGCTGTATGTAGTAAGTATGTCAAACCCTTTGCAAGTAGCTGCAGTCTAACATCACTGAAGTGCAAGCACTTGTTAACTGTTTTTATGAAAGTCATGCCAGTCCATACAAAGGAAATGAGATTCAGACTAAATTATGTGGGTCCTAACTACCAGGACTACACACACACACACACACACACACACACACACACACACACAATGCAATGAGAAATGCACCCCTTGTTCTATACATGATACAATTCTAAAATGAATCAAGCTGTACAGTGAGGCAGGCTTACAGTTATGCTTTGCAGTTAAGATGTGCCGTGCACATGCACAGCCATGCATCCTAAACACATAGCATTACAGTAAGTTACTTGAATAAAAGCAAAAATCGCTGCTCTTCGTTAACACTGAATTATTAACACAGTATTGGCATAACAGTGGGAGCGGCAAGCAGCTCTTTTAGCAACAGGCCGCTGCACCCATCTTATGGCAGGTCTTTCATTCCACCTGCCATTAGGTTCTGTAGTACCACTGCACTGCTATCACTTAGGCTCTGTGTGCACTATTCTGCTCGTTTCAGCAATTTATTTTTTAATTCTGATATTATCTCATATTTCTCACATTTATTCTTACTATTGCTGGATCCATCTTCCCTGGCTGTCAAACAAGTGAATTTCTCCTCTTTCGGTGGGACTATCTTGTCTTATCTTATCTTATTTTACTATGAAACCATTACTTTGAAGAGCGTGAGAATCACTGGAACCAGCGACTCAGGACATATTTATTGCAGGGCTTATTCATGATGTTTATAGTAGAAGCAGTCTGGGGATGTTATGGTTGTTGTCCAAATATTTTAGAACATTTAAGGGCAGTAAATTACTTTTATTACAATCCCATCTCTGTTTTGATAACTAGATTTGCAACTTGAAAAGTTAATTGTGATGGGGTCTAGTCTTTGTTCAGTAGATGCTAGTGTTTATGCTAGCTTTGACTTGTAGCTGTTTATGTCACCAGGGAAGCTTGGTATCTGTATGCAGATGTTACCCTGGACCAGGTGTTGATCTCTGCCAAGCAGCGGCGACAGCTCTCTGTCTCTCTTCCAATGGTGAAGCACTCCGGGCTCCCCATCAATAATGCACCAGTGCCCTCTAAAGCTTCACCTGCGGCACATGAAATATTGATGAGTTCTGCTGGAGGAGTCAGGCTCCAGGCAGCATTCTAAGGCTTCACTTGAGCCTATTTATAGGCCTTTGGGCCCCGAGTCTTGAGCAGGAAACGGTAGATGTTGAAAGTCGGTGTGTTTGTATGTGTGTGTACTGTATGTGTGCGCGCGCGCGCGTGTGTGTGTGTATGCGGGTGTTAGTGACATCTAAAGTGTGGTAGCGTATGTGTTTGGGGACATGCACAGGTGCCGGGGAGGTGCTGTCAGAGTTAAAGGTTAGGTGTCAAGTCAAGTCATGGTGATATGAACCCAGAAATTCAGCGGCATTATTGTGCTGTTCACTGGTGCAGCTCGGGCGGCATTCCCTGTAACTCTATACTGACGGCACTTGTGAGCAGGAGGATCAGGTTATGCACCTGCACCAACCTGCACCAACAGGGGCAGAGGTGACCCTCAGGACAGACCTGTTCAGATATAGGGGAAAAGTAGGAGGAAAGGTGTGTGTGTGTGTGTGTGTGTGTGTGCGTGTGCGTGTGCATGTGCGTGCGTGCGTGCGTGCATGCGTGTGTGCGTGCGTGCGTGCGTGTGTGTGTGTGTGTGCATTTGTGTGTGTTTGTGTGTGTTAGAAGTTGTCACGCGTGAGGAAGAAACATTTTAGTGAGAGCTTAAAGGGGGTTTGAATCATTTAGGTGCCATGCTTGTTTGTGACTGTAGTAAAACTGTTGTAAAACATATTTTACAGTACCTTTGACACTGAGACAACCCAAACAACCATGTCATTCTCCATTCATCACTGTGTCCTCATGCATGGCCTGTGCATGGTTGGGATTAATTATTTACACTTGTCTGGCTGTATGTCTATACATGGGTGCATAATTACATCACAATTAGACGCTTAATCGAGATGAATGCCCAACTGTACAAGGCCATTGTTCTGTCGGCTGGGAAAAAGGTGTGCCCAAAATGGTGGATGATCATCATCACTATCAAAAAGAAATATGATGCTAATGCACTTTCATAGTTTAAAGTGACACTATATAATATTTTTTTGTTTTTATTAGCCATTTTATGTTGTCTTTATGAGGCAACTAGTTTTGGTGTAATCTTCATCATCTATCATCATCACTTTAAAGTCAATATATATGTTGAGTCACATTGGGACATGCAGGCAGGGGGAAAATCAGATTTAAAAAGAAGTTCAGACAAAATAAACAAACAACAGATACAATATTTAAGGGAAAACATTTTTATTGGCTAGTTGCAAAACTTGCATAGTGCTGCTTTAACGTTTATGCACCTGAGACAGTCACACAAATTGGCAAAGGAAAATCATGTCTCTATACAGTAGATTCCAAGAGTAAGATATCTGAATTCACTGCAGTAATTTCTTGTGTATTAGCTGCATTATGTATAAGACGCAGAATAGTGTTTTGTGCAAGTTGAAAGAAACAAAACCATATGAATACCATATTAACTGCCCCTGTGTAACCTCATAGCTGAAGAAATCAATGTATAAGCCGCGGCTAATAGTTGGGAAATTACGGTAACGATTCTTTACCTCTCTTCCTTATGGTTGCCAGAGGGAACCCTGATAAGTGTGACATATGGGGAAATACCCCACTCCACCTGGCAGCTGCCAACGGCCACCAGAACTGCCTGTCCTTCCTGGTGTCGTTCGGCGCCAACATCTGGTGCCTGGACAACGACTACCACACCCCGCTGGATATGGCGGCCACCAAGAACCACATGGACTGCGTGCGCTACCTGGACTCCATCGCCGCCAAGCAGACGGCCCTCAACCCCAAGCTGGTGGGCAAGCTGAAGAACCGGGCGTTCCACGACGCCGAGCGCCGCATCAAGGACTGCGTCAAGATGCAGCGGAAGCACCACCGCCGCATGGAGCGCAAGTTCCAGAGGGAGGCGCCGGAGGCCTCGGTGTCCGACGCCATGAGCTTCTCCAGCTACACGGGCAGCAGTGTCAGCCGCAAGCTCCTCAACACCGCCACCATTAGCGTGCCATACTCCCAGGTCAGCACTACAGTACAGGTCTACTACACCACACACACAACAAACACAAATAGACAGGTCATTTGCTAGAACTATTGGGCCTAGTTTTTGGTCAAAGTTTTCTCAATGGATTCCTGTATATTCCCGTATACGGCGGCCATATTGAATTTTAGGCCAAAATTTAACATGCCCCAAGTCTTAATCTGTTCCAATAGGGGTTCTGACCAGGAATCCATTGAGAAAACTTTGACCCAAAACTAGGCCCAATAGTTCTAGCAAATGACCTGTCTAAAATGACCGTGCACTGCACCCATCTCAACACACTCAAGCTCCTCCACACACTAGTGTAGAAGTAGAGAGTTAGTGCACTAAAGACACCTAGAGGTATTTGTGGCACAGAAAACAACATTGAGCTTATGGTAACTAGGGGACAAAGTTACCATATAAGCCATACCATAGAGTTACCAAAAATATAAAGTTTTAGTGTAGATATTTTGTAGAGCATTACACTAAAGTCTGGTTCGTTTTCATTTGAAAGTATCTGTGTTGGTTTTGAATGAAGGAACAGATCAAAAGGGTCTTTCTCTAGCGCACCATACATTCTAATCTGTCTTATGTGTCTGATGTCTGATCTTCACTCTCCTCTTAGGCTACTCTTCACGCCACAACCAGAGGTAAGACCAAGATCCAGAAGAAGCTTGAGAAAAAGAAGCAGAGCGACGGGACGTTCAAGATCTACGAGGAGGGCCGCAAGAGCGTCCGCTCCCTGTCCGGCCTGCAGCTGGGCAACGACGTCATGTTCCTGAAGCAGGGCACGTACGTGAACCCGCGGGACCGCTCGCGCCGCAACATCCGCCACATGTTCCCCTCCGACAACGAGGACGCCATCTCCCGTGCCATCAGCGAGCCGGACCTGCACGGCCCCGACCTCGACCACTCGGAGGTCAGCACCGACTCCGGCCACGACTCGCTCTTCAACCGGCCGGGCCTGGGCACCATGGTGTTCCGCCGCAACTACGTCAGCGCCGGCCTCTTCGACATCGGCGCGCGCGACGAGGGCAGCCTGGCGGGCCTGGAGGAGGCCACGAGCACCGCCGCGGCGTTCCCGCCCGCCAACGTGCGCCTGCGCAGCCGCCTCCAGCGCTCGCCCAGCGTGGGCGACGCCGACAGCATCGGCAGCGCCCGCAGCCTACAGCAGCGCAACGCCGCCGCCGCCGAGCTGCCCTGGGACGAGCTGGAGCTGGGCCTGGACGACGACGACGAGGCCGAGAGCAACCCGCTGGAGGTCTTCCTGGCCGCCCAGTTCATGAACGAGTTCGTCCCCATCCTGCGCCGGGAGAAGATCGACCTGCAGGCGCTGCTGCTCTGCACCGACGACGACCTCAAGGGCATCCACGTGCCGCTGGGGCCCCGCAAGAAGATGATGGACGCCTGCAGGAGACACGTGGAGACCATCGAGGACCCCGAGGCCATGGTGGACACAGCACTGTGAGTTAAGACACGATGTCACACACATAGAGCCTGTAGCTGCTCTGTCAGATTCATCCTTGCAGTACATTATATAAAAGGATTTCATTTCATTACATGCATCTGCAAAGATATGAAATTATGAATGTAGTTTTATCACAGTTATGCATGAAACTTTATTAACGTTATTTAACTTCAAAAGATGTTCTGGTCTGTGAACCTTCCACAAAACTGCCCTCATTGGCTGGTTACCTTGGATCACATTCATCATTATTGAGCTACAATTTTCTCTGTAACTTTTCCTCATGGCCTGTTGCGTACTGTCAGCCACTATAAAGAAAAGAAGGTGGTGTAACATGATACAAGAATTGCTTAATGAAGATGATTAGTCAAATATTCGATATCCAGAAAGCTACAGTTGTATTATAAGCGGTGGAATCATTTATTAGGTATATAGAGACATACTGCACATATGATTTATAAATCATTTAGGACATTCACCTTTTACATAATGGCTTCTTTTATCTGTAGCATGCCCTTTTGTGGGCACGCATGTGCAAGACAGTTGCATGTACAGCCAATTGCACTGTATGTCACACTGTATAAACTCCTGTTGTTTTTTTCCAGCTAACACACAGTGCATCCCCAGAAAAGATGGTGGCAGAGGAATGTTGAAGAATAATGAGGAGGCTGCCAGCCAATGAAGGCCAAATAGCCACTCTGGGCGAAAGAGTGAAGAGAACTCTCTGAAGTGATTTGGAGGGCTGTACTGATTTGGTCCCACTGAGGAGCTTCAGTGTTAAGTAATGAAAAGGTGCTTTCGTATGGCAGGCCTGGAGTCAGCTGTGACCTGATTTCCCAGTGTAGAAAGTCAAGGTGGTATTTCTGACAGGCTGCCTTATGTGCAGGTATTAATGCCAACCCATTTGAACATGAATTTGACTTGACATTTTTTGGGACCAGACTCGCTCGTACTAAAACAGTTCAGATAATTAGCGTCTCCAGATTGATTCAATGAACTCTTCAGCAGTGTCTGCATTTGTGTCACTTAGTGCAGTAATGTTTACCTCCACTGACACCTTACAATTACTTAACATGACACGAGTGCAGCTGGGATCGTGAGGGGCATCTCCTTTTCTTGGGCATGCCGTAGTTGTTGCCTCTGTCCCTGTGGTAGCGTCAGTTTGTGGAGTTTTTTTTGTGGGGGAATAGACCAAAAGCATGGTCTATCTCACAAGTGTCTCACAATCTGCCAAGTACATCAAATCACTAACAGAAAAATAACTTATGGCACACCAGTTCCTGTTTTATGATATTGAACTTTAGTCTTTAGGCTAAAGACAGGAACCTTTACATCCATGCAGTAACTGAGGAGGATTGATATGGGAGGAGAGGAAAGTCTGTGCTCATCTCTCTCTCTCTCTCTCTCTCTCTCTCTCTCTCTCTCTCTCTCTCTCTCTGCCCTTTCAATGACCTGTTACAGCCCAGTGGCTCCCCCTTCTGGACATTGTGCAGTGTACTGAAAACCTGAAATACTGTAGTGCTTAGCACCAAACCTCTCTAGACTACTGTGATTCCCATACACATAGCAGTTAAAAACGAGACACTACTACAATCTACTATGAATTATAAACCATTACAAACAAATCACCATGTGTAGAAAACAGAATAAGGTTTCATCAACATCAAGATGTTTGATTTTGTGGATTAGTGAAGAGCATGACCAGTGTACCTGATTTCAAAGGTTTTCATCTGAACTTGTGGTCACTAACAAATGTAAGGAATATATAGCCTGCTGATATTTACAAACCATGTTTCAGTACTTTGCACCATTATCTGGTGTAAGGGAGACCGCATGGCGGTAATGTTCAGTAATAGCCCACTCACTGACACACTTACTCAAGTAGATTGTCAGCAAAACAATGTTCCCTAATCTTTAACAACGTTTTGTTACATTCATTTCCTTTTTATTCGTGATCACTTTGGTTGTGATGGTGGTTTTGTAATGGTGTCCTATCTGGGTGGAATAATAGTGACTTTTACTAAAAGCTGATAGGCTGATCACAATCATTACACAGTAATAATATGCCAAAATCACCTGTTCCAAGTATGCACTGTAGGTGGAATGAGCTAGCAAGGCCACCGTTTTAGCCACCAATGTAAAGCAGGTGAATAGGTGATCTACTGCAACTCTCTTTGAAATGGAGTTGTCATCTTTTTCAGGACAACTTTTCATTCCCAGACCTTTGGCGAATCACTTAAAGGAGAAAGCTTCTGAAGTGTCACTTTTAGTTAGGGCGTAGTAGTATTCTCTCAAGTGCCCACCGCTCCATACACAATACTCATTGTACTCAGGCCATGCTTTTTTTTGTACTAAACCAGAAATAAGCCCTTTTCATTCCACTGAGAAGGAAGTCCGCCCAGTTTGCATGCGAGCATCAGACACAGTTGACACGCCAGTCTTTGTGTTTGTTTCTTTTCTGTAGTTCATTAACAGCCCACAAGCCTTCTATGTTTACACGGTGCCTGTCATGGTCTTTGCTATGTGCAGTCATTTGAGTGTAATGTAGCATTTTACCACGCAATGCAACACATCACAATGGCCTGTTGCTCTAGATGCATTTGTAAACAAACAAACAATTTGTTAAGGATGTACTGTAAATGAGATTCTCTGTAAATAGTTGTATTTATGATATATGTATTTTTGTATTCCAGTACTGAGGGAGATTATAACATGACCAATTAATTGCACAAATAAATACCCACACATTCAAAAGTTGTTGAGCTTTACACCTGACCTAAGAAGAAATGTGAACATTTCTATCTATGTGTGTTTGTGTGTGCTTGTTTGTTTGTGTTTGTGTGTGTGTGTGTGTGTGTGTGTGTGTGTTGGGGAGTGTTTAACTATGTGCATTTCACCACATGTAATCTAAAGGAAACAGGGTCTATCCTGTCAAATTCACCACCAGTACTATGGAGACAGACTGAGGCCCCCATATCTCCAGCGCAGTAATAAAGAAACGTAATTTCTCATGTTTAAAATAGAATCATGTATGCACCTCTCTATCCCAAAACATAATACCTGCCTCGCCATATAGAAACACCATCACTGTCCCTGATATGACCATCAATCATTTATTTGTTTATGTGTTACACTGTATCTTACGCTATGAGAGAGAGAGAGAGAGAGAGAGAGAGAGATCATACTACTCAGTACAGAAGTTAGGCACAGGTTAAGCCATCTGAAATCAATCTTGTAGTGCTATCAGGGCCATGGGTGTGTCAGTCATGTTGGGCCAATTATCACAAGTGTCCAATAGAAAACTAAGTGACCAGCCTTGCCTGAAAGAACAACAGCAACAAAAACTTCAACTGGTTAGGGCGATAGAAAATCATTTTGGAAAAGACGCTTTCTGTCATCTTCACCAACTCTCCCAGACATCAGCAGGGATGGGGAGGAGTCCTATAGCAGCGAGGGACTGGTCGCCTCAGGCCAAAGATCGTATAGTTACTAAGATGAATCATGAAGGGGTTTTTCAATGGAATGAAATGGCACCCACTTCCGCCTCCTAAAGGGGCGTGATCAGTGACGAGATAATCGGTTTAGAACGGTGTAGAATCAGCAGAAGCAGGTGCCGTTGATGACATTTATTTCTACCATAGAAATGCTCCCGTTTGCCTCCTAAATGGGAGTGGCAATTGCGTCACAGTGAAACCGGAATTTACCCTCATATGAATCGTCTCGCTTTATAAACCGTCTCTGCTCAGGGTCCCTAGGAAGGGCTGGGCTGGGCTGGGCTGGACTGGACTGGGCTGGGCTGGGCTGGGCTGGGCTGGGCTGGGCTGGGCTGGGCTGGACTGGACTGGGCTGGGCTGGGCCCGGGCTCCTCATATTGCTCTGCTGGTGTGCGTGAGAGAGCTGCTGCTGCTCCCAGCAGAGTTTCTCCCATTGTCCCACTGACTCCCACATAGAGTGGAAGTGCAGCTGTTGTAGGCGAGAGAGAGAGAGAGAGAGGGACCACATCCGTCACAGCATGGGTGATGGAGAGAGGTCCGCAACAATGGACCAACAAAACAGCCTAAAGATAGAGGAGATGGGAGAGAATTCAAACAGTGTTGCTGACAAGGACTGTCTGGCTCAGAGGAATGGCAGTGTGAGCGAAGGAGACCAGTTGACGACAGATGAGGAGTGTGGTGGTGTCACCGGTAACTGTGAGAGAGCTAACGTTAACGGAAGTGACCAGTCAGACTGTAACTGTGGGGACTGTAATGACCTTTACAAGAGTCCACACTATCCCGCACAAGAGCAGCACACGGAGGATGTGCCGTGCGACTCCTGCATCGAGAGCCCGCGGCGGGCCGTGAAGTCGTGCCTCACCTGCCTGGTGTCGTACTGCGAGGCGCACCTGCGGCCGCACCTGGAGAGCCGGCGCTTCCGGAGCCACCGGCTGGTGCCGCCGCAGACGGACCTGGAGCCACGCTGCTGCCCGGAGCACGGGCTGCCCCTGGAGCTGTACTGCCGCACCCACGCCCGCTGCCTGTGCCATGCCTGCAGGGAGCAGCACGGCCACGGGGGGCGCCACACCCTGCCAGTGGGGGAGGCCCGCAGACTGACTCAGGTACTACACACCTTCACCCATATAGGCCTGCACATGAGGGAATACTGTAGACCCTTTCAATGAGAAAAACAAAATCAATGATTGAATGTTCTATTTTGTTCCCAAACTACTTTTTATGCATTAAGATAACATGGATTGTTAAAAACGGAAACTTTGTGGGAACATCTACAGTATGATGCTGATAATGGAACTCTCTTGAAACGGTCTACTGTATACTGTACATCACAAAGCCAACACTGGAGCTCACGCTCAAAAGGTAAAAAGTGCTAAAGAAGGTGGACAACACTGTAAATGATAGCATGTAGTTTATTTGTAGTATATTTGTAGCCATTACATAAATCTCCTGAGTGGATTATTCGGCCTCTTCAGTATTCTTTACCTTTCAAGTGTGAGCTTCAGTGTTGGTTTAGTGATTTGCATTCTGTTAGATGCCTATGCACCACCACTAGGCTTATTTAATTTTAGCTTTATTTCATCCTTGGAATACTTCATTGGAATACACTGTACTGTATGTCCATAGATCCATAAATGAAAGAAAATAATATACACAGGACCTTATTACCTACAGTAAGTGTGTACCTACACAAACTGTAACTGCATTTTAATGTACAGTAAAGCTTTTATCTATAGCAATATGTCAAAGTATGTAGCAAATGTATTACAGTATGAAAATGTAAACAATATCATTTGATGTATTGGCTTCCAGTAGCCTAAGTCACAGGATTGACTTTCAAAGACTGCTGCTTGTTTATAAACCGATAAATGGAACAGGACCTTATCACATGCTTTTGCTGTACACACACACTGTCCAGACCTCTCAAGTCTCAATACTTCTTAGTAAAACCTGCTGTTTGAAACTTAACATGGTGAAGCAGTTTTTAGCTTATGTGGTTCAACTCTGGAACTGACTTCTGGATGACATCAAAAATGGCCCATCTGTAGCCAGTTCAAAACGTTCTTATTATTCAATGGTGCACTTTACTTTTAAACTACTTTTCCAGCTGTTGCCCTTTAATGTTTTTTTTTTCATTATTTACTATCATCCTATGATTTTGTCTATGTAAAGAACATCGAATCACCCCTGCTTAGGAAATGTGCTATATAAATAAACTGAACTTGAGCATTGATCCCATGGGAAATTCTTTCCCTGCATTTTATCCATCTTGGATAGTTGTTAGGGAATACACGCACGCACGCACGCACACAGGCACGCACGCACACAAACACACACACACACACACACACACACACACACACACACACACACACAGTGAGGAGTGAACCCAGAGCAGTGTGTGTGTGTGTGTGTGTGTGTGTGTGTGTGTGTGTGTGTGTGTGTGTGTGTGTGTGTGTGTGCACGCATGTGTTTGTCTCAGACTTGCATTCTGTATTCGACCTGTTGGGAATCAAATGAAGGCTTGGTTCAGTTACACAAATGATTGCTGGCAGTTGTTTATTTTTTCTCAGTTGTGGTACTGAAGTAATCCCCTGTGTCGGGAAAGATAAGTCATCGCTCAAGCAAGATAGATGGTGGGAACATATTTGGAATGGAGGGAAGCAACAAAGGCATTTGTTGGGAGTGTTTTTTTTTTTTTTTACCAATGTGAGCCCCACATATGGGGCTGTTTAAAAGAATATATTTGTGTGTGCGTGTGTGTATCTGTGTGTGTGTGTGTGTGTGTGTGTGTGTGTGTGTGTGTGTGTGTGTGTGTGTGTGTGTGTGTGTGTGTGTTTTGTAGGCAGAGCAGCAGAGGGAGAGGAGAGAAATGTTGAAAACAGTCTCCACAGCAGAGGATGCCATCACCACAGCAGAGGATGCCATCACCAGTCTTCAACACAACATTGCCACAACAGAGGTACAGTATGGAGGCCTATCTGCAATATGTCATTAGTGAGGCCCAAACATGGACATGAATACTATATGCAGGAAGTCTACATTTTATTATTGATAGTTCATTCATTCATTCATTCATTCATTCATTCATTCATTTCTTTATCATATATAACATGTCTTTACTGGTTATGAAAGAACCATTCATTCACTCATTCATTCATTCATTCATTCATTTTATTGATAGTTAATTTATTCATTAATTTCCGTATCATACTGTATATGAAATATCTTTACTGGTTGTGAATGAACCATTAATTATTAATTCATTCATTCATTCATTTTATTGATAGTTAATTAATGAGTTCATTCATTCATTTTGTATCATGTCTAAAGTATCCCTGCTGGTTGTTGTGTGGAACCTGTGCTTACATGACAGAGCTCCATGATGGGCCTGCACGTGGTGCTGGAGCAGCAGTTCTCCCGTCTGCATGTGGCGGTGGACAGGGCCAGGGAGGAGGTGCGGGAGGCGCTGGACGGGGAGCTGAAGCGGGTGACGTGCCAGGCGGAGGGCGTACGGGCACACCTGCAGCTGAGGATAAGCCAGCTGAAGAGGACCCTCGTCTTGGGGGAGAAGATCAGCAACAGCAAAGATGATGTGGACTTCATGCAGGTCAATTGTGGTTATTTGTCATGACACAAATAGTAATCACAGCAAATATGTTGTATGTTTTTATTACAGTGCATGCAAATGCACTGCACTGTTCTTCCTAGGCTTCTTATTATTATTCCACTGATCGATTTTTCTAACCGCAATTTCTCTTCAACCGTTTAACTTAGAAACTTCATTCAAACTCTGTAACGTAGGTATTCTAATGGATCGGGTTGCTATGACTTTTCAACTTTGTAACTTTTATACTTTTTGAACTATTAAATAAAAACTATTCAAAATTTCCCCATAGACTTAACATTGGCCTCTATGACATCACAATCGGGTCGTTGAGCAATTAGAATCTTATGCCAGGTGGCCAGCCCCACCTGCAGCAGCCCTCTCTCTCTCAGGCTTTAAGCATACAATCTCTCTGTGAAGACTACATATCCTGTTAACTGTTTCCTCTTTCCACAACTGTTTCAAAATAAAAGTCCTCACTGCAATAATACACCATTAAATCATTTAACCACTGAAACTACTCAACTATTTAACTGTTCAACCATTCCAACTGTCAGTTATCATCAACTATGCCTCCAGTCAACTAAATGAAACCTCCATGTACTTAGCAACCAACATAGCAACCATTAAAACTAAGCGTTTTTGACAGTTTCCATAGGAACCAACATGATTATACTACAGTAACTTCTTTATTCCTGATAGTGGGCACCATGGATACCCTAGCAACTACTGTTTCAAAATAAAAGTCCTCACTAGCAAGTTAGCATTGTTAGCATAGTTAGCATTGTTAGCATAGTTAGCATTTTTAGCATAACTGCTAAAAATGATTAGCTAAGTTAGCTAATCAACCTGGTTAGCATTGTTAGCATAGTTAGCATTGTTAGCACAGTTAGCATTTTTAGCACAACTGCTAAAATGATTAGCTAAGTTAGCTAATCAACATGGTTACAATTGTTAACATAGTTAGCAATGTTAGCATTTTTAGCATTACTGCTAGAAATCATCAGCTAAGTTAACTTATCAACCTGGTTAGCATTGTTAGCATAGTTAACATTTTAGAAATACCTGTTAGAAATCATTAGTTAAGTTAGAACAGGAATGTTTAAGCTTTAAAATGTCTACCTTAACACCATCAACTCTCTTTAAACTATGCAACCACCATGTTTACCCTAGCTACACCTAAGTAGCCATATCTAAATTTTTTTGCATTTTCATGCACTGGTAATTCCTTGGAATTGCATTTCTAGTTATTATTATTATTATTATTATTATTATTAATTGGTTTTATTTCACTATACACTATTATTATGTGAAATTATCAGTTACTGTGAACCACTCCTGCCTACACATATGTAAGAGTCAGTCCAGTAAACATGGGAGATTAATGCATTTTGTGACTCGATGTCCAGAGCTCACCTTATCTTCTCCTGCACCTGCCTGTGTACTCTGCTGTCAGCTGTCTGAAGCTCAGTCTTCTAATATTATGATGAGAACATACTGTAGATAGCCAGCATTTACTATAGGCAACTATTTGTCTCTTGTACCAGAGGGACATGACCTTGTTATTCAACCTGTGAGTTTGCATACAGTACAGAAACAACAGAAATCCACACAGTGTGATGTATATATATATCCTCTGGGGTTGTGAGCTGTTCTGTTCTGTCCCCACAGGAGTACTGTGAGTGGCTAAAGGACTCGGCGGACACCGATTTACCTGGAGTTTATATCAGTCTGCCCGACCGGCTCAGTCCCTTCAGACAGGCCCTCCTGGACACCACACTGGTCGCCTACAGACACCAGCTCGCTGACCTGTGCCAAAGAGGTGAGCGTGGCAGCATCTGGTCAGCCATTCAGAACAAATTGCACATTATCGAGAATACATGACCATGATTCATCAACGTTGACCTGAGTGTGGCCACTGGTGGGCAGCATCTAGTCAGCCATACAGAAATAAATCATAGATTATTACTGTACAATGTACATCATTACAATTACAATTCATCATCACAGGGTCTCGAAAACGCTTTTTATCAGTTATTATATACTAGTATATTGTTATATTGTATTATATTATTATAGTGTGTGATAATTGTTGCATTCAACAATCCAGTTGTGACGTGTTCAGTTGTGTTTTACTTCCATGACAAGCTGTGCCCTTGCAGCACAATCACAGTCTTTGAATCACTGTTTCAGAGGGATTGGGTTTCAACACTGTGATCCGGTCCACACCCTCAGGCCTCAGTGCTCAAGATCCTGAGCCAGTGACTCGCAGTGACTTCCTGAGATGTGAGGAACTCTTCTGAATCTTACTTAAATACTGAAATATGTAGATGTAGGATTTATGATTCATTGTTAAAAGTAGAAAACAAGTTTTTAGAAGTTTCAGCATAACAGAACTGACTACAAATGCATCTAGATTCACCGACTGACTAATGCAGTGCATGCTTCACACAGATGCAACCAGTTTAAAATTCGACATTGACTCAACGCACCAGTTCCTGAGGCTGACCGAGGGGAATACCCGGATGACCAACACCACCCCCTGGCAGCACTGCTACCCCGAGCACCCCGAGCGTTTCGAGCACTGGCGCCAGGCCCTGGCATGCGAGAGCCTCTTCCTGGGGCGCCACTACTTCGAGGTGGAGCTGAGCGGCGAGGGCGCGTTTGTGGGCCTCACCTACAAAAGCATCAAGCGGAAGAGCGCCGACCGCAGCGGCTGCATCACGGGCAACACCTTCTCCTGGAGCCTGGGCCGGAGCAGCAGCAGCCGAGGGCTCTCCTGCTGGCATGCAGGCGAGGAGATCTGCCTGCAGGGGGAGCCCTTGAGCCAAGTCGGGGTGTATGTGGATTATCAAGCCGGCGTCGTAGCCTTCTACGGTGTGGCCCGGTCCATGACACAGTTGCATAAATACAGCACGCGGTTCTTGGAGCCGCTGTATCCAGCCTTCTGGCTCTCGAAGAAGGATGATGTCGTTTGTCTCCTGAGCCTAGCTGAGAACTGACGAAAGGTTTAGAGGCAGTAAACAAGGCATGTTTGACAGAAAATCACAAATGAAAGAAATCACAAATCACACATGGCCTGTTTGTATCTTTTACTTTATTTTCAGCAAATACTTGAAATAATTGTATGTCTGCAATAAAGGATATTTCACATACTAATCAGAGTATTATGCATTCTCTTTCTTCTTTTCTTTTGCTTCAAATAATCATTGTGAAAATGTACTTTACGATTCTTAGATTTGTTTGTGAGATAGGTGACTGAAAATTCAGCAGAGGTCCGGTCGTTTAGGCATTAAAGTCCGTCTCATCATAAGCAGGGTTGGCAAAGTGCACTCCCGACGGAGTGATGGAGATGGCCTTCCCACTGTCCACGTACAGGTCCGGCTCAGAGGGCATGAGCGTGGGCTTGTCGAACATGGGGTTGTCGAAGCCGTGGTCCATCGGTCCGCCCAGCTCGCCCACCTCGCTGTCCTTCCTCCAGGACTTCATGGAGGGCATGGAGGGCATGGAGGGCAAACTGGGCAGAGTGATGGTCCCGCGGCGGTGGAGATAGACCCCCACGCCCAGCACGAGTGCCACGATCAGCACGACGGCTAACACCACCCCCACCACCGTACCCGCCCCTGCGCCCGCATCGCCAGACGACAGGCCTAGTTCTGCCTCTTCGATGCCCAGGTTGGCACCGTTGGCGCGGGCATCCGCGGCGATGTCTTTCGCCGCCGCCTCCGCCAGCCGGCTGGTGGACTCGCCGTTGTTCTCCAGCAGCAGCGCTTGGATCTTCGGCTCCGCCGCGCGCGGGATGAACCCCAGCAGCTTCTGCTCCTCCCGCACCTTGGAGAGGCCGAGCCGGACGGACTGGTAGCCGGGTTTGTTCAGGACGAGATGCAGCAGGCGCTGGCGATACGACTCCAGGTTAAACGCCTCGGAGAACCGCAGAGAGACGACGGCGCCGCAGACGTCGCAGCAGTGGCCCACCGGGCGAAGAGGCTTCGGGCAGGCCAGCTCGGGGCACGCGACGCTGGCGCAGATCCGCTCGCGATTCGCCGCGTTCCCGCACTCGCACCCCGACGGGTCGCTGCAGCCGGAGGGCACAACGTCTGGCGAGGAGGAGCCATGGAACTGCAGCTTGCCGGAGCGAGAGGCCAGGTACTGGGAGAAGGAGGAGCCGGAGCTGAACTTCTGACCCTGGACGGAGACGCTCCGCACGGGCACCGTCCGCTGACCGGAGGAGACGTCCACCCGGAAGGACGAGGCCGGACGGAAGACCACGTCGTCCTGCTGACACGGCACGCTCTCCTCGTGCACGGAGAAGACGTAGCGGCCGGCCTGGAGGTCGTCCCAGGACGCCGCCGCCCGCCACAGCCCCGGGTCGAACCACCTCAGGCCCTCCGAGTCCTTGAACCCGGCCGTCACTCCGGCCCCGCAGGCCGGGTCGCTGCCGCCCGACGACACGAAGGCGGCCCCCGGGCCCAGGACCAGCTCCCCGTCCACGGGCAGCCTCATCTCCAGCACCGAGTGCACCGTCTCCACGTACACCGACACCCTTCTCTCGGCCGCAAAGTGCACCCTGTCTGTCCCGCACGGAACGGAGCCCTTATCCCAGTTTGTGGCATTTTCGTAGTTGGTGTCTGGGATCCACTGCTTGTAGAGGGCAGATGCGGGACTGAAAAGGGCGAGCCAGATGAGTGTGACTGCCTGGAGGGACATCTTAACCGGTTGTGAGTGAGATGACAGAGCAGAGTTGAACTTTGGCTTGAAGCTGTGGTATGACTGTCACATGAGGGGGGGGGGGGGGGGGGGGGGGGGGGGGGGGGTTCAGGTCATAGAAGTTGTTGATTGTCAGCCCTAAAATTAGTCAAATATTGACTGGCAATCCCAGCAGCAAATGGAGGAAATTGTATGGTTACCATCTGAACTATTGTGCATACAATGATATTGGGCAGAAGTTTTAAGGGAAATCTGCAAAGGGATGGCTGTGTAAAGTTAATGAACTAATGACATATCAAAGGCTGATGGCTAATGGAAAAAGAAAATGAAAAAAAAGTGAAAGCGTGTTTTTAACAAAAGACTGGCACAGTCAACACTGAATTGAACTCGTATGGAAGTACAAGGGTAACCAGGCGTTACTGTGTCTAGCTATAGTTATGATACTTATTCTGTAGATGGGTCCATGGGTGTGTGCCCCACCAGAGCATTCATTCCTGCAGGCACCCCTGTATTCACCTATCATCCAGATATCTGCATGAAAACTTTAACTTTATCTGCATGAAAACTTTAACTCACAAGGGAAATGGACAATCAAGCATCATGCTGTCTGCATTCATAATGACCTTATGAAACTCATGAATAGCCAACACATTTGAATATCTACCAGGCTATGAAAACATGGCAAGGCTACGTAAAATAATGAATTGACCACAATTTCGACAGCAGGTGGCAGTAAAGCTAAAGAACGAGATCTTCATGATTTAAATTATCCAAAACGAACCTTGGATTTCACGCTGTTTACATACACGTCACCAGGAAGTGTCTTGTACTGACTGAGCGAAATGTTGAGACAGGTAAGCAGTTCCTCCGTCACGTAAGATTATTGCACATTACACGTTAACTTTTTATGCAGCGATTTTTGTGGTTGTCCACAAATAGGCTAACAGTCGTGACTATAAACAACCTGACATAGTCTATAGTCCAACTTGAATATCAAGTTGCGCTTCCATTTCACAAATGTTCACAAGATTTTGCCTGACATGCTTTTGCTGCTGTAGGTTCACCAATTGCTAGTGGGAAAGCGTTTATAGGTTTTATTAGTTTCCATGGACTCTTTAGTTAGGCCTACAATTTGGCGCAGTGTATGCGCATGGGTGAAGAAAGACGCACCTGCACGATTTACGGATAAAATGTTTATATTCGCAGGATTCTGAGGGCGACGTGCCCTTTTTTCACGAGAATGAAAATGAGTTCAGGGAGAGGAAATCTAACATCAAGTGAGTGAGGTTTTATCAAGTTTTATCCAATCACACACACTTACAGTACACTTTTGAATTCTTTGCACCACTTTGGTGTACCATGCAAATCTAGAATGCATTTTTTCCTCAATTGCTAAAATGTCTACATGGCCTCCATATGAACATGACACCTAGCTGTCAAAAACCTGTCTGATCACTCTCAATCTTTTGAGGTAAAGCAAATTCCCAGCTATAGTTTTCAACTTTAAAGACAAGCCTAATCATGATTCAGTTTCCAAGACACATAAATCAGAAACTGAACATGCATTTAAAGGCAGTGTTTGCTTCAAAATGTTTTGCATTGCAAAACTTTATGGAAAAAAAAGTATTGTGTATAATGTGATTATGTAAAGCACTTTAAGTACAGTGTTGGCAATGGCAACTGTAAAAAGGTCAAAGTGACTTGTAGTACTGTAGCTGTACAACTGTAGTAAACTGTAGGCCTATTGTTGTGTTTATATATTGTCCTGTACAGTAAAGGATTTGTCAAAAAAATGTCTAATAAATGTAGTGTAACACTAACTGCAAAAGGCATAGCATATACTGTAGCTACGTATATTGTCTGTTGTCTCTGATGCATTTATCTCTAGTCCATGTTTAACCATATGAATAGTTTTGTTTGCCACTTCATGGAAACAGGTTTACAGGAAATGAGGTAGAAGTTTAGTACAGGGTTCCATTCTGCAGAAGATATTCTGCATTTTCGGTGTGATTTGTGTGTAGTGGTATGAAATAATGAAACCTAGTTTAAGACAATGAATTGACGCAGTTATGAAAAACTGTAATTGACTGCCATTCAGTCTTTTGGCACTAGCAGAAGGCCATACAACAAGCTCTCACTCTTTTGGCTTTCCATCACTTGCACAATAATCGAATTTAGTCTGGGACTGGGAGTGTTATTTCAGGAGGGAAATTTAGGATGTTACAGAACTGACATCCTGTACATTTGTATGGTTCCAAACTTCTTCTCATTTAGGCACCCCCTGGCATCCTTTTTCCACCTTTTCTTCCGAGTTATGGCCATCTTGATTTACCTGCTGTGTGACCTCTTCAGTGGCAGCTTCATTGCGAGCGTGGTATCCATTATTCTACTGCTGTCATGCGACTTCTGGACTGTCAAGGTGTGTTTACCCTCTGTGCCCATACAGTACCTGCAGAAGCATAGGCTAACAAAACAAAAGTGGTCCACACTATTATGTAATTGTTTTATGTATCTGTTCACTATTTACACTGTGTGAGGTTAAATGAGTTGTGGAAAGGGAAACAATTCAGTCTATACCGTCATATGTAATTTTGCATTTTTTTTTTTTTTATCCTTGATCAGAATGTAACGGGCCGGTTGTTGGTGGGCCTAAGATGGTGGAACCAGGTAGATGATGATGGCCAGAGCCACTGGGTGTTTGAAGCCAGAAAGGTATAACATAATCTTGGACAGCTTACCTGAAGCATCTAGCTGCTCTCTCATGGGTTGCTCAAGGTGTTCGAAGTCAGACAGACAGGCAGTGAAACAATGTGTTATTCCTCTCTTTGCCAGAAAGATAGAGCAAAACTGTTTCATATAGTGTCTTCTAGCATGTGCATTTTTTCCACCAGTTTATTTAGGCCAGAGATTGAGAGTTTTAAATTGAATAGGACCATAAACATACATTTACAAGAATGTGTGTTCAGACGTGGTACTTACAGTACATCTTAAAGGTGCCTTGTGTGAGAATTTCTCCCATCTTATGGCTAGGGGTTGTATTGCAACCTATTAGAACTACGGTGGCCGTCGCACATCAAAAACATAACGCCCAATTCACACCAAAGATCCGCAATGAGTCGAAACCATAGATAGAACGAAACTGTTGCAGCGGTGTAAATTAAATGTTGCATCGTTGCCACAACAATTTCTGAGCCTGGAATGCTTCGAATTGGTGGTAGTGGTAATTAAATATGAATGAGGCCATATTTATGAATGGAAAATGTTGATTTTTGTAACAAACAACTGAAAATGGTACACCTTTAATGAAGCTACACAACTTTTTTCGTAGGAAACCAGCAGAAAGACTGTTTCAAATTCTGAATCAACAATATTCTGGTTGGGTCTAATTATATGTCCAGTCTTCTGGGCACTTTTTGTATTCAGCACTATCTTCTCCTTCAGGATTAAGTGGTTGGTAAGCTTTCTTGTTATCTATTAATAGTAATTATTGACAAACCAGAGTACAGTCTGACTCAAAATACTAAAATGCTAAATGTTTAATATTGATTTAAGGTGTTATTTTAACAGTTCTTATCTTAAAAATATATTTTGTTTACAGGGAGTAGTTATCATGGGTGTAACCTTACAATGGGCCAACTTATATGGCTATGTGCGTTGCAAAGTGGGTGGGGGCAGCGACCTGACCAATCTGAGGACTAAGTTCACAAATTATTTGGGCCTTAAACTCTTCAAACAGGTAACTCTTACTATTTACCAGACCAGTTTTGCAACCTTATTATAGGCTAACATCTCATCCTCTGACTTGAATTTACACGCCTGTAATCTTCCTCACATAAAGCATTTTCTGTCGTCTTATTTCTACAGACACTGAATGGAACAGAGGGACCATAGATTTCCATGTATTGGAATGCATCATGAAGGATGGGGTAGAACTTTGCCCTTGTACTTTGAAGGATCTATTATGCTATTGTGCCATTACGGTGGACAGAGGGATCTTTGTTATAGTTTGATACTTGTTTATTGATGTCTTCGGTTACCATACCTTAGCAAGCCATTATCAAAGATGGCAGCATACTGTACATGTAGATAGACATTTGTGTTGCATATTAATTTATGCTTACATGGTATTTTCTTAAATGGTACAGATCTAGGTATCTACTTTCAATTCAGTTTAATTTTACATTGAAATTGAATTGAATTGATTAAAGGTATCTACTTAACTGTTTATCTATAGTATGTTGGAAAAATAGAATTCATTTCTTGAGTTTGAAACCAATGGATTTTTAATTCTCCATATTCAGCTTTTTTAATAAACCAAACATACCCAATCAGATGGTTTTGACATTTAATGGGACATACTATGAATAATGCACTAAAAGCACAACAGAGCAGTGTGCTTTGTTTAGACTTGGACTTAAAACTTTAATGTCCCCGAGAGACAATTTGTTGTACAGTACAGGTATATTGACGCAGACATCTAGCACTGTTTATCGAACACATAACATACACACTTCAATAAATAGAATGCAGTCGTTACAACCCCCTGTGCCCTCTTCAGGCCTGGCATAGCCAATACACTTGCAGGGCCGTCTTGGTTCCACTAATTGGTTACAGTAATAGTGTGCAGCTGGGTTAATGGGTTGGGCTACAGGGTTGTTTCTGTCTCTCGCTCTCTTGCTGGGTCACTTCTGGGTGAGGCACATTTCTGATTTGAAGACATGTTGATTTCTCTCATACCTGTACACGCACCTTATCTCTATCTTTATGTAACCTCTTTGGTTACTCATATTTTACAACACTAGACCCTTACTGACGCTGGCATTACACCCATGCACTTACATACGTTATATTTTCTCCCCAAACATCTTTAGAACTGCAGTAATTTAATATGTTTAATTATTCTTAAATAAATATATTTTGGTTGACTAAACCACTGTTATCCGCCTTCCTCTTTATGGTCTTGAGCCGGCCGTAGCACAGTAAAAAGGAGTATATTGCACCTCCCTAAAAGGTCTAATGTCATAAATGAATAAAGCTAAAACTACTGCACAGTACTTCACATATATTCCTCCAGTCATACCCTCCCCACATCTTATTTAATTAATTGAGTTTTTGCTCGGTTGGTTCTGACGTTAGGGTATCTATATCTACATCTACAGTATATCTTTAGGAATGTTAAAGTGTTTTTATTAGTATTATTTCATGTGAGATATTTCCAAGTTCCACATTTTATATTGATATGGCATGATGGCAATATGAGGTGGTAGCATAGATGACGAAGTCACACTGAGACATACTTAGCTGGCATTGCACTTGGAGACATTGGACTGAGTCTTTTGAATATAGAAGGGCCCTTTGGAATTCTTACAAAACAGGGATATAAGGACATCTTGACAGGTATATCGGCCTTTATTACTGGAGAGTTTTCTTTCAATGCCTGGAAGATTGATAAGGCTGCTTCATTCTGCACTGACATGACTGCCATTGTGCTTTTTGGCTCAATCCGTGAAAAGATCCACAAAATAATCAAAATTCCACAGAAGGAATCTTCTTCCCAAACAACACAATGCATATAGTAAAGATTATGATTGCACGTATAAAGGATAATCTCACCAAGGAAAGGCCTATAAAATCAAATGAAGAATGTGAGGGAAAAGAGAATGGCAGTTTGGTTCTAAGACATTTATGTGACTCGGTGAAGGAGTCAATTGATAAAAAATCTGACACCGCCATGAAAAGACACTTTCAAAATGAATGTCTCTGATAAAGGAGATCATCTCTATTCATGAACCAAAGGTCGTCTTTACCGTGGATTCACTCCAGAAAAAGCTGAAAAAGACATTCATGGAGATCAGCGAAAGGGCAATCGAGACTTCATGTAATGGAAAGAGTCAATCACATCTGCTCTCAAGGATTACACAAGGTCTCGATGGCAAAATTGACCAAATACTGATGGACAAACCAGAGAACAACAGCAGTGCTATGAAGACAGAATATGAGGCTCTTTGGGAGGGCCATGCACCTGATGCTCTGATGATCATCGCAGATGACTTCAATAAGCAGTTCTGCCATTTACTGAAGGACCTGTTGGATAACTTAAAACTCAAAGGCATGAAACCAAAGGATGATGACCAACTCTTTTAGGCGGTTTATGTCCAGGCATTCAGAAACGACCTTCAGAAGTCAATCAGTTGTAAACTGTCCACGGCGCTTTATGCCCTGCTCCAGATGACCCTAGAACATCGGCAGGTTGAACTGCTCTCTAGCGCCATCATGGGTCAGGTTAACAAGACCATAAATGCCAACCGCAGTCAAGTCAGAATGCCAAGGAGAGTTGGGAAACACCGGCGCCAGATGAAACGACAGAATACCCAACATGTTCTAGCCAAACTGGAGGGAAATCATGATATCAAATGTACTGAATTCTGAAGGAAAATATGACCTCTTCACAGAAGTTAAAGAGGACATCGAATGGATATATTGAGTATTGTACTGTGTTCTCTGGTGTTAAAATAGTATATTCAACTTTGATTTATAAAAAAATTAACTCAATTGCAATTTTATAAGCCCAATTAAAACCTTATACAGTTAGCCTGGGTATTGAAATGGTCCTTTTGATTAAATGGCGCCCTCTTTGGCAACCCCAATTGAACTTCAGTGGCTTTGCTATATTTGACATCACAAGAAGGCTTTGTTCTAATTCGTCCATTTTTTAGTGTCTATTTTTAAGTTCAAGAATTTCATATGAAGGAGGGCACAACCATGCCTCATGTTCATGATAGCTCTTTGGTTATGGACAACCTCTCCTAATTCATCAACAAAAATGGTTTCCATTCTGTGTCTTTTAACTCTTTTTTTTAGTTTACATATAGGTAAAAACCTTGTATAATAGTAACTCTCTACTTACACACTATTAGAAAATTAACTTATTTCAACAATGTATAAATTACAGTTCTGTATTGGGGAAATGGATTCACATGTACACAAAAGATATATACTAAAATGCTACAAAATTATGTGTTGCTATACAATTAATGAAAGATTTATGTTGGATAATAATGTGTTTTAATATCTTCTCTCCTCTGCTGTATGCAACATCATTATAACCACAATTGTGACATACAAACAAGATTGATTAAATTCATTTGACTTTATGATGTGATTTCAGCTTTTTAGTACTGTACCTGGGGTCAAGTATACTTGGATTGGATCATTACTGAAACAATCCAGGTTTAGGTTTTTGTCCTTCGGTTTCTGTGACGCATTCAATATCCCATAGATTTCATGTACAATTTCCACCACAATTACAATTACCAAAGTGCCTCTTCAGGATCTGCTGGGTCAGATTTCCCCTCAATGTATCTAAACACATTGAGAAGACGCTAAGAGTATGCTTTACTAAAGTTCTTTACTTTTAAAGGCGTGTTTCCCAAACTATCTCTTAATAGTGTTCTTACCCATGTATACCTTCTCAACATGACCTTAAGGTACACCTTAAGAGGCTAATCCGTGTTTCTGGCATTGATTATCGTCATTCACATGGGTCTGAGCACGATGGGAAGGTGACCATTACAACAAGAATATAATAATTTACACAATGTTATAGTTGGATGGTAAATCAGAATTATAAGCGAACCTACAACCTCCAAATAGTCAGTCTTCTTCAATTATAGATGTTATTCAGAATTTGTATAACAGAAATAGTCAGACGTCCAGGTGAAAATGTACAGTAGGCCTATAAAGTCAATATTTCATGCTGTTGTATGTAGTGCATGGACCTTAAAGCGGTGAAAGGATGTGTTTGCATTTCACAACACAGCTGACATCGGGGATGATTTATAATAATGATTTAGACCAATTCACCAGCAGACCTATTTTTTCACTATCTCAACAGAATAATTTGCACATTCCTTTCGTTTAAGCAAAGGAATGCCAAAGAGCTACAGCTGGTATATTTATTCTTGGGCAACTGTATGAGCACTGAGAATGAGTTGTGAAAAACAAACTTAGGCTTGAATTTCAAATGGAATCACATCGTAAGTATTATGAATCAATGCCTGATGGTATTTTAATGTTTATAAACATTCTTGCACATCAAATGAAGCATTATACAGCAAATATTGGGAAGCCACGTGGAAATGTTCTAACTCTAATCTAAAAAAAAACTGATTTAAACAGCTAGGGTGAGAGAGGTAAAGTCACATAAATTCTCAATAAAATCCCATTTTTTCCCAATAATTTCAGTGGCATGCTGTCTTGGAACAGCTCAGACAAAGTTGTGACTCCTAAATCAAAACAGCTACAAAAGCTCTAATCTCTAGATTGCACAGTACAGTTCAAGTAAATACAGCAAAAGGTGGCAGAGACATTGTAGAGGATTGTGCTCCCGTTTGATATTTAAAAAAATAGCTGAGATGTTACAGAGATTTAGATTTAGAGTGCGTCATTAAAACCATGCATATTTTAGTCTTAATTTAATTTCTCGACATTACGTCGGCTGCTCGAGAGCTACGCTGCTCTTGATTTCTGTGTGTGGTAGTCTTTATCTCTTTACAGGCAAGTCCTTGAACAGGTAGCCGTTGGTTGGGGCCATTCAGCTAGCTTTTGGGGTCCACAGAGGCCTCTGCGCCTTCCTTTCCGTCCTTCTTCTCGTTGCTCATGAAGAAAAGGGGAAACATCCCCAGTATGCAGCCGATGGCCACTCCTATGGCTTTTCCCTGAGAGACGCAGAAGGAGACCCAGTTAGAGGGGAGTAGCGAGTAGAGTATTTTGCTATTTAGGAAAGGTCAGTGAATTAAATGAACAAAGTCATTTACCAAATAATTCATATTAGTTATACAGGGGTGAGTGTGTGTGTGTGTGTCTGTCATTTGAAAGTTATGCCCAAAGTAACTACACATTTTGAAATGAGACAGGAAAGCAATTCAGTTGCAATTAATATTTCATGCAAACAGCACACATAAATCATGTAAATCTGGGTAGAGTAGAAAAGACACTCGACATCCCAGTCCCACCCCATCCTATGCATTGGGGGATGCTTTACACACAAGAGCATCGATGAAATAGAAAAAGATAGAAGATATGCATGGAGTGTGAGTGTGCCAGTGCCAGTGCCAAGCACTGCCTACTAAAGCCACAATACTAATGATCTCTATGTAGCCCTGGGGAAGTGTCCTCCATTCTACTGCATTCTATGTGAAACAGAGCTCTGAGTTATAAAGCTGTCCAGGGGCACATTACTGTGGTGGTGGTGGTGGGGTGATCACCGATCACACTGAGGCAGCAAATGAGGACAAAAGCAAGAAGTTGAGATGGCCGGCACACTACAGGAAATTCCTCTCTGTGAGCGTCAGCAAAACTGAGGAACTGATTAGAGGAAGCAGAACTAAATATGGCAACCCCATAACAAAACCTGGGGCGGTGTGAAGGATGAAAGGAGAAAGGCAGCTGAAAGAGGAGGAGGGAATTCTTACGAAATGAGAGCTGACTCGTGTCTGCCACATGTCGGCCTGTTTGGGGCTCATGTCTGGTATCTGCATCCCCATCCTGCAGGCCAAAGCTTCCACGTAACCTGCAAGACTATGCGCACAGAACAAGACACAAAAACACAGTCACTCAAAGACTGAACATGACTCACTCACTTAGCTCTCAACTACTCTGCTACATTGCTCTACCACATATCAAGTCAATATACAAATGTCTTATAAGAAGTTGCCTTATATTAACCATAAGACCAGTTTAGAATTATACCATTATTTATCTTTTGATATTATCTTCATAAAAGGACCCTTTATTATCTTGCTTACCCCAGACCAGCCAGATCTGATACCAGGTTTCCAAGGCCTGCAGCTAGGTTAGGGAGAGAACAGTATTAGTCTCTGAGGAGTATTAGGCCTCGCTGTGTATGGTAACTGGAAAATAACTGCATTATGTGAATCACTTTTTATAGAACAACTACTTGTATCATGCAGATGGCATTTTGCTGCTTGATTGATTTTCAATTTCACCCCAGGCAAGACCGATATGGGATTTTAAAGACCGATACCGACCGATACTTTGCCTGCAACACATTGCCTGTGTGGCATCTCAGGAACGCCTCTGATTCATTTCGGCACCCATGTTAACAGGTTACAGCACCCACACTGCCTCCTACATAACTACGTTTTTTCTGTTTCATGCGAACGATTCGGTGCAGAAATATATGGAAAGGAGCAGTTGATCATGAGTAGTCATAATTTCAGTTTAAAAGGGGAAGTGGAGGCTACATGAGTGAGACGAAGGAGCAAAAACAGGATGACCAGCAACCAGACTAAAAGTGAGGACAAATTGGCAAAAATGAGGACATCCCAACTCTTAAGCTGGTTTGCAGCATGGCAATGAAAAGATAAAACAATACTGGAAATTCAGATGAAGGATCAGTATCATACTTTGTTTAAAAATGATTATTGGCAGTTACAAATGCCGATCCCAACAGATCAACAAATAGCTAATACTGACCGATTTATTGGTCAGGCTCTAATTTCACTATTCATTCACTGAAGAATGCCCCCAACACTCTAGGCCCAATGTGCTATTTTAACAGGTGAGTCACACAGTAGAACACAAGTACAGTATACAATGATTGTGCTCATGATGAAACCTATCATTTTGCAACTATAGATTACATTCAGCAACATTCTGAGAGAGCTCAGTGTATTGCAAGCCCTACACGACATGCCATTCTAAATGGTTCCACATTAAAGATGAAGTCAACGATCCTATGCGATTTCAAGCCCATAACATTGTTTGTCACATTCAGTGAACACCACGATCTGCTAGCTGCCCATCCCGTGAATACACTGTATAAATACCCAGCCTCTGTAGGCAGCCAAGGCTTCCGAAAACTGGAAACAAACACATTGGGGACAGCCTGTCTTCCAAACAGAAACGAAACACTGTGGAGTATCTCTAGGGATACTGAAGGGAGGGGTAAACTACACTTCTGGTGTGTTTTGTTTGGTCCTTGATTAAAATCTAACGTTGTTTTAGAGTCGGCTAAGACATTTAAATATAAACATCAACACAAACAAACGCGTCATCATGAGTAATTAGCCCTTTTCACGTGATGTCAGACGAAGCGTTGCTGGGTATCCTCCAGCATGTCCAGCCGCCAAATACTACAGAAGAAGAAGAAGAAGTATTCATGGGTTTCATCAGGTCCCTTTCCACAGGTGTATACAATCAAGCACCTTGATTATCAATGCAGACTGCATGGTGCTTGATTGTATACACCTGTGGAAAGGGACCTGATGAAACCCATGAATACTTCTTCTGTAGTATTTGGCGGCTGGACATGCCGGAGGATACCCAGCAACGCTTCGTCTGACATCACCGTGAAAAGGGCT
This sequence comes from Sardina pilchardus, assembly GCF_963854185.1. NCBI lineage: Eukaryota > Metazoa > Chordata > Actinopteri > Clupeiformes > Clupeidae > Sardina > Sardina pilchardus. The sequence goes on along the minus strand of NC_084996.1, from coordinate 5,725,320 downwards.
AATTGCTGACCCTCCTTCAATATGTATAATGCTCCATGCAGCCACTTTCTTTTAATGTTGCTCTAGCAAAGACACAGCAAAGCCACCTTTACCTGCCATGGTGGAGATCCCAAGGATAACGCCTATTGAGAGCTCAATCTGGGTACCCTGTAGATCAAAGGATTGTTGTTGAAAAATATATTTTTGTTTATTTCTTTACATGACATTTGGTATCTTATCATCTGAAACTTTTTCCAAATACTGAATACGTAGACTTTGAAATGACAGTGTCTAATGTGTGTGCGTGTGTGACATAACAAGACTAAAAGAGATTAAGGAATATTCTGATTTACCGCAACAATCATGATGGCATTATCCAGGAAACCAAATCCAATGAACGGAAGAGCATTGTGGAAAAGTACTGAAATTAAAGACCAGAAAACCAATTAATTTGATTATATTAAGACAATTATGGTGATGATTCAATGAAACGCCTATGAGGGAAGGTGCCTGCTTGACAACCCCAGTGAAATGCTCCAGAGGACTGTTCTGTTTGTGTTGTTTTTGTTAATGATTAGTGATTTTGGTTTTGATGGTAAACAAGCTTGGTTGTAGATTGGCCTCTGTGTGAAATTCCCTTCCTATTTGAAGGACGCGCACGCACGCACGCACGCACGCATGCACACACACACACACACACACACACACACACACACACACACACACACACACACACACACACACACACACAAACACACACACAAACACACGTGTAAACACACAGAAAACAAAAAAGGGTAGTAAAAGTAAATGCCCAACTGTTAAGTGTGTATATTGGCCATGAATGATATCCTTAAAATAGATAGAGCACAAGAATAGGCTGTGTTTTTGGTGTAATGTTTTTCAGGCTGTCTGCAACAACACTGCATTTCTGAACCTATTACGTAGTTCACATTTTAATACTGCAGTTTCTTTTTAGCTTGTCATTGAAGTAAATTCAATAATTTTCTACCAAATATGAAAAAAAGCAATTGGGTATAAAACAAACTGTAAGACAATTTGCACATATCTAGACAAAGTGCAATAAAACTCACTGCACAGTTCACACTATGATAAAACACACGACTGCACTCTCAAGAGAAAAATAAGGTTGAGATAACGTCAATACCCTTTCAAGCGAAGGCTGTAGGATGAAGGCGACAGAATCAATTTACACTAAATCAACTCTGACAAGCGGAAGTGGGAGCAGACATTTTCACATGGGAGTGATTCTAGGTCTAAATCATATGCATGACAAAGCCACGAATAGAAGGCAAAGGCAACAAGAAATTATATCACATTACATCTAATTGCATTTGGCGTGATGCTGAGACGTCCCCTTATTTGTCTGGACGATAGAGCGTGCACACAAATATGCAGAGTCAGCATTCAACTGCGCTGTGGGAGAGTGGGAAACAGGGAAGGATGGGTGAAATACAGCACGTGCTACAACTGTGGCTAAGGTCATCTGGGAAAGTCACTGACAATGACAGGTATGGGAACAGCGAGGTGTCACGGTAGGTGGACTGTGTGAAAATGTAGCTAAGCCGAGATCACTGCTGGATTTTTCTCTGCTTGATAGTATGTTGCTCTCCTGTGAGTATGACTGAATCAATGTTGTTACACATACAGATAACACTTAGAATCTGCGCACTCCTACCGTATCTAAGTTGTGCAGAAGTTGGAGGTGCCATCTCCAATTGCTCTATAAAGAAGAGAAATAATTTGCATGTCATCTGTTGAGGTCTACTTGAGAGATAAAGAAATAGCTCTACTGTTTACAGCATTATACAGCACAACCTAAATCAATAGCAATATCATCACATCATTATTGTGACCTGAAATCTCCTTCGTGTCCTTTGCAAGACACCTCTGCTGAAAACAACTGGTGATTCTGATGACAGAGCCAGTATCCCATAAGCACATGCTGGTAGAGTAGAAAAAATGTGCCCACTGTGCATGACAGAGCCCAGCTGTGACTGTCATCAGCTTTACAGTGATCATCACATTGTTCATTTCAAAGAAAGCCTTTTGGTCAACAGCAATGCTTGCTACAGTCTGTCTGTCATTCTTATAGGCAATCTGCTTATTCAAACAGCCTTGGTGTTTCACACATCATGAATTAATAATCTATTTTGCACAACAAAGTAAATATCTTTCTTTGCATTATTGTGGTGCAGTGCACTATGAAATACAGCAGTGTAGCCTACATCGTTGTAAACATAATATGCATGTAGCCTATACGTGTAAACGCATAACTATTGACATTGTTATTTTGCCTTGTTGAGACGCATAGCATACCTTGAACCATTGCAATAGACTCAAAGCGGTGGAGTTCTCGCAAAAGGCAAGTTCGCTCCGTAGGCTGGAGGCTATAAATAAATTCCCGGGCTCCTTGCGGAGAGGTCATAGGCTCCATAGGCTCTTTAAGAGGATGGGTGCCTAAGTTAGAGGCTTGAATAACGGACGTAGTATTGCGGTAGATCGGTGAACTGTTTCCTCGCACGGGACCAGGAAATATCCCCGTCCGCAGAGTTAGGGCAGGACGCACGGCTCTCCATAAACAAGGCAGCATCTTGCGGATGGAGCCAATAGCATGAAGGAAACCTACGGGGGGAAACCGTAAATAAATGTTAGCTATTCACTTATATTATTTCAGAGTCGTAACATAACAGTAGGCTATGTATCTTAGCGTATTAGCGTGTTCTCACTATCTACATATTTCTCACTTCCATATTCTAAAAACATTCGCATCATCACAACAGTAGCTTGTCCATGGTGTAGCCTACCTGCAAAGAGATGCTACGTGTTCAGTCAGAACATCAAAAAGGCCTATTCTTCAGAGCCAGACTGGAGTGAATTGAACATCGTTAGATACTGTACACTGAATGCATTATCTTTATCCACATAGCTCTAGCGATAGGTCCCATCCTCGGAGGCCGTCACCCTGATGATGGTGGAGGCTGTTTCACTGGCCTCTCATTTTCCACTGGGTAGAAAGATCCTTACGTAGCCTCTGACGATTTCACAGACGTCGGTCTCTTACGTTGTGCTCTTTTAACAACTGTAAATTGTTAACCCAGTGACATCATGCCTTGGTAGTGGTTTGGACAAAATAATTGAAAAACTAAAATGAATGCAATTCAAGCTTGTCACCCGGGCAGGAAGGTCCCCGAGATCTGTTTGGAGTGTGATGTCATCGTGGGTAGGCGTGGTTAGAAAGGCAAGGCCATGAAAAAAGGAAGGTCGTCCAGGAAAACATGGAGAGCAATACAGTGTTAGGGCCACCCCAACCACTGATGAATAATACAATAACTCGGGATGGATTCAATTATTTCTGAAATGTAAAGGTAAAGCTACAAACTAAAGCACAGAAACATCACAGACAGAGAAAGTCACTAACAATATTCTCCTGTTCAGTTACAGGAACAATGGAGAAAGGCCTGGGCTAGGCATTTTACCAACTCCAATGATGTAGGCCTAACGATTTTGGCCTAGCTACAATATCTATCACAAGAGACATGACCTTATTTCAATCGATTTTCACTGATTGCCCTTGACACTTAGGCATAGGAATATGAGGCAGGACACTGGTCTGTGGAAATCCTAGTTTGGCCTATGACATATTTGTGCTCGGTGTAGCCCATTTATTATGCTTCCTGGGTTTGTACAATCTTTGGCCTTTCTTTTGGTAGGCTGACATGGAGGAAACGTAAGGCAACAATAATAATTCTATGGTTCATTAATAATGGTGACCATATGTTGTTATCCATCCAGTTATACATTATTCTGACATCTTACCAAACACAATTACGTTATGTTTAAAAGATTATTTGCATACACACACATTTATATATATATATATATATATAATTTAATCTTCATCTGCACAGATTACCATTAATTACTCAAAAGAAATGCAAGATTAAATGTAAAGCGACAAAATTAAATGTAAGCTCAACCGCTCTGAAAAACAAAGTCAATTTATTTGCATAGAGGACACTTAAAGTTACAGTATACAATTTTGACCTCTGTTTGACATTTGAACCAAGTAACCAATCAAATTAAACCCCACCTTGGCATAATTCCTGAAGCTACAATGTTGATTGGTTGGAACTGTATATGCTTCAGCCTGAAACACTTTGTTTGGCCAGGACTGCATGGGGCAAAAGACCTCTGGGAAAATATAGGGATGATCTTGTTTGCTCAAAGCTGTCTTGGAAATATTCCACAACCACTCAGAAATGTATAGAAGGTACCCAGTAGTTATATATATATATATATATATATATATATATATATATATATATATATATATTTAAACCTAATGATCAACATTGCAAATCTGGAGTGACTTGGATGTTTGGGTGTGTGTAGAAAGTCAGTCACCAATTTCACAACATTGCCACCAGGGGGCACACTGTGAAAGAAAAAGTTTACACGGCATTTGAAATCAGCATCCAGCCATAGGACCGCTCCAAAGACATTTTCATTGCATAATGATAGAACTTCCACCAAATTTAAGAATGGATACCTTTTAATTGTATGAATTTAAGTATTGCGTTCGACATAAACCGTTATAAACAACAAAAGAGCCAGCAGCAAAGCCTTCATAATAGTGTTCCTGTTTGACATGAGAACAAAGGACAGATCTTTATCTTAATTCTATGAGGTACTGGCATTTTAAGTGTGATTAACAAGCAGTTTGATAATCAACAAAGCTAAATAGTGACATTGTACAAATACCATTTTAAGGAAGTAAAACGTATTTTAGAACACCGTCAGAGCACTTTTTAAGTTAGTAAAGTATTTATGAATCTCAGAGTATGATTGACAGGAGTAGTGAAAAGATAACAGATGAAATACACAGGGACGTCGCAAAAGACTAACCGCTTTAAATGGGTTTACTGGATAAGCTACATCCTTGTGATAGGTTAGGGTTAGGGTTAATTAACGGGGAAATTGAGAAGAAAAAAATAATAATCACACCCACACACAACTCTTTAAACACAATTTCTTTTTAATTTGGTGCCAAAGCTGTGATTAAACGTGAAAATAAATAAACCACTGAATCTGGTAGAATGGAACATTTTAAAAGCAACAGGAGACTCACACAAAGGTCAGAGCACTAAATGAACGGGTCAAAAATTCGGATTCTTATAAATCACTGATGTTGGCTTCCATAAACAGTCCGTGGAAACTACATATTTTCTTCACTGTGAGGCATTTGATAAAGGGTATGCTATATTTGCTACTATCTATAACTCCCACACAGCCATTTCCACTGGGAGGTAAGGACACATTAATAGCTTTGTTAATGCAGACCAATACCAACATTGAACAACATTGAATACCAACAAGTTCAACTTGGCCAACTTCAGAAATCTACTAACCAATACATCGATGAAGTCAGCTACATAATTAATATGTTCTTAATACCATCTTGGATAGTTTTTTTATTATTATTCTTAATGTGTGCTTTAATATTGCATTTGATTTTTTTTTCCGCATACATTTTAATGCTCTAATACTCTGCCGCCTATGAAATTAAACTGTGTATTACCTCTTCCAGGGACGGACAGAGATCATTTTATTTATCAACCTATAAAATTACAAAAAAGCTATCTACACTATGTACAAAATCAAATCACAAAAAAGGAACAGAGGTATAAGAGACAGTTGGTCGTTTAAAAACACACTGTGAGTGTTGAGGTTGACTTATGTCACTTTTTAGCGTTTCACGTTTGGCTAATCACTCCCTTACCAGCACACCTCTACTCTAAAACTGAACCAAAAACTGATGCAAAGGGGGGGTAGGGTGGGAATCATTACAAACCAGTTAATGTACATCACAAAGGTTTGTGTAGTAAACCATAGCTTATTTTGAGATAAACAACATTATAATATGTGATGCGCAGTTTACAGAAGTAAGGCGTCATGCATTCCTAATATTGAACAAAAAAATTGCTTAAAACCTATAAGCCGAAGCAGTGAGTAAAATCTTTAGTGTCACCATCTGAAATCTTTTTCATCTTTATACAGATATGCATAGTCACAGATTATCTTTTTTTTTTTCCTATTTATTTCTATTGCTTCTTTGTGCCATTATGACACAAACTGTGCAGATATTTTTCACCATAACATATTCATGTAAAATTATGAGCCAGCATATTGCTTTGAAAGAGGCCATTACTGATCTCGGAGTAATAACTGAGTGATTAGAATGGCTGCACCACAGAGGAATTCTAGCTTGGAACTCAGCAGAGAGGGTCAGGTTCCGTTATGAGCATCTAGGATGAGGATGGTACCTGCCACCTGCACAACCTTCAAGACTCCTTCAAGACTCCATTGGAAAACGCCTCGTTACTTGGCACCTCAGGTGTTGGCCTCAGCTGCTTAAGACGACAGAAAAAGTGTGAGAAAAGTGACGGACTGATATACACAATTCCAATAAGGTGTCATTGTCCACGTAGGGTCAATAGGGTCCCAAGAAGTTCTTCCTGCCCCCTGTACCTAACCAGGTCTCTTGTGCTGCTCTGGAACAGGTCATTTCATACATACTATGGCCACTGGCTGACCATGGAATAAAACAACCAAAAAGGTGGGCTATCATATTGTGATGTCCCTTTCATTCAGGGATGTGTCGCCTACACACGTACTGTAATCTACACGCACATGTATATACAGTCTTACTCATCAACTGAGCCTGTGTCTCAAGTTAACAATAGTCTTGTTTCTGGTGCCTCTTGTTGTACTGTTCAAGCAGAGAGGCCTGCTGTTGGGCACTCAGGCAATGCGTGGGGCTGAGCGGTCACTGGTCAACGGCGTCTTCTTCAGTTTGACGCCGCGCCGAATAGCCAGCAGCATCGTGTCGCCCTGAGGGTCGGAGGGGTCCGCCCCGTCCAGCAGCCCGTCGGAGGAGCCCTTGCCCGCCGGACCGACCGAGCGAACCGGGGGGTTGGTGGAGGCCTGGCCGCTCCACGAGGACACCGGCAGGATGCCCAGCTGCTCGCCTTCCCCCGAGGCCGGCGACTCCGGGCTGGGGGGGTCCTCGTCCTCGCCGCCGCCGCCCCGGCCGAAGCAGCCGAGGCTGGGCAGAGCGTCCGGCGGCACGGCGGGGGTCCTCGGCGGGATGACGGGGGTCTTGATGGGGATGGGCCCGCCTCCCGAGATGGTGGCGCGGCGGCCCGACGGCTTGGTGGACGGCGTGCGGCGGATGGTGGCCGTGCCGGGCGTGACGACCACGACCGGACCGGGGCCGGACCCGGGGCCGGAGGGGACGCCGGCCGTGGAGGCCGGCCGCTTGGCCTGGAACATGCGGCGGTAGGACTGGGTGATGTCGCTGTTGCGCGGGATGGTGGAGGACTTGTCAAAGTCCTGCTGGTCCACCTCCGGCTCGCCGCCCATGGAGAAGTAGTCGTAGTCGGACACTGGAACACAATTAGCGGAGAGAGCAACTACAGGTCACTATACTGCCGGGCCAGCAGAATGCTCGTGTTTGTGCTCGTCTGTTTTTCTACAGACAAACGGCTGCCTACGCGCTAATGTTTGAGCACATGTTTTTGCATGTGTTCTGTGATAGTGTGCATGTGTTACGTGATAGTGTACATGTGCATGTAGTTGAGTCTGTGCATGTCCATGTGGTTGAGTGTGTGCATGCAAGTGTGCCCATGGTTGCGTGAGCATGTGTGTGTGTATGTGTATGTGTATGTATGTGTGTGTGAGTGTGTGTGTGAGTGTGTGTGTGAGTGTGTGTGTGAGTGGTGGTCGTACTCTGTGAAGGGATGGTGTCCTCGGAGCAGCAGGGCGTGTTGGTCTGGGTGCTGTAGCCGCTGGAGCACTGCAGGGAGTCTCTGCTGGAGCCCTGGGCATGAGCGTCCAGCTGCAGGCCACAGGACAGGGCCAGCGCCAGCTCTGCATGGGGGTCTGGGTCCTCCGCAGGCTGGAGGAGAGACACACACACACACACACACGTCAATTAACCAGACTGCTGTATCTCCATACAAACTGTTTGGCCCCTGACATTAATTACATGCAAGCATATATTTATATACTTACATACTGTACATTTACATTACATGTTACATTTAACAGCTACAGTATATACACACACATAGAACGCACATATACAAAACAAACTTCCAAAAACCTACATGTTCCAGCGAGTAAGCTTCAATTTCATAATATCATTTAACCTTAGGCACACATACAGTACGTATAAAACAAAACAAACTTCCCAAAACCTACATGTTCCAGCGAGAAAGCTTCAATTTCATAATATCATCTAACCTTAGGCACACATATGTATATACATACACTGACAAGCCAAATGCCCCCCCCCCCCCCCTCCCTCCCTCATAGCCAATACACACATGCATTCCTGCACAGACACACCCTGCTCTATGGCTAAGGTTACTGGTATGCACATACAGTATGCATGTGGCTGCATGAGTCAGGGTGCTTGTGAGCACGCGTGGGCTTTACCTTGGGCATGACGAGCATACGGCAGGCTCGCGGGGGCTCGTCCGTGGAGTGGCTGGCGGGGTACGTGGGCTGGGCGGGGGCCGGAGGGGGCTCCATGGCCATACTCACGCTCCCACTGTCCTTCTTCTTACGCAGCGTGTTCACCATGGGCTGGTCATAGGGCCCAGGCTTGGCCCAGTCCTAAACACACACACACACACACACACACACACACACACACACACACACACACACACACAATGTAATCATCCTTCTGACACACATTTCAACCGCATTCTGTAGTTTCCACCACACAATAGGCCTATAATTCAAGGCAAATACCATAGTAGTCATTCCCAGTACACTGTAGGTACACATTGTGGGTAAAAAGGAAAATCTCAGAGCTCAGTGAAGGTGATGAGCTTCTGACCTAAATGATACGTTTTGGGTTTTAGTGTGCCTCATCTACACAAACTACTGGCAATGTGCCTCCACAATCCTCTGTGGTGTGAACATTCATGATTAACATAAAAACACTGTACCATATTTCACATTTAAAAGGACAACTCCAGCTTTTACACACAGATCTCCGTTTCTCTAGGTCACCGAGTATGGTCGGCACAGAAGAAAAAAAAAAAAAAGCCAGGCAGCTACAGTGCTACACTTTGGGGGCATCTTTCAAATCATGCCCCCAGAGTGTAGCTCTGAAGCTCCTGCCTGCTCCTGCCGTACCGACAGTACTCGGGGACCTAGAGAAACATCTGTGTGAGAACTCCTTTAACTCCATAAAGTCTGGCTATTCATGCTCTAAATTGCACTGTGAGAAGCACCTGGCACCTCCCAGCTCCATGAGGAGAGAGGAGGAGGAGGAGGAGGAGAAGAAGCGGGTGAGGAGGAGAATGGAGGAGTGCGATGGAGGAGCGGAGAACAAACCTTCCAGCTGGGGACCTTGGAGGAGGGGATGATGGCGGGGCCCAGGGTGCAGTAGTGGGGGTAGTCTGGGATGAGGGCGGACAGGGGCCGGGACCAGGAGCGCAGGGTGGACGAGGACGAGCAGGAGGAGGACGAGGGGGAGGCGGGGGGAGGGAAGGAGGGGTAGAGGCTGCCGCCACCGCCACCACCGCCGCCATTACCGCCTCCACCCACCCCGGCCAGGTAGAGGGAGTCCGGCAGCCCGTAGTGCTCAAAGCCGTTGGTCAACTGAACATGGAGTGTGCATGGAGCATGGCACCCAATGACCGGGAACAAGACAAGAACAAAAACAAACAAAAAAAGACACAAAAAATGAAGGAACAACTAAAACAAAAAATGAGCTGGCAATGTCAATGATGATTCAAATAATAATGACATGGAAAACACAACAAAATAGAACACTGAAAGTAAAGATGAAGACAATTCCAAACAAACCAATTAAATAAACAAATATGAGTTCAACTGAGGTCATGTCCAACTTAAAGGTCAAATGAAAATAAGAGGTCTGTGATGAGTGAAGGAGAGCTAGCGACATGCCGAGGTTATGATGTGAGAAGGACACCGACTGGACAGATAGGGCCTCTCTCATTCGTCTTTTTATCTATCCTCCATTAATTCCTCGGGCCCTTGTTCCCATTGATCTAGATAAAGAATGATGGGGCGGCAACAATGGGATAGTCTATCCAGCGTTCCTTATAGATCAGTGGGAATGAGCCTGGAGGACCAAGCATCGAGGATTGAGGAGAGAGGCTGAGAAGGGGCCATAGTCTTTTCTGTGGTGATGGGAGGGGGGGGGGGGGTCACCTTTTTTGCTGGGCTTCCAGAGCTGCCATCGGTGGCGTCAGGAGTGTCAGAAACTGCAGAGCTGCGGAGCTGAGAGCCATGCAGAGGGGAGCGGAACACAGGAGTGCACACACACACACAGACACAGACACACACAGACACACACAGACACACACAGACACACACAGACACACACAGACACACACAGACACACACAGACACACACACACAGTGTTAGAAAGAGAAGGAAAATAGCCCAGGAAAAACATCAGTGCTGCAGACAGCAAGAAACCTCAAAGCCACACACGGAAGCTGACAGAAAAGGCCAGCGGGCAGCGGACAGCGAGCTAGAGCGTTAGAGTCACAGAGTTCGAGTTCGGCCAGCAGAGCGGAGGTTACACACGCCATCAGACAGCTGACAGGATGCAGGTTTGGAGACCGCTCCACACACAGACACACAGACAGACAGACAGACAGACAGAACCAAAGGATTTTCAGTTAATCAGTCATGGAGTGAGTGAGTCAGTGGCGCTGTGGAAACACCAGCAGCGGTGGCCCGGTGCACAGGTCCCGGATCAGCCAGAGGGGCTCTGGGCAGAAGCACCGGGGTCTGGACCGGGCCAAGAGGGGGAGTGGGGAGGGGGGGGACGGGGGACGGTGGGTCGGGTGCTGGTGCACTCTCGTGATATCCTTATTGGCAGTTGCCGTGGAAACCTCGAGGAAAAGCGCGGCAGCACCAGCGCGGCGACCGCAGGTGCAGACCCGACTGCCAGTGGGGAGGAAGTGGCTCGCGCGCCAAGCTGTGGTCGCCTAACCCCCACAAAACAAAAAAAAAAACCCAGCTCTTCACGTGGCTGAGGGGGGAAAAAAGGCCGAATGTTTGCTCTGCTCCCAAAAACCTCAACCTCCTGAGTTTTCATCGGCCTCCAGGCTGCGAGGATCACACTCCTGTCACCACACATGAGGTCATGGGAAGCGGCGAGGTGAAACGTCTGAGCCGGAGGAGGGAGGTGATGAGGCTGGGAGAGAGACACTAGGTTCTAGAATGTTGGTTTGGAGGGGGTGGGGGTGGGGGGTGGTTGGAGGCTTCTGAGGCTCCTGGGAGTGGAAATAAGAAGGCCAAACAGGGCTCACGGCCTCAGAGGGATGAAGCTTCCCCATTCCAGAGCGGCAGAGGAGAGCAGGAGAGGAAGACGAGGAGAGGAGAGAGGAGGAGGAGGAAGAGAGAGGAGGAGGAGGAGACACAGGAAGCTCATGGCCTCGCTCTATCTGTGTGGGAAAAGGGAGCTCCGTGCTAAACATAAACTAATGTCACTGACATTCTCCTGAACCCTATAGGCTCCCTAGTAGTTTCCATATATTACCCTGTGATGGGACCCTGATATGGCGTATGGTGATGCGTTTAGAGTGCAGTGGGAATATGGGAGGACTCTGTTTATCAGACACATCCCCCACAGAGAGGGGGAACAGACGACACGAGCCCGGGGGGAACTGGTTCACTGCTCCAAGTCAGAGAACCCTTTCCGAGGAACACACTCCAAAATAGGAATATGAAGACATGAGGGATCTAGTTTCTCTTCTTTTATTTTGGAAAGTGAGGATTTTGCCAGCGCAGTGCACTAGTGAGTGAGTATAAAGCTCTCCACCGGAGCTTCCTTTGAACAGATAGCCTCCTGGCTAATTTATATGAGTTAAAACACACTTTAAAATGGCCGATCTTTGCTATTCAAGGCAGAGAAGCGGTACCTTCTTCACTTCATACACCACTCTCCCAGAGCAGGGGAGAGGTTGTAGGCTGTGGAACTTTGGTTTTGAGCCATAGAGTACATGCATATAGATAGATAGATAGATAGATAGATAGATAGATAGATATACTTTATTCATCCCCAAGGGGAAATGACAGTGTACATGTCCTGTGCTGGTGTTGCGACGCCTCACCTGCTGCGTGCCTGTGTCTGCCGGCATGGGCGACGGGGACTTGGACTGGCCGGCGTCCTGCGAGATGAAGCCGGAGTCGTGGGAGGAGATGGAGGCCAGGCGGTTGGAGGAGTGGGGCGGCAGCGTGCAGCTGCGGTAGCGGTAGTGCGGCGTGCTGGACGGAGAGTGCGAGTAGGAGCCGCTGGAGCGCGAGTCGCTGCTGGTCACGCTGGTCAGACTGCCGCTGTAGGAGTAGAACACACACACACACACACACACTCTTAGACCTGGAGGACTATTGAAGGGGAAACTGTCCTGTTCCACTCCACTGCATCTTGGTCACCATACAGTACATACATGCAGTGGCCGCGTTTCCCAGATTCGTTCAGAAGCTCTTAAGTGCTAAGAACTTTTTAGGAGCGCTCTAAGAACGTTCTAAGAACGCTCCTAAGAAGTTCTTAGCACCTCAGAGCTTCTGAACGAATCTGGGAAACGCGGCCAGTGTCTGTTCCAGCCTGCTGGATCTGACAGTATGTATGGAGCTGTGACTGTGACTTTATGTGTGAGTACCTGCACATGCTGGACTTCCTGGAGACGGCGTTGCTAGGTGAGGACGGAGGGGTCTGGTAGGTCCAGTTGTAGTCGGAGCCTTTTAGGTCATGGATGACCTAGAGGTGGGGGAGGAGAGCATGTGTCAGTCATGTCAAAACTGGTTCTCTTGCATACTTTAAAGCACTCACTAAAGACATCTTTAGAATGCTACATGCACAACTATGGTTAGTGATTAGTCATTTTGCTCCGTCTAGTGTGCAATCAGTTTAGGGGGATTTTATTTATGAATGCATAGCCAGATAATGTTAAAGTTCACACCAAAATGGTTCAAAATCAAATAAGCACTACATTTAGCTTATCCATAATATTTGTTCAATTTCGGTATGGTCTTGCTACATGTGTTTAGTGCATTATAAGCACACTGAGGCTACTGTACATGTGTATTATGTAAAATCACTTTTTTTGTATTGGGCTAAGCTCTCATGATTGGAGAGCTGCCTGTTTCCAGTCCAGCCAATACGGCCGATAGGTCTGGAGTCCACTCACCTGCTCACTCGCAGCGGGCAACTTATGCGGGTCGATAGTCAAGGACTTCAGGTCATCTGCAATAGTCTGCAGGTGGGTGATCTCTCCCAGCATGGACACCTCCTCATCCTGGAACAGACAAAAAAACAAAACAATTCTTCACAATCTGTCCGCAAAGGGCAAGAAAAAACATTCAATGAAAAATGAACAATGATTACTACACTGACAGCCTCGACATTGTTAACCCACAATCTCCACAATGTTCATTAAATCATTATGGCCTAGAATCCGTCCACTGGCGCTGGCACTGTGGGAGATAGGAGTGTCACTGTGGGCGCAGAGACTGGCACGACCCGGAAAGCTATCTGGCATTTTCTGGATGTTCTGCAGTTCAGCAAGTTTCATTTATGTGTGTGTGTGTGTGTGTGTGTGTGTGTGTGTGAGGCTGTGTATCCTACCAGCAGAGTTGCGTGTGTGTGTGTGTGTGTGTGTGTGTGTGTGTGTCTATGTGTGTGTGTGTGTCTATGTGTGTGTGTGTGTGTGTGTGTGTGTGTGTGTGTGTTAGGCTGTGTATCCTACCAGCACAGTTCCGTGTGTGTGTGTGTGTGTGTATGTGTGTGTGTGTGTCCGTGTGTGTGTCCGTGTGTCCGTGTGTGTGTGTGTTAGGCTGTGTATCCTACCAGCACAGTTGCGTGTGTATGTGTGTGTGTGTGTGTGTGTGTGTGTGTGTGTGTGTGTGTGTGTGTGTGTGTGTGTGTGTGTGTGTGTGTGTGTGTGTGTGTGTGTGTGTGTTGGACTGAGTATCTCACCAGCACAGGCCTCAGCATGGACACAAAGGAGCAGAAGCGCGCGCGCTCCTCTATCAGGGCCCTCCTCACCGCCTGCTTCTCCGTCTCCTCCAGCAGCAGGTACTTATCGCTCACGTCCTGCATGGCACAGTCCAGCTGCGGCTGCACATCACCGCGGCCTGAGAGAGAGAGAGAGAGACAGAGAGAGAGAGAGAGAACAGGAGAGAGAGAGAGAGAGAGAGAGAGAGAGAGAGAACAGGAGAGAGCGAGAGACAGAGAGAAAGAGAAAGAGCGAGCATGAGAAAGAGAGAGACAGAGAGAAAGAGAAAGAGCGAGAACAGGAGAGAGCAAGAGACAGAGAAAGAGAAAGAGCGAGCATGAGAAAGAGAGAGAGAGACAGAGAGAAAGAGAAAGAGCGAGCATGAGAAAGAGAGAGAGAGAGAGAGAGAGAAAACCATGGTCAGACATTCTAATCTTGAGATTGATGTGCTTGATATAAAAGTATGACGAGGCCATGTGGACAGGTGTGGCGATAGAAATAAAAGCCATGATGGATGCATTCTGCTCACTTTTAAATTGTAAGCCAAACAACTGCAAATCAGCAATGGCAAAATCAACACTAATCACAAAAAGGCATAATCACTATTTGTCCTGAGGGAAGACAACATTTTAGATGAGGGAATTGGCACAGCAGAAATTACATCCCAATTTCACAATAATGATCAACCACCTGAAAGTTGCAAAGCTTCATTTACAAGTGTGTACTTTCCAAGCGCCTGGTTCATTACCTCACCCCGGGCTTACTGTTGCCAAGGCTCCTGGCACGCACCCAAGTGCCCACTGCTCCTCTCAAGGGCACGGTCAAAATATAAACACTCTCTCCGTCGGCCTTCAACAGGCCCATGTTTGGATGAACTGGTAAAGCTCGGCTCGTGAATGCTTTTCAAACTCGGGACGGGTCTGAAGCCTACGCACAAATCTGTACATGTAGTGATAAGTTAAGCCTGGTGTTGGGGCCGAGGCGTATGGCATGGTAAAGATATGGAGGGGGAAAAGTGGCTAACTAGAGCGAGTGTGTTCTGTAGGATTAGTTTGTTTTACACGCACGCTGACCCACATCTCGAAAAAAATCAAGAGTGCTCCTAAATCCACCCTGTGTCTTAATAAAGCGCGCTGGCCAGATCAGCGGAGGGTAAATAATCACGTTTTCAAATCGCTTTTCCCCCTTCTCGTTGGAAAAGGGCGTGCGAGGAGATGGAGCGTGACTGGACCGACGAGAGCAAACAACCGCCAAGCGAGCTCGCTGACCCCTGGACCTCAGACACATCCTCCGAGAGCAAACACTGCTTTGAAGTTCCCAAATATGCCATTAAAAGTTGTCATTCCCAGGAAGGCGGCATTCCCAGGAAGGCGGCTCGGTAGGTGGCACAGGCTCAGACACATTTTTTTTTGTCGTCAGTGAGAAACACTGATGCGGTATTCCTCTCTGGCCGAGGAATGCGTCGTCTCCGTCTACAATAGCCGAGAGTCTGGCGGGAAAATGACATCCAGCACATGTTCTCAATTGCTCCGGTCGTACCAAGGCACTTGGAGTTCCCCACATGAAACGACAGTTTGGGTTACTGCTAAACTAAAGCAGAGCTGCAGTTATTATGTCTGTGTCCTTTTTTTATTAAATGCATCTAGATTGGAGTTTCCTTGTTTGAAACCACAGGAAGAAGACGTGTGCTGTTACGGGTCAGCAGCCATTCCGTCTGTGGCTTGTATCATTTATTGTGGCCGTTTTCTTAACTGTGGCGGAATCCCAAATAGCCATTGGTCCACCACAACGTTTTCGGTGAGAGGATGCAGAAAAAGATGATTGCCCATAATATGCCAACAACGTTAGCTTTTTTTCTTTTTTTTTTCAAGAGCATTGGCTGATCATTGACGAGGAATGAATGACTCAAGCTGACCGTCTATAAACAGCTGAATTATCCTAACAACATAATGATTAACAGATACGTTATGGTTAGACATGATTCCCCATCATCATCATCTAAGCAGAGGGCCATGATAACAAGATGCGACTCTTTTGTACAGACACAAACCAAAACACTGAAAATTACTCCACGACACGGGATCCACCATGCATGCGTCACAGCTGGTGCAGTACCGTACGGGGCATGCTTGTTGACAAAGACGCAACACAGACTGGCTTTGGGTGGTCATGACCGGGGTGGGTGGGTGGGGGGGTACAGAGCGTTCGTAATGCAGACATGCAGAACACCACAACACAAACGGGACTGCGAAGGTTTGTGTACACACATCTGACAAGACGCTGGAGGGGGGGGGGGGGGGGTCGGTTGGGGGGGGCAGCGAAGGCCAAACGTGACCTCGCGTTAACTCCGAACGAACGGAGCTCTGAGCTCTGCGTTCAGATGAGGAAGACTCCGCGAGGAGCGCTGCCACCAAAAGAGAGGTGTCAGGCGACAGTCTGCATTTTCCCTACAAGTTTAAAGCCTCACTTAGACTGCTTTACACTCTCTTGGTGTGGTTCAGAAGACTGTGGTGATGTGACAAAGCATCCTAAAGTCTATATATAGCACCGTCTTGTGGCATATGTCAACACAAGAGGGATTAAGCCTTTTAAAGGTATATTAGGCTGGGCATGCCTGTGTAAAAATAACTTCAATTTCTTAGTTTTAAAGATGTTTGTGTTGTGCACCTACAAGTAACACCCTACATAAATTGTCATCCCTCTCTCAGAGTGGAGAAAACAGGAGGCTATTTAACCACAACGGCAAAGTGAGACATATATACTTTTTTGCAGGACATTTTAGAGTGGAACAACATGCCCTGATGTTCTTAACTGCCCCTTGTCCATTCACCTCGGGAGGAAAACCAGCCCTGCAGAGAGACTAACTCAAACATTTGCTCGCTCCTCACAAGAGCTGAGATTGTGCATGATTTGATTTCAGCTTTGTGTCATGTCATGAGCAGTGTACTGTACACGTACTGTACCAGGGCCTGAGTGGGGTCCGTGTGGAGAGCACAGACTTGGAGCGCTGCCATGTTAAATCTGATCAGCTGCTTTGGTGAAACCCCCTCAGCTCCACAGAGGGAGGAGATGGGGAAGTGAGGGGGGGTGAGGCGGGGTGACGGGGGGGAGACAGTGAGGGGTGGGGGGGTTGGGTGAGGAACTTACCCATGGCATCAGCTGGAAACAGCACTGGCCGGGAGAAGGGAGAGTATGAGTGTAAAAGAGCAAAACAAGTGAGGTCAGATGTCTGAGTCACCATCCTCCTCTAACTAGGTGAGTTTCCCTGGCAGGAGCCAAGCCTAAACGTCACCACAACAGAGCCTGTGTAGGTTATAGGCCTATAAAAACTCAACAACGTGCCTAATTGATTAACAGCTGAAGGTGTGACTTCCCAGCACTACATCCTGTTGTGAGTGTGGATGTATAAGAGATAAAGTGATTAGTGTGTTTGAATAGTGGGGCCATGGTCATGGTCATAATGTCTATCCTGTTCTCTGTAAACTGCTGGACCACTGCGTTAAAACGAGGCATTCTGCAGGTTGCTCTGAGACCGCTGCACCTGTTCTGGCAACGTTCAGACTCCACCTGGACCCTCAATCACCTGTCATTTCCTCGTTCACCTGTTCCTCATGCTCCTACCTGCCCTGTGCTGCCCAAAACAGACCGCTCACTCACTCACTCACTTGCTCGCTCAGTCACTCACTCCCTGCCCTGGTTCCACTATATTCAGTCCACCCAGATCAAAACACCCATGGTGACGCATATGCAAATGCTTTTGAGGCTTTGCAGACTCTCTTTCTAAACAGGCAGATGTGTTCAATGAAGCGCCTATCTGTGGCAGACATAATTAGACAAAGTTCAGCTTGTGCGCCTCAAAAATAGAAAGCGCCGTTCTCTAAAGTCGTGTCCATTTGGTGCCAGGGGGGATTATTAGTACAAATAATACTGTCAAACAAACAAAAGATTGCAAATAGATTACCAACATTTCTCTGTTGCAAGAGATGTCGAGATGAATTCGCAACTACGGAGAACTACTGCAAAAAACATTTGTGGGATGTTTTCATTTTAATTACTCAAAAACACACACACACAACAAAAAAAGACCTCCAATAAGTTAGCAAATGGTCAAAAGTTGTCTTTCAACTATTGTTATGAGCTAATTTATCACACTTTAGTGCCTGGCCCTTCCCACTGAACAAACCGGCTGACCTAGAGCACATCTGCTTTCAGAGTTTCACGGTCACTGTGTCTCTCTATTGGGCAAACAGCTGGGGGCGTTTGTTTGCGGCCATCTGTTTGCTTAGGATGAAGATAGCTGAAATGACTGGGGTGTGTGTGTGTGCAGGGGGTGACCTCCTTTACTTCCTCTACCTTTTTTTGCCTTCTTCTGCAGCTTCAGGGTGTCGGAAGACTTCTTCTTGATCTCTTGTCTGGCCTTCTTGTACTCTGTGAGATGGCAGACACAACAGTTTCACCGGATTGTGGAATGCGGAGGAGGGGGAAAAACTCAACAACAACAACAGCAACATCAACACAAAAATATGTAGGAAATCGTTCATGTGATTAAACAGCTGTTAAACAGCAACACTTGAGCAATATTGGCAAAGATGGGGGATGGGCGTTCAACTAAGAACCATTACATGGGGCCTCACACTAAATATAGGTCATATGTAATCCTCGTCCTGACATACGTGCTCTGGCATTTGGGGGATCATTTCATGTTATAACTTGAAATAAAGTAATAGTAATGGGTGGGATATATTACCATTTTGAGTAGGTCTTTTTCTATACTACATTGTTCCATCCATAAACCCCAAAGGAGCATTACAAATATAGATTTCGCTTATTAGAAGGCAAATACCTCATACAATTATTTTTGTAATCATTTTTTTATGGTCAATCATTTAGGCACCAGAGAGGAGAGCTAAGGAATGGCCTGCAGAAGAGACTGGACAGCTCACCTTTGGCATGGTCTTTATCAAGAGTGTTGGCCCCTTTCTTCCAGTCCTCAATCTGATCCTGCAGCGGGTTGATGAGGCAGTCGATGAGAGCCCTGCAAGTAAACACACACAGAAGACATTTTAGCCCATACGTATACCAGCCCATACCTATACTATACCACACACCTTTTTAAGTATATATTTTTGGGCTTTTTATGCCTTTATTGATAGAACAGTGGAGAGAGACAGGAAGTGAATGGGAGAGTTAGCAGGGATGGGATCCAGAAAGGACCACGGGGCGGGAATCGAGCCCGGGTTGCCGGTGTACGGTGCAGGTGCCCAAGCCAGTTGCGCCAAAGCTGGGGCCATGCTATACAATTTCTAACCCACCACAAATATGACTTCACATCACGAGGACGTGGTAAGAAACAGAGGATGCATTGGAGCTCAGATGTATCCGGAGATGGAGCTGTGGACGCTTGACTGATTGGCCTCTGCATCCGAGTAGTGATGTTTACCAGTGGGCAAGCCTGTGCCCGTTAGCCTGCCCATCTGTCTGCCTGTCTGTCTGCCGTCTGCCTGCCTGTCTGTCTGTCTGTCTGTCTGTCTGTCCCAGGGCACTGTGTGACTGCACTGCAGGAATGAAGCGAAAATAGCAGCTCCGTCTGCAGACTTTTATTTTAGTCTCTGATTTTCCTGCACTCTCTCCCTCCTTCTCTCCTTCCCTCTATCCCTCCCTCTCTCTCTCTCTCTCTCTATTCTCCAACAGCTCGACCACAAGTCTCTGATTTACAGTAACGGCAGCGGAGACGCAGGGTGAGCTCCCTCCAAACTACCGCTCTCAAATTACACGCCTGTGTGCCGTGTGTGTGTGTGTGTGTGTGTGTGTGTGTGTGTAAGGCAGCTCGAAGGCCGCCGAGAAGAGGCGGAAAAACCAGCAGGGCCTCCTGACCGCCTGAGACCCGAGTCCTCACATTCAGTTCCATTCCCATCGAGCCCAAAGTCCGCTATATCTCTGAAGAGCTGGGTCCGTTTTTTGTTAGGGGGGCTTTTTATGCCTTTAATGTGACACGACAGTGGAGAGAGTGACCGGAAGCGAGTGGGAGAGAGAGAGAGATGGGGTTGGATCGGGACATGACCCGGACCGGACTCGAATGTGGTACGGGTGCAGTAACCGGTTGTGCCACAGCGCCACCCCCTAAAAGCTGGGTACAGCTTTGTCCTCTGTGCTCACTGCTGCATTTTCAAGGGGAGGAGGAGGGGGGATTTTGTAGACCTCCGGGCTCTAGTTTATCAGTAACATTATCCATTTACGGTGCCCCAGAAGACACAGTGGTATTGAGGCGACTGAGAGTATTACGAGAGGTGTCGGTGGGATGTGAATACGTTACATTGACAGCTGCCGCAGTCTGGCCTCGATGCTTCTGTGCCTCATGCACATCCTGGTCAGGGCCGAGCCGATGTCCCTGGTGCTGCCTGAAACACAGACAAAAACACAGCCAGACAGTATTAATACCACACAGAGCCAATGTCCCTGGTGCTGCCTGAAACACACAAACAAACAAAAACAGCCAGACAGTATTAATACCACACAGAGCAAATGTCCCTGGTGCTGCCTGAAACACACACACACAAACACAGCCAGACAGTATTAATACCACACAGAGCCAATATATCTGATGCTCCCTGCAACACCAAACACAAACACAGCCAGACAGTATTAATACCACACAGAGTAATACGGTGATGTTTAATTACATTCAAAAAGGTGTAGAAAACTAAAATATAGACACATATAGACATCAAAAATGTCTGCAGTGAATCCTTTTTTATATATAAAAGGGCAGTTTCTTAAGTCTGCCCCACATAAACCATCCTCCCTTCTCTCTGCTCTGTTGGAATATTTCTGAAGACTGTTGTCTGCCTCGCACATGCAGACTAAAGCAGCAGATGCAGATGAACAGAGACTCACAGAGATATCACTTCCGCCGCTTAATCGGCTCTTAAGGCAGCTGAGGCTCATCTTACACAGATGAGGCACACAAGCTGGACATAATGAACACACGCCAGTGATGCCTGTCACCTCAGAGCAGGCAGACAGAGATGGAGTTCATACAGGCTGGAGAGAGAGGACGAGAAGAGGAGGGATGAGAAGAGGAGGGAGAGAGGAGAAGAGGGGGATGAAGAGAGCCCCCCTGCGTTTGAGTGTACACTGGCTGGAGAGAGAAGAGGAGAGGAGAAGAGGAGAAGAGAAGAGAGCCCCCCTGCGTTTGAGTGTACACTGGCTGGAGAGAGGAAGAGGAGAGGAGGAGAAGAGGATAAGAGAGAGAGGAAGAGAGCCCTGAGTTTAGAGTGTACATTGGCTGGAGAGAGGAGGAGAAGAGGAGAGAGAGAAGAGGAGAGGAGGAGATGAGGGAGACAAAAAGAGCCCTGATTCTGCAAGTACACTGGCTGGAGAGAGAAGAGGAGAAAGAGAAGAGGGAGACGACGGGAGCCCTGAGTTTGAGTTCATACAGGCTGGAGAGAGAAGAATACGAAGAGAGCCCTGAGTCTGAGTGTACACTGGCTGGAGAGAGAGAAGAGGGAGAAGAAGAAAAGAGGAGAGAGAGACGAAGAGAAGAGAAAAGGGGGACAAAGAGAAGAGGAGAGGGAGATGAAGAGAAGAGAAAAAGAATACAAAGAGAGCCCTGAGTCTGAGTGTACACTGGCTGGAGAGAGAGAAGAGGAGAGAGGGAGAAGAGAAGAGGAGAGAGGGAGAAGAGAAGAGGAGAGAGGGGGAAGAGAAGAGGAGAGAGGGGGAAGAGAAGAGGAGAGAGGGGGACGAAGAGGCCCTGAGTCTTAGTGTACACTGGCTGGAGTGAGAGAGGAGACGACGGGAGAGCAGCTGTGTCTGTTGGATGTTCCACTGCGCTCCAGCCCAAGTTTCCACACAGGCCAGGAGTGTGTGTGTGTGTGTGTGTGTGTGTGTGTGTGTGTGTGTGTGTGTGTGTGTGTGTGTGTGTGTGTGTGTGAGAAAGAGTGAGAGATGGACAAACATGTTGGAGTCAACACGTCTGGAAAAGCTACTTCACTCTGCATGGCATGCTGCTGACCTGCAGCAGACACCTTCACGTGACTGGAGAAGTGCTTAACTCCGCTCACACACACACACACACACACACACACACACACACACACACACACACACACACACACATACACACATACACACAGCCTCACTCGGGAAGGTTTGGCCCCAATTAGGCGACAACTTGGTTGTGGAAAAACAAGTTAACACGATTTCACTTCCAAAGAACTCAAAAATGGTTTCTCTTTTATGCTTTTCCCCCAAACTAAAAGCCTAAAATATTAAATGATGTCAAAAAGAAAAGGGGGGGGGGGGGGTGGGGGGGAGTTGCAGCAGGCAAACCTCATGAATGCTTTCCGTCTTGGGTCAATCAGTGCGTTGTATTCTTTCTACAGGAGCACCACAGTCCGTCTATTCAGGCCGGCTCCCTTCATACAGTCTCCCTCCCTCCCACGGAGGGGCTCAGATAGTCTTACTTTTGTTTCCGCTCCTCGGCCGCCCGGCACAATACACACAGAGCCGGGACTGTTCCCCCCGTCAGAGAGGAGCGGAGAGGAGTGGAGCGGAGCGCAGTGCTGCTGCTGCTGCTGCTCTCCTGACATTTCACTTGTTGTTTGTGACTTCTGGGCGCGCCGGCCCTCAGAGATAAATACTGCTTTTCAGGAGCCGCCCGCTGCTCCCGCCGCCACTGCCGCCGCTGGCCTCTCATGTGTGAGTGCTCAGTGGCAGAAACACTACACTACGCGCTCACACTTAACACTCCTGTCTCCGCACTCCCCTCAATGGCTGACCGCTCTTGGTGGGGAGGTGGAGGGGGGGGGGGGGGGGGGGGGGGTACACTCCCCATAAATAAAGCAGCTTTCCTGTTTTAATTGCGCGGAGGATTACGGCGGGGGTTCAGGCGAACGGCCGCGTGTCAAATCCACACTAATGCCATTCATCGGGAGAGCGCTCCGTCTCGGGCCGGATAACGATCTCTGGTCACGTCGATCCGCTAGCATCACAAGCGCTGCTTCAGAGCGCAAACGGAGAAGGACTTGCGCACATGGGAGCAATGAGGCGTGGGCCAGAGTCTCTCACCAAGGAGGGACGGACTCGTTCTCATCTCAGAGCTTCTGATGGCGGCAGAAACAAAGAGGGCACACACACACACACACACACACACACACACACACACACACACACACACACACACACACACACAGTACAGTACAGTGTTTTACACTGTAAATGTCACAGCGACCAGTAATATTCTAGTAACCACTACTCAAATTCCCATATTGGAAAGCTCATCAGTGTTGCTGAACAACATTTCAGTACATAATGGCGTTAAGAAAAAAAGCAAATGTAGCCAACTTTACAGTATACCGCAATCCTTTTCCCATACCTTCAGGATACCATCGCATCTAGTGATCTTAAAGGTACGTGAAGGAAAATTCACTACAACTGACCACAATTACAGTGTTCCCTGAAATTTCAGTTGGCAATCACTGCTTCTATTACGTCAGTATTCCAAAACAGTAGACCGAACAATGTCACAACAACTTATCTTTTACGATAACGGCAGAGCGACTGCAACACACACACAACAACCGTCTACTGGCATTCTTCCTTAATGAGACCGCTGGACGGCCAATTGGACAAATCTGCCGGGTTTGGGAGCCAGATAAGCCCGACTTGAAAGAGCACCTGGCCGTGTGATTTTCAGATGGGGCGAGTTCAGTTGTGCCGATCACACCACCCCCGCCTAACTCGCTCGCGAGCGCAGCACAGATGTTCTCCATCTCCACAGGCCCTGCCCCCCAGAGAAGGCCCTTGTGCGCAACGGCAGCCAGCCGCCCATTTCGCTGCTAATTACAGGAACAGAGCCAGAGGCTCCTAAGCAGTGTACACACACACACACACACTCACACACACACACACAAAAGACCCCTCAGCAGCAGATTTAGCCAGGAGTTAATGCCCCTGGGCCTGGAGACCCTAAAGCCCCTTCAGTGCTTCAGAGAGCTGCTACTGCTTCCACACACACATACACACACACACACTCCTTGTAAAAGCCCTCAGCAGCGTGGGCAGGGGCTTGCTGGCTCTGGTTGACCACGGCCGGCCGGCCGGTCTCTCCGCACCTGAGCTGCATTTGGTGCGTGCCTGCAAACACCGTGACGCTCGCTGCCTCTGTAGTCCAGGACACGAGCACAACAAACTCAGAGCAGATGGACTTCATACGGCTCTGCTTAAGACCTAAGCCCCCCCAAGAGGACCTTTCATTTCTCTCTCCCTCTCTCTAGTTGACCTTTGAACTTCAAGGTTCATCTTTAGTCCAAGCATCCAAGTGTCTTTAGGCAAGATGTCTTTTGAGCTTCTTCACCTGCAAAACACTTGTATGTCTCTTTTTACCCATTTTGTGAGCAACGTGCAACAAATGCAAAGCTTCTAGTTTCTAACTGAGAGATTGGATTTGCTGTGTTTCCTGTACTGGCCCCTTGGCACGGCCACATTACGAGCGTTCGGACACGTAGGGACTTTTTGTCAGTATTTATTTAGTCATAAAGTCGAGATCATAACAAGCTGGTCAAAGTTCAGAGGGCCAGGAGTCTCTGGCCAGTGTGCTTACAGGTATCTAAAATCGTACTCATGCTTCCTGTCTTTTGTTGTCTGAATAAAGAGGTTTCAAATGTCCACCACTGTGATACACACGGCCAATGAGAATGTCTTCCTTTTCGCTTGAATGGTCAAGTCACAAAGAGAGACAATGCAGACCTTCAAGTGTTAAAAAGATAGAAATCTGTACACATACCACACAGACACATTCGGAGCTGTCACACAGCAAAAACACCATGAAAGCTATTTTCTCATTTATAGAGAAAAGGGCACTTTAGCACCCAAAAATATTGACCAGTTCACATTAATATGGGGTTAAATAAGTAGAAACCACCTAAATTCAGCGCTTTTATACAGGCACGGCCTTAGTCAAAAGCAGAGGATGATGACTGATAGATGAAGGTAATCATGAAACTCACGTGTGCATGTGCGTACTTCTACTCCAATAAAACCATAAAACAACAACACTAAAACACTAAGGGTCAGGCCATGACAGATGGTTTCGGTTATCAATCATGTTGACCTAAAAAAAAAACAACTTGGGCACATGTCTTCTCATGCAGTGTATCTGACACGTCAGTGTGATGCCAGTTCTGCTAGGGGGCAAAACAAGGTGGCTGATTCACAGGGAAAAACTCTGAATGGCACTTTTCATGGGCTCAGCTAGGCAGGTAGTCAGCTGCACGGTTTTGGCCTGCCTGGCAAGATAAAGGCCACCCAAGCCTAATTCTCTAATGATTCATTACCATTAATTAGACCCAGTGAGAAACACCCTCTAGCATGCCAGCTCCAGTGTTCCCCAGCCCAATTAGGGAAGGGGGGAGGCCCTTGTGTTAGCAGTGGCACAGTGGCTTCAGGCCACCCGCAGTCACCCACAGAGTGGGAGCAGCGCGAATCATCCACCATCCACCCCAGTGGTCAGTGTGTGACAAAAACTTCCCTCGGTGGGCAATGTGCCACAAATGTGTCACAGCTCGCATACTTTAGCCTCTCGTTCTGACATTGTTTTCAGCTCCCGAAACTCCAGCTCATTAAAAACTTGAATACATGATGCCAGAGTAGCAGCAGGAGGAAGAGGAGGAGGAGGAGGACTACAAGACTCCAAACTAAGGCCAGGGCCAGCATGGCTTTTTACGTTCCACTCCATGAAACTAGGGCGTACTACTGCAGATATACACCCATGTGCTCCACCCAAACAGAAACAGAATGGAAGCTAGTAGCAGATTGGAGATAAAAGGGTTTGAAATAACATGCTGCCACAAGTACCCAAAACCTTGGGCATGGCAAAATTCTGAGGAATATTCCTGTTCGACTACTAAATAGAACACTCGGACATTATGTTTAATTTTGGAGATGTATTCCTGGGCCTCCTCCTACACTGGTCATACATAAAGGGGCCAAGACATACAGTAGAGCCAAGGGATAGGTCCTTTCAGTGCATGAACTAGGAGGATGAGTAGACCGTGACTGAAAGGCCACATTGATTTCAGCCATCTTGATCAGATGAACCTGACCTGATTATATCAGTCACCGAAACTGGCATTTATTCAATTACAACCTGTTTCTTGTTTAGAACCAGTGAACCACGGGATATCCCCAACACACCGAAATCATGTCAGTAGACTACGTGATAATTCTGGCTTTGGGACAAACATAACACATCTGGATTATGCCGAATTACCACAACTCAATGACAAACACTAGCTAGCACTGCCATCAGGGGACGCCAATAAGACCTTAAATCCAACAAATCTGCAATAAGACAAATCTTATAATTCTACATCTCTAATCTCACAAATGAATTAGTTTGTACATCAAGGGATGATTTTATGAAGGGGAGTGGAAATGTTTCAGTTAACTGTAGTAGTGTCCTTGATGAACTCAAAAGTTTGACTGTCAAGACTTGATGGTCTTAATTGTGTTGCTGTCTTCTTTTTAGCACTGGGGTGAGACTAAGCACTTCTGTCTGGTGACCTTTAACCTTTAAGAGTGTCAGTCCAGTTAATGTTCATCTCATGTGTGTGGGAAAAAAAAAATCCCTTGTCGAAAACCTTTGGTGAGAAACCATATAAGTCACACATCATAAAAATGAGCAATCTGATTAAGCATATAAACCAGCCTCAAGACCGTACATCACTTCTACTAACTCATCTCTGTGTTGGTTCACTCAAGATGTAGTCGGCTGATTAATATAAAGTCGACTTGACCCAAATCTTAAATCTGGCCCATATCCTTACACAGGATGACAGCTAGACAGAATCGGGATGCGATAGCTTCCCCCCCCCCCCCCCCAACATGTGGATTAGTGTTGACCCTAGATAATCAGAGGGAAACCTCGGGCCCTCGACTCCCTCAGTCTCAAGAGACTCATTCCGATTACCCACAGAAGCGGACATGGTTCCGGATTTCAAGGGCATAAATCAAAAGGGGGCAAAAAGAAGGAAATCAATAGCTAAATGGGCCAAATGAAAGGATGTGAAGTTAATCCTTTTCAAGCATTACTGTGTTCAGTTGATGCCTTTTAGTGCTTTAAATTTGGTCACACACACACACACACACACACACACACACACACACGCACACACTTCATCACTGCTCGTAATGGCTGGCGCTGGTATGTTAGGCTACTCCATTCCTAAAATGAGCCCGCACTGCTCCGTGCCAAGATTCCAGAGAGAGATCTGGAGCCGGAGCCAGAGTGGGCAGAGAGAGGCCGCGCCTCGTTCGGCCGATCGCGCCAGTTTGAGCCCTGAGAGACCGACCGACCGTTAGGATCCCCAAACCACGACTGGCCTCTGCTTCCTCTCAGAGAGCGAGAGCGAGAGCGCTGCATGACTTCATCTTCGCTCATTAACCCCAGCAGGGCAGATGGACGCCATCTCGCTGGCCCGAAAACAGGGGTGCACGGCCTCGTGTTGGGGAAAGTCAAGGGACCTTCACAAAGGCCTCCACTGTTGAGGGGGCGTGGGGGGGGGGGGGGGGGTTCTACAGTAGTAGCCTATGCAGGACCCTAAGAAGGCCCCTCGTCTGGCTCACAAAAGACCCATAATAAAGTCAGAGCATTTAGACAGACATGCACACAGGCCCATTCAGCAAGCCACAGGGAACCATTATCCATTCAAGGAAAATATGATCTGAGCGCCATTGGTATCTATGGGAAAAATGAAGCGGGCCTTCTAAAACAAAACAAAACTAAAAACAAAACAAAAAAAGAAGCACCAGGGCTTCTTTATCCAGCACATGACTGCTTCTGCTGGGAGAGCTGCAGGACCAAATTAAGCCTGTATCTGGTGCGTGTTGCTTTCATGAGAGAGCACATTTGTGTACATGTCACATCCCATGTGAAGTGACCACTTGAGAAGCATAGTATGGAGCAGGTCACTCACACACACACGATTCAGACTGAGGTTTGGAGAAGAGCGATGCCGGGGACCGGCCCGGCCCCTCACTCTGCGATCAAAGAGCACGTTTGTGTACATGTCGCACCATATGCGAAGTGACCACTTGAGAAGCATGGTATGGAGCAGGTCACACACTCACACACACACACACACACACACACACACACACACACAGAGACAGACACACACACTGCGTGATTCAG
Organism: Sardina pilchardus; assembly: GCF_963854185.1. Taxonomy (NCBI): domain Eukaryota; kingdom Metazoa; phylum Chordata; class Actinopteri; order Clupeiformes; family Clupeidae; genus Sardina; species Sardina pilchardus. The sequence goes on along the minus strand of NC_084996.1, from coordinate 5,697,068 downwards.
ACTGGGATTTAGAAAGGAGCCATGCCTGAGACGGTTCCTAACTCTGTGATCAAATCAGCCAAATCTGATTTAATAATTAATGGCCTTGCGCTAAACATGTCACGGGGTTTCCAGTGAAGAGACCTCAAAAGCACTCCTGATAAAAAAAAGAGACCAGTCAGAGGCACGGGAGAGCGATGGGAAGAGACTTGAACAGGGACTCTGGACAAACACCGATATAGGGCAAGTAAACAAAACAAGATGGTAGATCAGCACGTAGTCGTGCACTGCCAAATAGAAAGGGTAGAACTGTACAAAGGTGTGTAGGCCTGATTTGCGCAACACGGTGTACCTATGCAAACCTGCAACAATGTAGACACAAAACACAGGCACCCTGAACAAACGTCACGAGTGGACCACAATGCTCACCATCAATCACTGGAAAGAATTCCAGGGAAACACCCACCTTCAAGATCAAATTGTAAAAAAAAACATCTAATCATGTGTCAACAAACTCTGATACACAGTTGGGGCATTTCTTTTATTGTGATTGAAAACCAGTGGAGCTATGATAACAGATTCACTGAGCAAATTATATCCCATTGTGATAGGTTGAGCATAACAACATGCCATAGTATTTGACTCACTACTCTGACGAGCCAAACATGAGAAGTGTATTCCATGCCTCAGGCTAAGATAAACAAACACAACCCAACATTACAACACATCATCTTTCACAATCTTTGATCCCCATATTGAACTTGAAAACAGACCCACTTTACAGATGTTTAATGTGGACAAAAAGAAAAAGAAAAAAAAAAACACAATTCCAGTGTTTTTTCTTTTTACTTGAAATCTCAACACACAAAAAAAGTATATTACAGCATTCCAACTATGGGACGCTTAGGGGTGTGTTGTTTGTTCTTAACGGTTAATTTCGAGGTGTCAAGGGTATTCGCTCGGAGGGTGCAAAGTTTGCACAGCGTCTGCCAGTCTTATCACGTGCAGAAGAGGTCAGTTCAGCTGCAAAGATTCCAGTCATTTGCACGTCCAGGCGTCTCATTTGAATAACAAAACCCAAGACTCGGCCTACGCTCGATGGGGAGACCACCGTCTAGATAGCACGAGACGGAAAGTCAAACTCATGTCTCGGCTCTTCCCAACCATAACCTGCACGAGGGCACGACACAGTTTATGTTCGTCTGCGTCCACATGAACTCAGTCAATGTGACGGGGTGAAAGACGATATCATTTCCATCATCAAAATCTTAGACAACCGTCTGGTTTCAGTAGGTGACAAGACATCTGATCAGTGTGACGAGACATACGCCTGTGGTGAGGGAAATTCCTCCCAGTCTAAACCGGCTCCTGTGTGTACATGTGTGTGTGTGTGTGTGTGTGTGAGTGTGTGTGTGTGTGTGTGTGTGTTTATCTGAAGAGAGGCCACTGACACCTGATTCGGAGAGCAGTATGATAGTAATAACTCTTTTTATGGCAATCTATAAAAGTAACCTTTGAAAGATAAGGAACATGTTTGTCATATTTTTTATTTGTGCATCAGGGGTTGTTTAAATTACGAGACAGGGTGGGGCTTTTCACAGTTAGCTTTTGTATTATTGTTATCATTAATAGAGAAGTTGAGAGTTGCCACTCAGACCTTTGGATTCCTTTTTTTCCCTTTTTCAAAAATCCAAGTGGGAAGTTCTCACTTCCCCCTCTGCAACGTCAATGGGCAAAAAGTGGACAAGTACACAGCTGTTGTTTGTACACTTCGCTCAATATTTACATATCGACTTGCGTGCGCAAACACTGGGATGTTGCGTCATATGGAAATCCAGCATATGTTCCTCTTCTTTCCATTCGTCATCCACACCTACTCGAACTCGACAGCACCTTGGAGCTAAAAGCGAGGCGACGCGCTTATGACTAACAGCACCATATAGGCGCCTTAAGCTTTCAAAAATCCTTTAAGTATTCTTAAGTGGCACCTTTTTATATGTGTGTACACAAATGAGTCGTTACATTTACTACTACTACTACTATAATCAGGCCGGTGGGTGGGCATGTCGGCTGCAAGTCTGCCCTCCCTGAAACCCTCTTCCTCCTCCTCCTCATCCTCCCGCCCCCTCGGGCAGACAGCGGGGTGCCGTCAGCACATGCCAGCGGATGGCACAGCTGTGCGGCTTATTATAATCCTGCTCTAATAACCTCCCAACTCTGGGCGCTTATGGGGGAGATGGCGCGGCACAGCTGTACCGTGGGGGTAATCAGTCAACTCAAAAACCTGCCCGACGAGTTCCACTTCCTGTCTGCGGCAGCCGCGTGCGAGACAGACGGGGTTTCTATGGCGACTGTCAACGCCCCGGGAGTTGACAGGCAGGCAGACAGACCGCCGCGAGGCTTGCTGGCAGAGCGGGCGGGCCGGCGGAAGAGTGCAGGGTGGACGCCGCTGTGGCGTCATCGTCGCCGATGTCAGCGCAGCGGCAGCTTCAAACGCGTGACGTGTGCGCGACCCCCAAGCGGTTGACGAGAGCGCGAAGGGAAAGTGATGAGGAGGCCTAAACGCTGTAAAGTACAGTGATTTAGCTTGGCCTGGGAGGGCTTCCGTCTGCATGTGGGCCTGTGTGTGTGTGTGTGTGATGTTTCAACTGCTGTTGAAGCCATCTCCTGCACACCGCTCTGCAGGGGTCTGCTACTCTGTGATCCCCTTGCTCCATCACACTGCTGGATGGGGGGAGGTGGACACACACACACACACGCGAGAGGCCACCAGACCAGCCTGAGGAGCTTTGCAGCTGTGCTACATGATTAAGACCAAAGGGTAACCTCCACAAGGGCTCGTGCCTATTACACACACACACACACACACACACACACACACACACGTGCAAACGCGCACAATAAGCCACGGGTGGGGTATAGTCTGAGCTGTAAAGAGACCTTGATTGGTCAAAAAAAAGTTTATATTCAAATAGTGCAACACTTGAATTTCTGGGCTGGACCTTACTCCCCAGAAATATGGCCTCATCAAAGAGCCACCGCTGCCTAATTGCACTGCCACATTTCAAATAGCTACAGATATTAAATATTAAGCTGACGGGCCACAAACCTTTGGGTGTGCACATCATGTTAACACACAAATGAGGTCCGGCCATTTGAGGAGATGGATAAACAACCTACTTGATGGGTTGACACTAAGCCAGAGTGAACTAACTCTCAGCATTAAACAGGCACCTTTCAGATCAACTCGGCAGAGTAGTCAGTCAATGATTATACACAAAACGCACACACACACAAACACACCCACACAAACACACAAACAAACGTAATTCTCCTCAAAATCACTAACACATGTTTACCATTACAGCTATCAGACCCCTTGTTGGCAAACAGGGAGTCATCAGATAAAGACTTCAATCTCGATGGAAAATCACAAACTACCCAGGAAGACAGCCACTGGTTACTACCACATGGCATGAGTGTGTTACATTGTAATGCTGTTGTATATATGTTGTATGTGTGGCCTGTAGGGGATAGCTATGGAGAGTCTGGAGAGTCTTTTTCCCTGATTAAAGCACTTTTGGCAGCTATCAACAGGCCATTTTAAGTTGCATAAACAAAGAGGTCTTGGCACTCAACTTGAATTTGATTGGATAGCCTTACATTTCTGTCAGTCGTTAACACGAAATTGAGGTGCTTTAAGAATTTGTGACATATTCATTTGGCTCCCATTCTTGGAAAGAAGCAATAACGCTTATTCAATTCCACCAAAACAAACTTAATCTTGTAGCAAAGATCTAGGCTTTCAGGCCAGCTGTGAGGAAGACCCTAAACTGAAGGATGAGCCTGCATCTCCACAAGGCAATGATGTCTGGCCGTTGTCCTCCACACTCCCCATCAAACAGTTCAGATGAGAGAGCACACAAAAAAAGACCTCATAAAGTCAAATAGAGGAAAGATAACAGACTGTCGTTGGAGGAAAAGGGAGGCTAGATGTCACTGGGCAACAACAAGCACCAAACACCAGACAAACACAAACACTAGAGCCAAGCAACAAAAACTGTGTATCACTTCATTTGTGTTCATATTGAACATGGAAGTAAACATTTCTTAAGCAACAATGATCTGTGCAGTTAGGCCTATGTTCATGAATCGCAAGAAGCTTAAATCCTTCTTCGAAAACAAACACTACTCTGGAATCAAAAGACAACCACGAAAAGACTAGGGAAGAGAACAGTCTAATAGTCTGTAGCTGTTATTGCTGTTGCTATTATTTGATGGTTTCGTTGTTTACCACTTGGGGTTGACAACGTCACTCATCATCTTTTGACAGGTACGTGTACCTGATGCATAACAGCGGCATGAAAATAAAACAAAACCACAGCGACGAGGACACCACCCATCACCACGAGCTCAATGAAAAACAAGCACCGACAGAAGGACTGCGCAAAAAAAAAGAGAGAAAGAAACTCTGTGAGTACAGTCACTGCCCTGTTCTCTGCTAAACCAGATAAACATGTTAAAACACGTCAAACACACAAGCCGTCGGTGGGGGGCCCCCCAACAAAACTTTGACTATGAGCAGCACAACTTCTGAGATGTGACGCCACAGATGTCGGAGCGTTGGTGTGTAGTCATCTTACAAAATATATTTTGCAATGTATAAATGTGCGCGATTACACCCAAAGCTCAGTTAAGCTCTGTTGTGGTGCTATTTAAGGAGACAGAATGTCTAAAACTAGACAGATGACTAGCCAAAGGCCTCTGGCCAGTCAAACTCCACCCAAAGGGACTCTCAGGACCAGGGATGCCGACAGGGACTAGTCAACTGATGTGGTGTATTTCGGCCACGTGTGATAACGGTGCCACTAAAGGTGATCTTGTGCTTCAGTGGGGTTGCATGGCCACAATGCCTGCAACGAAGCAGCAGTATGAGGGAAATACAACATATAGAATTCTACTAGAAAGGTTCTAGTGAAACTGATTCAGTGGGGACACTGTATGTGTGTGTGTGTGTGTGTGTGTGTGTGTGTGTGTGTGTGTTAGTGAGAGAAAGACAGAGAGAGAGACAGTCACAGCCATCTGCACCATCACTGCCAGCTACCTGCATGAGACCCTGCCAGTGAGTCAGCAGAATATTCAAGCACTGTAGAGTCACTCACAAATAAAACAGGCGCACGCACACACACTTGTGAGTGATGCTATGTGCCACACACACACACACACACACACACACACACACACTGGATGTGAGCACTAAAGGACCCTCTACCCTTCCCATTTCCTCCTCTGGCGTGCTTGATGAATGCCCATGTCTTTCTGAGCCTGGCCTATTTTTAGGTACTCGTGAGGCAGGCTGCCTGGAAGGGAGGGAGGGAGGAAGGGTGTGTGTGTGAGGGTGTGTGTGTGTGTGTGTGTTTATAGTAAGACAAGAGTGGTGTGGATACAACATATAAAAGTACTCAGCAGAGCAGGTTTACTGGCAACATTAATGTGTTATACTTCACATTTGAAAATCCACACAGAAATCTTAAATGTGCTTGTCATGGTTGAATGATTTATACAAACGTAGGGGGGATGGAGAGAGAGAGTGGATTCACATGTTTCCCAGGTGAGTTTTGAGAAGCAATACAACTCCTTCAGAGGAATTTTATTGACGCCCCCCCATCCCCCATCCCCCATCCCCAGTACGATTTAGAGAATGCATCACAATCATCGCAGGGAGAACCAAGACACAATAAATATGCTGCTTACCTCGAGAGCTGGTCGCCAGGTCGGCCACCTTCTGGAAGGCATCGAGGAAAGCTGCGGTGGCCACCACCGTGGTTCTGGACAGACAGAGGAACAGCACAGGGGTCACTGTAAGGTTCATACACCTCTCACTTCAGTCATCTTTAACAGCACAGGCAATAAAAAAAGCTTTCCTCCAAGAGCATATACATTCAGCCGAGATGAATACTTCTAAACACTGTGTGAAGGTTCAAGAACAAAGCTTATTAATGGTAGGAGTTCTTTGGTGCAGAGGTGCTTTGGTCCAAAAATAGTGGGAGAAACAAAAAAAACACGCTGAATATACATCAGAGCAAACAGGTGCTGGAGTATAGCTGCCTTAGGTTATCTGTCTTTGATCAACCATTCCCTCTATAACACTTGATATGATGGATTTAAGGCATACAGTAACTGATAAGCAACTCACTTTCCATCACGAGACAAATCCAACCCCCACCCTTACACCTTGATGGAGGGGGGGGGGGGGGGGGGGGAGGAAAAAGAAGAGGGAAGAAAAGTGCACTCGCTCAGCACGGCGATTTCTCCTCAATGTTTGGAATGTCTGACGGGGGCAGACAACTGTGAAATCTGATCATGTGTTTCAGTGTTTCCACTGGCTGCCACGAGCGAGGCGAGGGATTGGGTGAGAGTGAGGTGAGGTGAGGGGGGGGGGGGTATGGGGGGGGGCTGCCGCTCAGGGGGCACGAGCACGGCCGTGAGCGCTGGCCTGGCGCAGGCTCAACCGCCGCCTCGTCAAAACACGAACGTCATGTGCGGGGCCGCACAACTGGACAGCATGTGCCTCTCATTGGGCCGTGTTTGCGAGCCAGACCGTGTAAAACTTATTTAGCGTAGCCCAGTTTCAGTCGATGTGGCACCATTAAGACGAGCTCGCTTGTAAACCTCACTGACAATTTCACAGCTCAACACCGTCCACAAACTTGGGACTCTAACCCACGACTGCAAAGACGTTACTACAGCCACAGATGCTGGAGCACTGATGCACTCATCTCACAAGATATATTTTTTCAATGAATAAACGTCCGGCACTGTCCACTATCTCTCCATATGAGAGTCTCGGTCGAGCCCAGTCCACAAACTCCGACTGCAAAGACGTTACAGCCACAGATGCTGGAGCATTGATACATTTTGCATTAATAGATTTTGTAACGTATAAACGTCCGGCACTGTCCAGCATCTGACCGGGGATATATGCGAGCCTCGGTCGAGCCCAGCTGCCGAGGGAGGCAGCGGGACGGCACGGCACGGCAGAGGACGCAGCGCAGGAGGGGCCATTTCTTCGCAGGGTGATAAAAATACTCGCTCGCTCTAAAATAAAAGCCTCCTCCTCCTCCCTGGGACAAAGGAAATGAGGATCTCCTAATTCTTTTTCTATTTCAGGAGGAGACAGAGCTTCTGGCTTCAGCTGCAAGATCCTTAATCAGGTCAAAGGATGGCTTTAAAACACCAGTGAGAACTGAGAAGCATGTGTGATCTAAAACTACTCAAACAACTTTCACCGCCGCCCCCCTTTTTACACACACACACACACACACACACACACACACACACACACACACACACACACACACACACACACACACACACACACACACACACACACACACACACACACACACACACACACACACACACACACACACACACACACACACACACACACACACACACACACACACACACACACACACACACACACACACACACACACACACAGTGTTGACATAAGATGAACATAGACAGGGTCAGGCTCTATTCTTGTCAACGGCATTGGGTATGTGTCTAATTCCAGCATGGGACGCAGTCTTGTGGAGGGGGCCACACTGCGTTGGAGGGAAAAGACCATCAGGGCTCTGCCTAAAAAAATATTTTGTTTACAAATCTCCTGATTTGACTCTAATGTCAAGCAGCGAGATCAGAGTCGGAGCAGAGCGCTGAGGTTACACCGCAGGAAAAGAAGCAGGGCTGACTAAAAAACAGTAATTACCGAGCTTTGTAGTTCGAGTGCACAGACTAAATTACAGAGCTTTTGCCTTCGGGGCTTCATTTGGAGGCCTCCGAGCGGCCATTTCCAGTCCTGTACCCGTTCCACCCTCACAGAATGTTCCAGAAGTGGAGTATCAGACACCAATATGCTTTCAACCCCCCCCCCCCCCAGACAGGACGTCTTGGATTGTATGTGGTGTTTAAAAAACACTTCATCACTCTGTAATCATACCTTTCAGCACACTAACATGGGGACACTCGAGGAAATGCCTTACACGCTTTCAGGCAGCATCACCAAACAGAAACAATTCTCAAATGTCAGACTTCTGATTGATTTAAGCAGCAAATGTATGGCTTTCAAAGTGATGGGGGGGCAGAACCAACACATCAACAGAACCATGGTGACCAACCAGCCACTTCTGCTGTATTATTACGCTACTAGGCACTTCCATAACTTCAGACAGCACAATGGCCTCGGTGTGTCATCCACTGTTACGCTAAAGCAAAGGGAAAACAACCACAACTGCTGATGCAAGACCTGTTCATTGTCTTCTGTACCATCCTTGGGTCTATTTACATCACAACTCCGCAAAGACAGAGATAATTATGATGACTCACCTTAGCTGGGATTGCAGCTTTGAAGCTTTGCTTACGAAATCCTCCCAGACTGGATAACTGCTCTGTAAAAAAAAAAAAAGTGTGCAAAGCATTTTGAAAGTTCAGAAGAACATCATTCAACTTTGACCTTAACTTTAGCTCACACACATAGGCCTCCGTGAAACTAGGCTAAGCTCAGAGGGCACCAGAATGTGTGTCAGGTACCTGTCTTTGGGTTAAGACCGTAGAAAGATAGGACAGTCAAGTCACTCAACATTTCAGAAGAAAAGGGCATACCACACAGTCACACTAGCCTATATGGGTCGGGGTACGAGTCTGGGTGGGACTCTATCAACAACAAATTTGGACCCTTGCGGGTTGCCCCTAGGGCCCATAACTAGTACTAATGAGATATTTCACATTCCAAAAGACCTCGCTCCTATAGAGCGCCATTATACAAGTGGGGTGCAGGAATGCATTTGAGATGTCTGGCATTGATTTGTTGCCATCACTGTCCTCAGAATGTCACTCCATGCAACTCTATACCCATGTCAAGAAGAGGGGTTGGTATTCTGACTGAAAATATGTGAGCGTGTGTAAGGAAGTCTGTGTGTGTGTGTGTGTGTGTGTGTGTGTGTGTGTGTGAGGGTCTGCCCTCCAGAGAGAAAGAGAGAGAGAGAGAGAGAGAGAGAGAGAGAGAGAGAGAGAGAGAGAGAGAGAGAGAGAGACTAGGGCAGCATGCAACACCATGTTATTCCAGATGACATTCAACATAATTCCTGCTGGAGTGGGAGAGCCATAAATGTGCTGAACTCTACAATCTACAATAACAAATTAAGCACTGTGTGCACTACACTGGGTTATCTTCCCCTGCACAACATTCAAGACTACTACTGCATGTGTTTGCTCCTCAGTGTTCAAGGCCCCTAGAGGCCTGGACTCCTTAATGGTGTGTACTGTACAGTAAACTCAAGCCTAGTTCTGCCAGCTCTACAGATCCCTTGTGCGATTCCCCCCACTGAAAGAGAGAAGTGGTAGAGACACACTGCTGTGTATCACCACATCTGTATGGCAAAATGTATCAAGCTCATGGGACCTGTCATTGTAGGGCAATTACAACACAAGCTCAATAAGATACCAGGGCATTCAAGATTGGAGGTGAAATGGTCAGACAATGTTTGCCATGTTTATCAACCAGCCAACAGTTTGCAGTGGACATGATCACCCTCAGCATAGGCCAAGTGGCCTACATGACATTAGTGGTCAAATCAACATCTAGCAAATGCAGGTGTGCTAAAGAAAAGAGGAACATGTGTACAGTAAATCACTGCAGAAAGTTGTTTGTTATTGTTCACCTTTTGGTTCTCAGTTGTGCAAAAAACTAATCGAAATGCAACAAAGTCCGAACGTTTTTGTGACAGACTATGCCATTACCTTGACCTGAGCAACTTAAGGTAAGTTACAGCAATGACAAGCTGCCCAAACAACCTTGCAGCACGTTTAATTAGCCGATTGCACAAGCTCATTTGGCGTAATTGATGATCATAACGTTATGATTTTGCATCTAGCTAGAGGTCAACATCAGGAAAAGGCACAACTTAACGTTACACTATGACGATGCCTATTTAAAAGTTTCTTAAATCCTCCTAGATTCGCTATAGTTAACACAATACACACGCTATTTCACTCGATTTAATGGAGTTCTGCCACAGAAATCCACCCAGATGACTAAACAAGTTAACGTTAGGCTATGTCAGACTGATGAAGAAATGAAAACAACAAAACAATACAACAGAAGTTACTTTACCTTCATGTCACCGATTATGGTTTGGAAAAGGCCTCCAAGTGCACTGCATTCTTTTTCAATAACAGCCTCCATTTTAACAAACAACCTGGTCAGGTATGCCTTTCTAACTCACTGGCTAGCCGACGACTTTTTCGCTTGGGTGGTTAGCACGTAATGGGGCTTGTATTAGGTGTCTCTCAGATCAAAAGAAATTGCCCACTTCAGAAGTCTTCCGACAAATCGTGGTATATTTGGTCTTTTTATGCCTCTATCCGAAAGAATGAGAAAGTAGCCTATAGTTATTTTTCTGTCACGATAGATCCCTGACTTTAGCCAGCTAATGAGAACTAACGAACAAACATTGGGGGATGCAAAGAGTGGACGGCGAGATTTAAAACCCCACTTCCCCACAATGGTACGAATTCCATGACTGTGAGATGCACAGCCCCCGAAAATCTGATAACGTTTAAATACAAAAATTCTGACGTTGATTGTATTCCCAGTCTGAAAACGTAAGCATATGACTCCTATGGGGACAAGTAGTATCCATAACACAAATTCCAATGGAGGTCCCCGTGAGTGTAGTACTCGCGTCTACAAACACCAGCCGCAGCTCCAGAGTTCTGAGCCCAGTTGTGATTGCGCGTCCATGGCTTCTCCCATAAAACCTAAGCGCGCGCCTCATTCGTCACCCCGCCCCTCTCAAGATTTGGGGGAGGGGTGGAAGGATGACTTGTTTTCAAAGTTGTGGAGGATAGCCTCTGGTGGTTATCAGAGGGACTTCAGCTTTCACCTCTTTGCACAAAAAAGACGTTTGCTTGTTTATTTTGGATAATTGATTACAGTGTGATTTCAGATATTTATTGATTTTCAGTTGTTGTTTTATCATAGAACAAGTTCTGTTGGGTAGTGAGCAGAAGTAATTTAATGTGTGTGTGTTAAGGAAGGGAGTGATGGAGGGAAGAGCCACCGGATGGCCAACAGGAGATACTGCACCTGCTGGTGCACCTTCAGTCCACATGCCCAGGCATAGATATCTATGCCCAAGCTGGTGCCTTGTCCATGTCTTGAGGATCGGACACTTTAGGGGTTGTGAAGACACTCCAGGCCAGCATCTGCAAGACTGGAGCCTGCACAGGGATGTAACTTTGAGGTTGCTATGTGCTTAGAGAAGTCATTTGGTGGCTGGGCATCAAGAAGAAGACCAAGACAACAACACCACTGCACTCTCAGTACAGCGACAAATTATTGGAGCAGTTCAACCGCACGTTGACCATCCAGTTGACGATGCTGTCCGGCTGCTGGCAGTGACACTGGGTCTCACAATTACCCCAGGTCCTCTGGGCATAGCATACCAGATGGAAATGCAGGAGTCCCCTGTTGATGTTCAGGAGAGAGCTGTTGACCCCAACCCCCCCGTCCCCCTAGTGGTGGAGGATGAGCCTGAGCGGAACCACTTTAGACTCTCTGCTGGGAGGGAGGTGCACAAATGGGCCTGGTGGTCGATGGATGCTGCAGCAGTCTGCCAGAAGAGTGAGTGTATACAGGACACCCACAACAGGGGAGGGGATGGGGCACTGCAGGAGTGTGTCTGTGGCAGTGGAGGCACTGGGTTTATCCGTGTTTGCTGACAGAGACTGATGTAGTACTGGGTGGAGCTGGTTTGTCCATACTTAGGCCTACTAGAGACTGCCTGATTACATTGACATTTACGTTACATGTAAGTCATTTAGTTGAATTATCCAAAGCGACTTATAGCAATTTACCATAAAGTATAATAAAGGAGTCAGTATAAAATATTGTTAGTGTGACAATAAGTACTCACTTTGAATAGAAGAGATACCGGATACTGGTTTGTCTGTGTGTGAGATAGAGAGATAGAGATAGAGAGAGAGAGAGAGAGAGAGAGAGAGAGAGAGAGAGAGACTGTCTGATGTATATAGTATACCAGGTGGAGCTAGTTTGTCTCTGCTGACTGACAGAGACAGAGGCACTGTCTGATGTAGTATACCGGTTACCGGTTTGTCTGCATGACAGACAGACTCTGATGTACTGGGTGGAGCTGGTCAGATGGAGGACAGTGGATCTCCGCCGCTGGTTAATTCCTTAATGCCAGTCCCTGATTCACTGATTCAAAGACTAGGACACACAACCTATACTTTGTATATAAAAAGTGATAAATCATGACCCCCCCCCCCCCTGTATATCCTTTCATGATAAAGTGTTTGAAATGGAGCATTAAATATTGCAAAACAATTTCCAATAAAATGGGAGATTCCAGTCCTTCTGATGATGTTTAAAATGAAATTTCCCATGGATACAACTATTTGTTGTTTTCTGTTGTTATTGCTGGTTTCCAAGTCAGGTTTCAGTTTCAATTCAGTAACAGAACTCTGTGTGTGTGTGTGTGTGTGTGTGTGTATGTGCGTGCGTGCGCGTGCGTGCGTGTGTGTGTGTGTGGGTGTGCGTGTGTGTGTGGCGCAGGGGAGGTGGAGGGGGACTTGAGGCTATAGTCGTTGGCGAGTTAAAAACAGCTTTTTGTCATGGACAGATCATTTTTCAATTCACATGTAGACATCCATGCTGCAATGAAGCGAAAACTTCTCCAAGAGGAGGCTCTCAAACTTGATTTCAACAATTTCACTGAAAGGTCTGGCAAAGCCACAATGGGAGAAGTAGGAAGAGAGCAAGAGGGAGAATGTATAACATGCAAAGTGTCACAGAGAGCACACCTTGTCACCTAGTTGATTTGATACCTGAGCCAAAAACAGAAATTTGAGATGACGGGCAAAAAAAAACTGTTTAGAAGAATGAGAGCAGGTGACGCTATACCGTCCAGACCAGGGGTGGATGTGAGAGTGCAGAAGACCAAGGCGTTTTGGCTGGAACGCAGAGTGACAACACATTCGTTCTGGTCAGCAGCATGGCCTGCCCGATAGCTGTGGCTCTCCTTGTCCTGGTTCTGGCCATGGACACCCAAGCTCAAGAAGACCCACTCTTGCCCTTTACAGAGTGGCTGGACTCAGAGGAGCTGGTGATGCTGAAATGGGGCTTTGACGACGTCCAAGGCAACATTACCTTCGAGTTGTGCGTAAATACCACGGGCTGGATCAGCTTTGGCATGAGTCCCAACGGGGGCATGACTGGAGCTGATTTGGTCATTGGAGGAGTAAACCCAGATGGATTTTATTTTGGGGTAAAGAACAGAAATTATGCTCGAACTTTTGTTTTTTAAAATCTTTCTTTTTTCTTTGTCCTTAACTTTATTGGTCAAACACTCCCACTTCCATCCTCTCTCTTGCTTTTGTAACAAAACATTGACTGTGACGTCTTGGAGGTCTTCAATTGAATATAACCTCGCTTAATTGATCATTTGGTCATTTTTGAATTTCAGAATCATGGAGCTAAGTAGGTTTCATTCATCCAGCAAATTTCAAAGATCTTCCACCATCTTCTCATTATCTTTTGCAGGACTACCATGCCAATGGAAATGAGATGCCTACACTTGACCAGGAGCAGAGCTACAGTCTGCTCTCTCTCACTGAGACCGATGGACAGACCACTATGAGATTCGAGAGGTCCATCAAGTCTTGTGACACAGATGACCATCCTATTACTGTGAGGCACAAACTCAACCAATTGTTATTTTACCAAATCAGTTACAATCAGCTTGTGAGATGCTTGTAGGTGAAGCTTGTGATACATGCTTGTGGCTGAAACAGTATGCTTTGACTGTCTTCACGGTGTCAAATATTCAATATTTAATGATTAATTTAACTTCTTTAAAATTCTTATTTTTGTCTTGTTATGTTGTAAAGCATTTTGTGCGTCTATAAATGTGTTATATAAATGTATATCACACAACACTTACATACTTACAATAATACAATATTACTCTAGACAGGCCTGTAAATCTCAAGGAAATTGATAAAGTCATGACTGGTTTCAAAGAAGGCATTAAATTATGAATAGTCATCTGGATGACTGTTGAATTGTCATTTGATTGGACCGTTTGGGCCACTTCATTTTACAAAGAATCAGACAGTTCTGATGCATTGTCCATAAAAATGTCTTTATCATGGTTATTGAGGACAGAGAGTAATTTACCAGACTGAGGATCCTTTTACATTCCTCGTATTTACATTTACCCTACAGTATGTAGACTATTCATGGCAAATGATTTCCTGAAAGGACACCATTACAGTCCAGTGCAGATGTGTGTGCCTGCTCTCTGGCTGCCCAGTTCTTGGGCTAGATGTTGTTTGCACCTTACTGTACCAGCTGAGCTGCGGGAACATTCATGGCATCAGTTTACTTGCTTTTCAAAGGAGTCATTGGACCACCCATGTTCTTTATAATGAAAGCAGTCACAACTGTAGATAAAATAGGAGAAAAACAAGTTCTTGATAGAGGTAATGCCCACGCTGTGGGTCTTTGTGTTGCTACAGTAAGGCCATAGGGAAAGGAACACCTTCCCAAGCATGTTTTCTTAAACAATAGGTGCATAAGCTGTAAATAAAAGGAAGGAGGTAAAAGATACATGTTGGTCCATTGTGCAGGGAATTTAGCTGTATTAAAGCTATTTGAGAGTGTGTGAAATGAGATAGCTAGAGGGTGGTGGAAGCTGGAAAGTTCAGAAGAGTTCGGAAAAGTTGGCGACGGATATCAGTTTCTCATGAAGTTGGTTTTGTTGTGTTTGTTGCATGCATTAATTTCTAGGTTACTTGATGGCCTTGACAACCACAAAAGTTTAGTGGAAAATTGGTGACCACTTAATCAAGAGGTCTACATTTTAATTTGCAGTGATACATACTGAGAATACTAATGTTGGAATGTTTACCATAATATTTTGAACAAAACTTCCTTTATCAAAATGTTTCCTTAGACGTCTTGGAGATCATAAGTTATGTGGTATAAATATCAATATCAATCATCACTCATCTCCCAGTTTGATCTACATACTATTGCACAGTGTGTCTTGATTGGTCTTACAGAATCTTTAAGACTTGTCTATCCACATCTTCCTCCCACCTGAACTGCAGGAGCTTCCCGTCAAGCTGATCTATGCGTATGGGCAGACTGATCAGATTGGGTATCACAGACAGCTCCGAGGCACCAAGGAGGTGAATCTGCTCAAGTACATGCCTCGCTCCATCCCAACCCAGAGCCAGTACTTCGACCTGACCATGTTAAACGTAAAGGACTTCTCTCATGTCTCCTATTAAATATAATGTAAGAACGGATCAAGAAAAATCAATCAGTGGTTTGAACTGAATAACTTGCTTTGCAGTTCACAGTTCCTCCTGCGGACACCCGTTATGAGTGCAGGGTGTTGAACGCGCCCACATTTGCTGAGAAACAGCACATCTATCGGGTAGGCAAGAAACGCTGTATTGGAACTGAAAGGATAAAGGAGACTGAAAGAAAATGTAAATTCATAATTTACAAGAATGTTTTTTTTAATAATGTTTATTAATGGATGATTATTAATGAATTACTGAATTAATTAATTAATGTCTATACTATGTCACACAAAAATAAATCCTATGGCAGAAAGTCAGTACTACCGAGGGATGGAATGGAGTAAAAGTTAATATATTTATTGGAAAGGAATTAATTTTCTTTTGGTTTTAACTACATTTATGTTGTGTATTCCAAATGAGTGAATTGAATCGAATCGAATCCTTTAACAAGAAGCAACATGTTTCACTCAAGGTTGTGTTATAGGCTACTTTGTTGAAAATGATTCCACATGTAAATCCATGTTTGCTCAAGTTAAATGTAAGTGTTTGATTTGTCTAGATTGAAAGACATTGTTTTCTGAGACTATCTGATGATGTTGTGCTGTCCTTGTCCATAATCTAGATCCAGCCACTGATTGATCACCCGGATGTCGTGCACCATTTGCTTCTCTACAAATGTCTTCCGCATGTGAACGAAACCTTTCAGGAGCAATGCTATACTAATCCCAAACACGGTGCCTGCTTTCAAATCATGGCTGCATGGGGTGTAGGAGGCGGGGTGAGTCCAAGTGAATTTATTGTCTGGTTCATGAAGCCTCTGAATTAGCAAGGAAGTTGCTTTGCCTCTCTTTAAACACTGATGAGTAAATATTCATCTTTTTGATCACAGGACTTTGAGGTCCCAGAGCATGTGGGGATTCCTATTGGAGGAGACGAGGGGGACTGTATGTACAGGCTTGAGATCCACTACAATAATCCAATGATGATTGAAGGTACTACGCAGAACTGTCTAAACTCTATTGTATAGAAGGTGATTGCACAGAGCTAGATGCTATACACAGATTTACCTTCCACTTAGACCCTCAGATCCGAGTAGGCTTAAATCACTGAATGACTGCATTAGTGAAAAACTGGATGTCAAATAACTTTCTCCAGCTAAATTCTATCAAAACAGAGATCCTAGTCATTGGGTCTCAGCACATGGCTCAAATTTTGCCATTTTTAGGTCCTTTACAGGATAGAGTCAAGCCTGTTGCAAAAAATCTTGGCATCTGGTTTGATAATCTAAATTTTGAACATCATATTGGAAAGCTTGTGCAATCTTGTTTTTACCAATTTAGGAATATCTCCAAAATAAGACATATCTTATCATTCAGAGACACAGAGACCATCCTACATGCTTTTATCTCCTCACGCCTAGATTATTGTAACAGTCTTTTCACATGCCTCACTCAAAAGTCCTTACACAGGCTTCAAATAGTCCAAAACTCTGCTGCCAGGCTCCTAAATAAAACTAAACGGTATGAACACATCACTCCTGTTCTAGCATCACTACACTGGCTAATATGCTGGAGAATTGATTTTAAATTTTTGCTTGTTACATTTAAAGCTCTTCATGGCCTTTCCCCTGGTTACATTTCTGATATGCTAGTGCCCTATAGCCCTACACGCGCATTAAGGTCTGCAGGCAAAGGTTTATTGACCATTCCTGAGTCACGGCTTGCAATTAAGGGGACAGATCTTTTTCAGTGTTAGCCCCAAAGCTTTGCAGTTTTTTGTTCCTTTAGGGGGAAAAAAAGATATATTTTCTTTATTCTTGCATGTTGATATGGTCTTATTTGTATGGTTTTTAGTCATTTCATTTTTGTGTTATTTTTTGTTCTGTTTATTATTTTATATGTATATCACGTTGAAGCTATGTTTAGAAAAGCGCTCTATAAATAAAGATTATTATTATTATTATATTATTATGTAGTTTAAATAATGTTGCCTCATACTGTTATGAAACATTTCTTCCGGATAGTCCTCTCAGTTTAGGCATTTTAGAAGTAAAAGAAAACTACAGCCAGTTGGATAAAAAGTGGTTTGTCTGTCTCAAGCTAAGTATGAAATAATGTCTTGCTTTCATTTGCTTGTAGAAATCAAAGCAAATGATTAATAAATGTAAATTTTAGTGGACTGCGTGGCATCTGTTATCACAGCGGGACCCTTTGAGTTCGTCATGTATAATGTCCAAAATGTCTGCTGTGTCCCCTCCTCTTCCAGGTCGAGTGGACAACTCAGGGCTGCGCTTGCACTACACATCCCAGCTCCGCAAGCATGATGCAGGCACTCTGCAGGCTGGTTTAGCAGTGGCCCCTGGGTACAGCATACCACCCAATACCACATCTTTTCACACATATGGTGTGTGTGACCTGTCCGCTAACACAAAGGTACATCAGTTTGTCCGATCATGTAACATTGTCACTGGATGTCATCTACATAAAACACCAGATCCTGCAGATGTTTGTCACGTCAGAGGTACTAACCAGAATGTCTTGGCTCAGTGACTTACAGTAATCCTTTTTTCACTTGTGCGTGTGTGGGTTCCTTACGCTCAGGATATGCAGGTGTTTGCAACTGGACTGCACACTCACCTGGCTGGGAGGAAGGTTCGGGTGGGTCACTTTAGGTGAGATGAAGATGACTCATGTCACCAGTATCACAACAAAACTTAAATGAAAGCATCAGACTGAAATGTATACAGTTGCATTGTTGTAATATAAAAAGTTTGGGCTAGCTGGAAATTAACCACCTTTATTTTTCATTTATATTTGGTTGGCATTATTATCAAAAGCGCCTTACATCAATCATTCAGAGAAACTCAGAGTTCAGTACTTTGTTCAAGGGCACAATTAAGGTCCAAGGTATTTGTTGGGAATAGAACCTACAACTTTTCTGGTTGCGTGATAGCCCAGCTCCTTAACCACAATGCTACCACCACTTTACATCAAGTATTTTATACTAAAATACACTGTAAAAAATGTCCGTAAAATGAACACTGAAATGCTGTAAAATCGCTACATAAAAAACCTGTAAAGGGAATTACAATGAAACATTGTTTAATTTGCAGTGTAATTTAGTAAAATGTTAAACTAAATATAACTGTAAATTGAAAAGTAAAAAAATGTTCTTTACACATACTTTACGTGTTCAAAATACTTTTTGATGTTATTGTGACACACAAATACTGTATTATAAAAACAATGCAATCCATATTAAATGACAATAACACAGTGTTAATATTACAGTGTGATTATGTAGGCTAGACTTTAACCTGTTTTTTTATATATATAAATATGAAATGAAAGGTTTCCAAAATGCCAAGACTGCCACCAAGTGTAGTCCAAGCAGCAAAACACATTATTTGAACCAAAACGTGTGGAAAATGTGTCAGACACGTCTGATGTTAACCTGAGGCATTTGTTTAGAGTTGCCTAGCAACAGAAGTGACCTTGCTTATAATTTGTTAAACAAAACGATCTATATATAAAAATCTTTGGTTACTACTTCATTTATTGGCTATATTATTAGTTTGAAACACTGTGGGACATTTTAGCTTAGGCTATCCTACTCGGTTGATGTTGTGATCACCGGATATAACCACTGATGTAATCGTTTATTAGGAAAAAAAATACACCGTAGACATGAAAGCATTAGACCTAGTCCGGTTTAAATATCCAGCTGACGTAAATACATGTTATCTGAAAATGGTCGTTGAACTTTGAGAACCATGGAGCGGTAAGTTAATACAATGTAATAACACAATTCTAAAGTCAAATGCTAATATGAAATTGTGTGGTTGTTTCACTCCCATAGTCACCATGGTAACAGCAATATTGAGACATTCACAATCAACAGAGAAAGATCTGGTGTTATAAACTGTAACATGTTCGTATTCATTGAACATTTTTCTCACAACCATTGTGTTTTAACACCCTTTTGCAACGCTAATATAACATAAGTTCTGTGTTTAATATACAGGTTTAACATGTAAAATCTACATGTTTTCTGTAAAGGCAATTACTGTATTGCTGTAAATTTTACGGAATTGTTCCGGTAACCACAGCTGCCAGTTTTTTTCCGTAAAAACTACGGATTTTTTTTACAGTGTATACCAAAGGGGGCAAAGGAATATATATGATTATCAGCAACTACGTCAACATGGACATTAATATTCCGACCTTATTCAGAATAAGACAATATTGTAATTATGGGGTTTACATTGTTGATAGACTATTCTAATCATATTCCTGTGTGTAATGCAGCAGAACCCGATCATTACTAGCAAAGACAGTTGATGGTGTAAAAGGTTCTGCACCGAAAATTCGAATAGGACGTTATAATTTGATTAATGTGTATAGCCTACAATGCACCTCAATAATGCGGCTAAAATCGGAATACTCTTATTCAGAATATTGTCTTAATTGGTTTAATATTGGAATATTAATGTCCATGTAAACTACTTTGTTCTTCAGCCTCTTATCTATTATGTTTCAGGGAAGACAAACAGATTGGATTTTTGGCCTTTGATGATCACTACGACTTTGAATTTCAGGAAATTAAAAACCTGGGCAAAATAAAAACTCTTAAAATGGTTTGCATTTATGGTTTATTATCACGTATATGTTTTATGAGATTGGCATGCATTACTGATTATATGTTTGCACTTAGAGACCAAGAGAATATGGATATGGTTTAGATTGTGACAGTATAGCAATTTCAAACTTTCTTACATTTCTAGCTACTGTCTGACTGAATCTGTCTGTCTGAATTATGCCTGGCTTTGATTTGCAGGGAGATTCTCTTGTGGTGGAGTGTACATATGATACCTCTAATCGCACTGGACTCACATGGGTCAGTAATGTTGAGTATTATATTGACTCAGTAAAATACTGAGTAATTATATTGAGTATATTACAATATTGAGTAACCAAAGCTTTGAACTCCACTTCATCACCAACACTTCTTTCTCCCGTCAGGGTGGCTTGAGCACACAGGAGGAGATGTGTCTGGTATTTGTCCTCTACTATCCTGCCTCCAATATAAGCAACTGCGTCAGTTTTCCTGACATCGAGGCCCTCAAGACCAAACTGGGAGCATCAACAGATAAGTAAGACAGGACCGTGACTTACAAAAAAAGAACAGTGGGAGTGTACCTCACCAAATGCCCTGGTTTATTTGAATATAATGTCATGGAAGTATATCGAGCAAACAGGGTGTTGCACCAACGACTCACGGCCTGGTGGGTGCGTTAGTTCCAAGAGTATATCACAATCCTTCAGTCAAAAAGAGACCAATGGTGGCATCAATGTTGCCGATGCAAAGTTTAATCCAACAAGTGCTACCCTATAGTGCAAAAAGTTTTCAGTCCCATTCAGACCATCATCAGTGCAGACCATCATCTTTTTGCACTGATGATGGTCTGAATGGGACCGAGAACGTTTTGCGCTATAGGGTAGCACTTCACACTCACTGGCTGGATTAAACTGCATCGGCAACATTGGTGTGTGAGTTCTCTTTTTGACTGAAGGATGGAATTCTATAGGAAATACAATAGAAAACCTGTTCCATCTCTATTTTTACCTCAGCTGGGTGGCTTGTATTGATATTGTGCCAACTGTGTTGCAGCGAATTGTACATGACGCTCAGCCAGAAGACATGGGATGAAGAGGCAGTCATTGAGTATGAGAGGACCTTGAAAAACATCCCACAAGACCTTATGGTAGATGATGGAGAGGCAAGTGAAACACAAATACTTCATCCAAAATGGCATATTTGTTTCTGCAGGCCAATACAAGCTCAAATCACAACGCCATATTCTATGGTCATTCAAACGATGCTGCCCATAAGGAAGACATTTTCTTCATCTTTATCATATTTAGACACTGACCTCCCTCTCAATGAGACTCTTTGAAGGCTCAGGTTTTCACTGAAATTGTGAAAGCACAAACATCAGTTTACACACTCTTGGAGACGTTACCCTAAGCCTTTTTAAAATATATAGAAATAATTACAAATATAAAATTCAAATAAACAGATATACTTCCCTCTCTTATTTTGGCAGAACATGCACTGGAACCGCATTGACAAGATCAGTGACTTGATGGAGAGTCCGACACCCAGCTGTGACAGAACTCCACCGCGACCAGGGCCATCAAACGCATCCAACATGGCCAGAGTGTCCTGGATTCTGTTGCTGTTGATCTGGGTAGTCATGCGTGCATTCTAATGTTAGCACCATCCCAGTGTCTTTTCAGGTCAGGTGGCTGAAATCTCCACACCAAGCAAGCACCGGTGGTTGATCACGTTAAACCCTAGTTATTCTGTCGTGCAGTGAGCCTACCTTTTTAATCTGATAATATTTGACCTGATCTTCATATGATATATAGGCCTACCGTCATTTTTCTGGTTCATAATTACATTTTGCAATAAAATGTGATTAACAGTTGCTGTTGTAAATTTGTCCTCTGTATTGTTTATTTATTTTTTGCGCAACTCTAGAAAAAAAGCAAATGAACTGATCAGTATTGGTTGTACAATGTTTCCTCCTAGAACATTAGCCTAAGATCCAGTTCACCTTAGCTCTTGTTGAAAGCAACATTTGCACAAGGACATGCACTGGTTTTTGGGATGGTGAGGGTCAAAGGATTTTAGTCAGCAGAGCAGTCCCATCTGTAGTGAAAATATTAGGCCACAAGGAGACACTCAAACTCTCTCACACACCATAGCCCACTAGATAGAAATGGGAAATGAAAAACATAGATATGTACTTTCCTTTCATAACATTGAGTTAAGATCTAAAACCGTATGCTACAGTTGATAACCACAAACATGCAATGGTATTCAGATAGGTATAACTTCACAATGATGAATGGACCAATCCTTGTATTCTATTCAAAATAAAAGCCATCCTTACTTCTTGTTCATGTTACTGTGCAGTTAGAATGATGTTTTGCTGTGTATTGTTACCAAAAGAAGAATACTAAGAAACACAATGGGGTTCTGCAGCTTTGCTGCTACCTCAATAAAATTCCAGTCCTTACCCACCTGAAGATGTTTAAAATGAAATTGCCCATGGATCTGTTGTGTTTGTTACTATTTTATCAATAAGATGCATAGAGGCACGGCTTGCTTGTAACTAACTTCATTTAAGAAGAGCAGAGCGGTGGAAGCAAACAGGCATTACCAATCAACACTCTTACAGAACTCACTATAGCGACTAGACCCCGAAGCCGCCGCCACGCGCCGCCATTTGCGCCATTTAGAATTTCAGCCGCTGCCAGCCAATAATTGTGTAAGCCAAATTGAGCCGCCATCTGATAAACTTTGGCTGAGCCAAACCTAGACTTAGACTTGTTGCATCTAAAAACAGTTATATCACATAGAGGGTACGAAAAATAAACGATACACAAGGTTTTCCCACTGGATTCACCACATCAGTCTTGTGCTCGTTGCTACGATACACAGGACTCAGTGAGTTGACGGCCAATTAAAAGTCCACGTTCTCTGCAATGTTTTTGCTTTCTCGCGCTGAGATGAAATGGGGGAAAGAAGCCAACGGTAGCCTTATTTTGATCTCGCTTTTCATATACTTTCCTAATTCCTACGAAGTTCTACTCGGACTTGAAAATCTTCAGGGCCCGGTTGCACAAACATCAAAACCAAAGATTGATGATATGAAACGTATTCTGGAGCGGACAGATTTACAGCACGCGATTTTACTGCGACTGCAGCATTTCACCATCTCCAGAAATTGCTGCGCTAGCTCACAATGCATGCTTCAGTCTACATTGAAGTGAAATGTGCAGAGCTTTGTTAAAAATGATATAATAACATTGTGTATTGAGATCTAGTACAACATATACATCTGTAGACATGAAGAGGCAACTTAAGCCATTATCAGCCATTCCAAATTTGGCGGCTGCAGCAGCCATTTAGGTTTTGGCTGAGCCGGCTAGCCAGCCAATAACTTCATCAGCCAGCCGTTATTCTCAAAACAAATGGCTTCGGGGTCTAATAGCGACACCATCAGGTTACTCCAAACACTACAATTCCTCCCTCTTAGATACAACTGTAAAGAACATTGTTCAATGTTAGGAATTGAAATTAGATATGTAGCGAAACAACTATTCTGCTATCAGTCTCTGAGGGGGCTTATGGACACGAGTGGGGTAACGTCCCTCATCGCTGGGTGTGTCCACCCGGGTTCCCACAGGGACACTGGTGTTAGCGGAGGCTGGCACCACTGGCAGGCTGACATCACTGGCAGGCTGACAGTCCATTGGTGGAGAGGGCTCTGGGGGTGTTGCAGGCCCTCCTGTTTCAGCAGCGGCAGACACCATAGACAAATCTTCATCCGGAGTCAGTCCCGATTTTCTAAGCTGGTCAACATGGCGCCGCCAAACGATGCCTGATGCTACTTCAACGGTGTAGGACAGGGGGCCATGTCGTTCTTTTACTACAGCCACCCATTTGTGGTCTCCTCTGTAGCTCCTTGCCAATACGCTCTGTCCAATGGCAAAGTGTCGCAGTTTCCCTTCACAGACCCTCTGAGCCTGTTGCAGTTGTCTGTCTTGGACAGTGCGTCTGCTATTTGGCTGGAGTAGATCCAATCTGGAACGAAGAGGACGCCCCAGGAACAGCATGGCTGGTGTCTGGTTGGTGGTGGCATGTGTAGCATTTCTGTAGGCGAATAAGAAGTTACTCAGTTTATGGTGGAGAGTGATATTGTCATTCTGCATTGCTCTGAGGGCTTGTTTTAAGGTTTGAACGAACCTTTCTGCCTGACCATTGGTCGCCGGGTGCCAGGGGGCTGAGGTGATGTGTCGGATCCCATTTCTCCTCAAAAATCTCTGGAAGTCGTCACTTGTGAATTGGGGCCTGTTATCACTGACGAGTTGCTCCGGAACTCCAGTTCTGGCAAAGAGATCCCTCAGCACTGTGATAGTTTGACTTGTTGTGGTGGAGTTCATAGTGAAAACTTCTGGCCATTTGGAGCATGCATCCACCACCACTAGGAAGCTCGTGCCCATGAAGGGCCCTGCAAAGTCAACATGAATGCGTTGCCATGGGGATGCAGGCCATTCCCACTGGTGAAGTGGGGCACGTGCTGGTTCATTTTGCACCTGTTGGCATCCCAGGCATTGCATTGCTACACGCTCAATATCTTGGTCAATCCCGGGCCACCACATAAAGCTCCTTGCTAGCGCCTTCATTTTCACCACTCCCAGATGGCCAGAATGGAGTTCTTCTAAAACCTGTGTTCTGAGGCTACTAGGTATGATAACTCTTACGCCCCACATGACACAGCCGGCATTCAAGGTAAGTTCATTTCTACGCTGATAGAATGGAGCTATGGTGGTTTTGTGGGCTGCAGTCCAGCCAGCTTGTGTGGCTGCGTAAACCTGAGACAATGCCTTGTCACGTCTAGTCTCAGCCTGTACCATTTCTGCTGTGACTGGTGGGCTTTCAATTTGGCTGAGGGTGAACATATCTAATGCATTGCAGTCGTCCTGTTTGTTGTTGATATCCTCCAGAGGCAAACGTGACAGTCCGTCTGCATTGGCGTGGTCCCCAGTCCTTCGGAACTCTATCTTGTACTGGTGACCCCCAAGAAACAATGCCCAGCGTTGCATACGGGCAGCAGCAGTCACTGGAACCCCTTTTTGAGGACTGAAGATGGACATGAGTGGCTGATGGTCAGTAATGAGAGTAAATTCCCTGCCAAACAGATACTGATTAAATCTTTTTACGCCCCACACCAGACTCAGTGCCTCTTTGTCAATCTGGGCATAGTTTTTCTCTGCTTTCGTTAGCGATCGCGATGCGAAAGCTATTGGCCGTTCACTACAGTCATCCATTATGTGAGACATTACTGCCCCGATGCCGTATGGTGAAGCATCGCAGGCTAGCTTAACTGGTAGAGAAGGGTTGTAGTGGGTCAGGACTGTGTCTGAGGTCACAAGGGTCTTTGCTTCTTTGAAAGCATGCTCACAGTCTCTGGTCCACACCCACTTCCGTCCAGCCTGGAGCAGCTCGTTCAGGGGATGGAGCACCATTGCCAGGTTGGGCAAGAATCTGTGATAATAGTTCACAAACCCCAGAAAGGATCTCAATTGCGAAACATCTTGGGGTCGAGGGGGCCTTTAACACTGCCTGGACCTTCTCTTGACACTTGTGTAGCCCATTCGCATCAATGGTGTGTCCACAATACGTAACGCTGGACTTGAGGAATTCACATTTGTCTCTCCGTGCCCGAAGTCCATAGTCTTCCAGCCTCTTCAGGACCCGTCTCAGGTTCTCCAGGTGTTCAGTGTCTGTGGCTCCTGTGACTATGATGTCATCAAGGTAGCATTGTGTGCCTGGTACCCCTTGTAACACCTGGTCCATGGCTCGTTGCCATATTGCTGGGGCCGAAGCCACTCCGAACACAAGTCTATTGTAGCGGTACAAACCCTTGATGGTATTGATGGTCAAAAATACCTTCGAGTCCTCCTCTATTTCCATCTGGAGGTATGCTTCAGCTAAGTCCACCTTTGAAAAACGCTGCCCACCAGACAATTTAGCAAAAATGTCCTCAATCCTTGGTAGTGGGTATTGTTCAACCTGGAGCACCGGGTTAACCGTGACTTTAAAGTCACCACAAAGCCTGACTGTACCGTTTTTCTTAATGACTGGAACCACCGGGGTTGCCCAGGGACTCCAGTCGACTCTAGAAAGTATTCCGTCGGCTTCTAGCCGGTCAAGTTCCTTCTCTACTACAGGCCGTATGGCATAGGGGACAGGGCGTGCCTTATGAAATGTTGTCTGAGCTCCATCTTTGAGTGTGATTTTCCCCTTGATGTGTCGAAGTGTTCCGATTCCCTCTTTGAACACTGGTGCAGCCTCTTCCAAAACCTGTTCCAGCTTGGCCTCAGTTGATTGTGATGTTTTGGACAACACATGCAGGCTTTTTATGGCACTCCAATCAAGCCTCAGCTTTCTCAGCCATTCGCGTCCCCAGAGCGGCGCACTACCTCTCTCTAGAACATACAGGTCCAACATCTCTTCCTGGCCATTATACTCCACTTGTACAGATTGCACACCAACAGGAACAACTTTCTCTCCTGTATAGGTTTTGAGAAGGACAGACGTTGGTTTCAGCTTTGTTTTGGCAAAAAGTGTCTCATAGTCTTTTTTTGATATTACTGAAACAGCTGAGCCAGTGTCCAGTTCCATTTTTATCACCTGTCCATTTATTTTTGGAGAGAGCCAAATCATGCCAATCTCTGCCATGTATGCTGTGCAATTGCAAACTGGCCAATGCATCCTCACTTTCACCATCCGATATTTCAGTTACATTATGCACACGTCTGTTGCCCCTACGATAGTCTTTGGTGTCAGTCTTGGCCTTGTCACTGCGGCAAACTCGCTGAATATGTCCGGTTTTCCCACATTTCCTGCATTGCTCATTTCTGAACCTACATTGAGATGATAAATGATAACCACCGCACCTGTAGCATTGTTCTGACTGCCTTTGCGCAGTTTCTTTCATGGCTAGCTGATTCACATTTTCGGTTTCACTTTTCACACCAACCTGTAGCTCGAGCGCATCCTTTGCCGCCGTTTCCATCGACACTGGAATTTCTAGTGCCCTTTTGAACGTGAGATCCGCCTCCGTCAACAGTCTCTTCTGAATTCCCTCCTGACGAATGCCACAGACTAAACGGTCGCGTAATGCGTCATTTAAACCAGTCCCAAATTGACAGTGTTCCGACAGTCTTTTTAGCTCGGCGACGTATGCCACCACAGTTTCTTCCTTAGCTTGATTCCTCTTATGAAACCTATAACGTTCCGCTATTACCAGCAGTTTAGGCGATACTGTAAATGTGCACGCATTACCTCCACAATCTCGTCATACTTCTTGCTTGCAGGTTTATCTGGGGCTGTTAAGTTGCGGAGAAGGCTGTACGCTTTCCCTCCCATAGCACTTAGCAAGACAGGAACATACTTATCCGCCTCTACTTCGTTGGCAGCAAAGAACTGTTCAAGTCGTTCGACATAAGTGTTCCAATCCTCCGTGGAGCTATCGAATGCTAGCCTAGAAATCTAGACGCCCCTAGCGGCAGCAAATGTAATTTGGCTGGCGGGGCAGTCTAGCAACGCTCCGTAGAGCAAGGAGCTGAGAAATGGAAAATAAAAGCGGGCCAATCACAGCGTGTATAGAGTCAGTGGGAGGGCTTAACATAATGGTGACTGACATGCGACCAGAAGTTGCGACGGTAACGCATCCTGTTATTTGAAAACAAGAAGATGATTCGTTTAGCGTTATCCTATTGCGTGGAGAGGGAAGGTTACGCATCCTGTTACTTGAAAACAAGAAGATGATTCATTTAGCGTTATCCTATTGCGGGGAGGATATTTGAAAGACAACTGTTTATCCCACCCCTCCGATTGAGCCCTGTCTACGGTGAGTGTCCAGACCCTACATCTTGATGTGGGTCTGGCTCGTCAGGCTAATCGAATGCATCAAGTCTCCCGATGTAGTGCGCCATGTTAGCTGAACTCACACCGGAGCCGTTCTGTAGTTTCCAAACTTTTCGTGCGTAAATTCTTTCCCGAAGTCACAGAATGTCCGTATTTCGTGATTCAGTCACAGACGTTGACATTGCCTATTATCCGTTTTTATCCTCGTCGCCACTGTTGTGTTTGTTACTATTTTATCAATAAGATGCATAGAGGCACGGCTTGCTTGTAACTAACTTCATTTAATAAGAGCAGAGCGGTGGAAGCAAACAGGCATTACCAATCAACACTCTTACAGAACTCCATCAGGTTACTCCAAACACTACAGATACATATGTGTTGTTAGGTAGTTTCTGTTGTTATTGCTGGTTTCCAAGTCAGGTGTCAGTTTCAATTTAGTAACAGAACTCTGTGTGTGTGTGTGTGTGTGTGTGTGTGTGTGTGTGTGGTGCAGGGGAGGTGGGGGGTGGAGAGTGGGGACTTGAGGCTATAGCTGCTGGTGAGTTAAAAATAGCTGTTCATGGACAGATCATTTCTCAATTAATTAGACATCCATGCTGCAATGAAGCAAGAGCCTCTCAAAGAGGAAGCTCTCAAACTTGATTTCAACAATTTCACTTAAAGGTCTGGCAAAGCCAAGGGGGAAGTATGAATAACATGTGTCACACAGAGCACACCTTGACACCTTGATTAGTTGATACCTGAGCCCAAAAAGAGATGACGGGCAAAAAAAAAACTGTTTAGAAGAATGAGATCAGGTGACACTATACCGTCCAGACCAGGGGTGGATGTGAGAGTGCAGAAGACCAAGGCGTTTTGGCTGGAACGCAGAGTGACAACACATTCGTTCTGGTCAGCAGCATGGCCTGCCCGATAGCTGTGGCTCTCCTTGTCCTGGTTCTGGCCATGGACGCCCAAGCTCAAGAAGACCCACTCTTGCCCTTTACAGAGTGGCTGGACTCAGAGGAGCTGGTGATGCTGAAATGGGGCTTTGACGACGTCCAAGGAAACATTACCTTCGAGTTGTGCGTGAATACCACGGGCTGGATCAGCTTTGGCATGAGTCCCAACGGGGGCATGACTGGAGCTGATTTGGTCATTGGAGGAGTAAACCCAGATGGATCTTATTTTGGGGTAAAGAACAGAAATTATTTTTCTGTCTTTTTTTTTCCTTGGTCAAACACTCCCATCTTCTCTCTTGCTGCGAAACATTGACTGTGATGTCTTGGAAGTCTTCAATTGAATATAACTTTGTTGGATGGATAATTTTTGAATTTCAGAATCATGGAGCTATGTAGGTTTCATTCATCAATGATTTGAGCAATTTTCAAAGATCTTCCACCATCTTCTTACTATCCTTTGCAGGACTACCATGCCAATGGAAATGAGATGCCTACACTTGACCAGGAGCAGAGCTACAGTCTGCTCTCTCTCACTGAGACCGATGGACAGACCATTATGAGATTCGAGAGGTCCATCAAGTCTTGTGACACAGATGACCATCCTATTACTGTGAGGCACAAACTCAACCAATTGTTATTTTACCAAATTAATTACAATCAGCTTGTGAGATATGCTTGTAGGTGAAGCTTGTGATGCTTGTGGTTGATATGCTTTGACTGTCTCCCTGTATCAAATATTCAATATTTCATAATTAATTTAACTTGTCTAAAATATTTGTTTTGTTATGTCTTGTTATGTTCTCTGTGTAAAGCATTTTGTCCGTCTAGAAATGTGTGATTTAAATCACACATTACTTACAGTATGTACTTATATACTATACAATATTACTCTAGACAGGCCTGTTAATCTCAAGGAAATGTATAAAGTCATGACTGTGGTTTCAAAGAACGCATTACATTATGAATAGTCATCTGGATGACTGTTTGAATGGACCGTTTGGACCACTTCATTTTACAAAGGCTCAGACAGTTCTGATGCATTGTCCATAAACATGTCTTATTGAGGACAGTAGAGAGTAATATACCAGACTAAGGATCATTTTATACACCTTGTATTTACATTTACCCTACATATACTATGTACTATAATACTATTCATAGCAAATGATTTCCTGAAAGGACACCATTACAATCCAGTGCAGACGTGTGTGCCTGCTCTCTGGCTGCCCAGTTCTTGGACTAGATGTTGTTTGCACCTTACTGTACCAGCTGAGTTGCGGGAACATTCATGGCATCAGTTTACTTGCTTTTCAAAGGCATCATATCATTGGACCACCATGTTCTTTATAATGAAAGCACAACTGTAGATAAAATAGGAGAAAAACAAGTTCTTGATAGAGGTAATGCCCACGCTGTGGGTCTTTGTGTTGCTACGGTAAGACCATAGGGAAAGGAACACCTTCTTAAACATTGTCTGACCATAACAATAGGCACATAAGCTGTAAATATGAGGCACAATGTGTGATGTAAAAGATACATGTTGGTCCATTGTGCAGGGAATTTAGCTGTATTGAAGCTATTTGAAAGTGTGTGAAATGAGAGAGCTAGAGGGTGGTGGAAGCTGGAAAGTTCAGAGGAGTTCACAAGAGTTCAGAAAAGTTGGAGATGGATATCAATTTCTCATGAAGTTGGTCTTGTTGTGTTTGTTGCATAACATGCATTAGTTTCTAGGTTACTTGATGGCCCAGACAACCACATAAATTATGTTTCCCCATCATTAGATATTGTGTTCAGTTTGACAAATAAGTGTACTGTGATTACCTTTGTCAAGAACTGGCCAAGTTTGGTGGGAAATTGGTGACCACTTAATCAAGAGGTCTACATTTTAACTTGTGGTGATAAATGACCCTTAGTTACTGAACAACACTCAGAATGAATCTCACTAACAGAATGAACAGAATGAATCTCACTAACTCTTGAATTTCCCCTTGGGGATCAATAAAGTATCTATCTATCTACATGTATCTATCTATCTATCTATCTATCTATCTAATAATAGACCTACTGTTGGAATTTTTACCGTAATATTTAGAACACAACTTCCTTCATCAAAAATCCTTCCTTTTCTTAGACCTCATATCAATATCAATCATCACTCATCTCCCAGTTTGATCTGCATACTATATTGCACAGTGTGTCTTGATTGGTCTTACAGAATCTTTAAGACTTGTCTATATAACCACATCTTCCTCCCACCTGAACTGCAGGAGCTTCCCGTCAAGCTGATCTATGCGTATGGGCAGACTGATCAGATTGGGTATCACAGACAGCTCCGAGGCACCAAGGAGGTGAATCTGCTCAAGTACATGCCTCGCTCCATCCCCACCCAGAGCCAGTACTTCGACATGACCATGTTAAATGTAGGACTTCTCTCATTTCTCCTATTATGTCCAAATATAAGAACGGATCAAGCAAAATCAATCAGTGGTTTGAACTGAATGATATCTGAATGATAACTTGCTTTGCAGTTCACAGTTCCTGCTGTGGACACCCGTTATGAGTGCAGGGTGTTGAACGCGCCCACATTTGCTGAGAAACAGCACATCTATCGGGTAGGCAAGAAACACTGTATTGGAACTGAATGGATATGAGACTGAAAGAAAATGGAAATTCATAATTTACAAGAATGCTTTTTTCAATAATATTTATTAATGGATGATTATTAATGAATTACTGAATGAATTAATCCTGTCTACACTATATGCCACACAAAATAAATCCTATGGCAGAAAGTTAGTACTACCGAGGGATGGAATGAAGTAAAAGTTAAGGTAACACTTTATAATAACTACACACAATTTATCATTTATTAAGCATTTGTTAATTATTAGTTAATGGTTTGTTCATCATTAGTAATTTATTGTTCATGCATAATTCATCATCAGTAAAGCATTTGTTCATAAAGTTATGAATGGTTTGTTCATAGTAAATAAAACAAATGTTTGTAAATACATGGTTTATGCCTTATAAATAATGAAACAACCATTTATAAATGAAATCATCTCCCTATTATGAACCAGTTACAAACTATTAGTAAATGCTTTGATCATCATTTGTAAAGTATTACTCCTATGTTAATTCTCATACTGTAATTCATGATTAACTCAGGAGTTACAAGTGGTTAGTTAATGATATCTGTGAGCTCATCTAAAGTGAGGACTGAATATGCCTTGCTACACATTTACAAATGAGTTATAAAGGTTACATTTGCATTTATTCATTTAGCAGACACTTTCATCCAAAGAGACACTATCAAAGAAAGTAAAGAGCAACCTGGGGATTGAACCCCCAACTATTTGACTTACAGCATGCTAGCCCAGAGCCTTATCCACTACACTACCTCTGGCCACTGCTATTGTGACTATAAATTCAGAAATATAAAATAGACGCGCTTGTTTGTTTACTATGAACAAACATTTATAATTGTGTATACGCATGATTTACAGATGAGAGTTAAGGTAGGAATTATGCTTTAAAATTAAGAACACAGCATTTAATAACATGCTTAACAGTGTGTAGCTACTACAGTGTGTACAACTATTGTATCAATGCGCTGCTTAGTGCTACATCAAATGTAGTCATACGCATAACAGGAAAGTAGTTCTCTTAAAACAAGTAAAACTAGATCCCATCTACTTCTGCATGGTAGCAGAGGTGGTGTAGTGGTTAAGGAGCAGGGCTATCATTCTGCAGCCTGTTCAGTTGGGAGTTCGGCTTCTGCGTTTGTGTTTAATTTAATTGACGTGTATGTTGCTCTGGATAAAATTGTCAGCTTAATGAATGAATGTGAACGTAGTATTTACAACTCATTTGCAAATGTGTAGCAAGGCATAAAAAGTCCTCACTTTAGATGAGGTCACAAAATATCATTAACTAACCACTTGTAACTCCTGAGTTAATCATGAATTATAGTATTAGGAAGTGGTTTATAAAACATGTATTCACATCCTTACTCATCATTAGTGCATATGTAACAACTGTTAAATAATGAATAGTATTTCATTAAGAAAATGTTATTGCATGTTAAATTAAGTATTAGCAGCAATTTATACATATTTTAGAAATAGGCTTATTCACTATGAACAAACCAATGATAACTTTGTGAACAAATGCTTAAGTAATGATAAATTATGCATGAACAATTAATTACTAATGATGAACAAACCATTAACTAATAGTTAACAAATGCTTAATAGATGATGAATTGTGTGTAGTTATTATAAAGTGTTACCAAAGTGAATATATTGGAAAGGAATTCATTTTCTTTTGGTTGGAACTAAATTTATGTTGTGTATTCCAAATGAGTAAATTGAATCGAATGGAATTCTTTAACAAGAAGCAACATGTTTCACTCAAGGTTGTGTTATAGGCTACTTTGTTGAAAATGATTCCACATGTAAATCCACGTTTGCTCAAAATGTAAGTGTT
This sequence comes from Sardina pilchardus, assembly GCF_963854185.1. Classification (NCBI taxonomy): domain Eukaryota; kingdom Metazoa; phylum Chordata; class Actinopteri; order Clupeiformes; family Clupeidae; genus Sardina; species Sardina pilchardus. The sequence continues at coordinate 5,663,751 of NC_084996.1, read as the reverse complement.
TGATTTGTCTAGATTGAAAGACATTGTTTTCTGAGACTACCTGATGATGTTGTGCTGTCCTTGTCCATAATCTAGATCGCGCCACTGATTGATCACCTGGATCTCGTGCACCATTTGCTTCTCTACAAATGTCCGCCGCATGTGAACGAAACCTTTCAGGAGCAATGCTACACTAATCCCAAACACGGTGCCTGCTTTCAAATCATGGCTGCATGGGGAGTAGGGGGCGGGGTGAGTTATTTTTTTAGTCATAATAAACTAAGAAATGTATAAGAGTCCAAGTGAATTTATTGTCTGGTTCATGAAGCCTCTCAATTAGCAAGGAAGTTGCTTTGCCTCTCTTTAAATAGGCTACTGATATTCATCTTTTTGATCACAGGACTTTGAGGTCCCAGAGCATGTGGGGATTCCTATTGGAGGAGACGAGGGGGACTGTATGTACAGGCTTGAGATCCACTACAATAATCCAATGTTGATTGAAGGTACTACGCAGAACTGTCTAAACTCTATTGTATAGAAGGTGATTGCACAGAGCTATGTAGTTTAAATCATGTTGCCTCATACCTCAAAGCAAATGATTAATCAATGTAAACTTAAGTGGACTGCATGGCATCCGTTATCACAGCGGCACCCTTTGAGGTCGTCATGTATAATGTCCAAAATGTCTGCCGTGTCCCCTCCTCCTCCAGGTCTGGTGGACAACTCAGGGCTGCGCTTGTACTACACATCCCAGCTCCGCAAGCATGATGCAGGCACTCTGATGGCTGGTCTGGCAGTGGCCCCTGGGTACATCATACCACCCAATACCACATCTTTTCACGCATATGGTGTGTGTGACCTGCCCGCTGACACAAAGGTACTTTAATCATCAGTTTGTCCGATCATGTAATCTTACAATACTGTATGTCTTGCTGAAGTTTGCGATTCATGAAACGATGGAAGTCACTGGATGTCATCTACATAACACACCAGATCCTGCAGATGTTTATCACGTCAGAGGTACTAAACTGAACGTCTTGGCTCAGTGACTTAATCCTTTTATCACATGTGCATGTGTGGGTTCCTTAGGTTCAGGATATGCAGGTGTTTGCAACTGAACTGCATACTCACCTGGCTGGGCGGAAGGTTCGGGTGGGTCACTTTAGGTGAGATGAAGATGCTCATGTCACCAGTAGGCCTATCACAAAAATCATTAGTCAACTGAGTATAAAATGAAAGCACCAGACTGAAAGATATACTGTACAGTTGTATTATAAAAAGTTTGGGCTAGCTGGAAATTAAACATCCTTTATTTTTTATTTATATTTGGTTGACATTATTATCCAAAGCGCCTTACATACATCAATCATTCAGAGAAACTCAGAGTTCAGTACTTTGTTCAAGGGCACAAGGTTCAAGATCTTTGTTGGGAATAAAAGCTACAACTTTTCTGGTTGCTGCATGTTAGCCGAGCTCCTTAGCCACAATGCTATCACCACTTTACTTCAAGTAGGCTATTTTATAGGCCTACTATACCAAAGGGAGCAAAGGATATATATGATTCATATATGATCAGTAATTACGTCAACATGGACATTAATATCCCGACTATTGACCTTATTCAGAATACAACAATATTGTGATTATGGGGTTTACATCGTTGATTGACTATTCCATTCATATTCCTGTGTGTAATACAGCAGAACCCGATCATTACTAGCAAAGACGGTTGATTCTGTAAAAGTTTCTACAACGAAAATTCTAATAGGACAACGTCATAGGCTGATACGGTCTCAATTAGATTATTCTGACTATGACCTTAATCGGGTTAAGGTAATGGTGTTTATATGCCAGTGTATTATTCAGAATGGTGTCTTAATTGGTTTAATATTGGAATATTAATGTTCATGTAAATCACTTTGTTCTCCACCCTCTTATCTATTATGTTTCAGGGAAGACAAACAGATTGGATTTTTGGCCTATGATGATCACTACGACTTTGAATTTCAGGAGATGAAATACCTGGGCAAAACAAAAACTCTTAAAAAGGTTTGCATTTATGGTTTATTATCACGTATAATGTTTTATGAGATTGGCATGCATAACAGATGATATATTTTTACTTAGAGACCTAGAGACCTAGACCATATGGATATGGTTTAGATTGTGACAGTATAACAATATTTCAAACTTCTGTGTAAACACTTCTAGCTACTGTCTGACTGAATCTGTCTGTCTGATTATGCCTGGCTTTGATTTGTAGGGAGATTCTCTTGTGGTGGAGTGTACATATGATACCTCTAATCGCACTGGACTCACATGGGTCAGTATATTGAGTATTATATTGACTCAGTATAATACTGAGTAATTATATTGAGTATATTACAATATTGAGTAACCAAAGCTTTGAACTCCAATTCATCACCAACACTTCTTTCTCAGGGTGGCTTGAGCACACAGGATGAGATGTGTCTGGTATTTGTCCTCTACTATCCTGCCTCCAATATAAGCAACTGCGTCAGTTTTCCTGACATCGAGGCCCTAAAGACCAAACTGGGAGCATCAACAGATAAGTAAGACACAGGACCGTGACTTACAAAAAAAGAACAGTGGGAGTATACCAACCTCACCAATTGCCCTGGTTTATTTGAATATAATGTCATGGAATTCTATAGAGCAAACAGGGTGTTGCACCAACGACCCGCGGCCTGGTGGGTGCGTTAGTTCCAAGAGTATCACAATCCGTCAGTCAAAAAGAGAACTCGCACACCAATGTTGCCGATGCAAAGTTTAATCCAACCAGTGAGTGTGAAGTGTTACACTCACTGGTTGGATTAAACTGCATCGGCAACATTGGTGTGTGAGTTCTCTTTTTGACTGAAGGATGGAATTCTATATGAAATACAATAGAAAACCTATTCCATCTCTACTTTTACCTCAGCTGGGTGGCTTGTATTGATATTGTGCCAACTGTGTTGCAGTGAATTGTACGTGATGCTCTACCAGAAGAAATGGGATGAAGAGGCAGTCATTGAGTACGAGAGGACCTTGAAAAACATCCCACAAGACCTTATGGTAGATGATGGAGAGGCAAGTGAAACACAAATACTTTATCCAAAATGGCATATTTGTTTCCGCAGGCCAATACAAGCTCAAATCACAACGACATATTCTATGGTCATTCAAACGATTCTGCCCATAAGGAACACATTTTCTTCATCTTTATCATATACTGACCTCCCTCTCAATGAGACTCTTTGAAGGTTCAGGTTTTCCCTGAAATTGTGAAAGCACAAACATCAGTTTACACACACGTTACCCTAAGCCTATTTCAAATATATAGGAATAATTACAAATATAACATTCAAATAAACAGATATACTTCCCTCTCTTATTTTGGCAGAACATGCACTGGAACCGCATTGACAACATCAGTGACTTGATGGAGAGTCCGACACCCAGCTGTGACAGAACTCCACCGCGACCAGGGCCATCAAACACATCCAACATGGCCAGAGTGTCTTGGGTTCTGTTGCTGTTGATCTGGGTAGTCGTGTGTGCATTCTAATGTTAGCACCATCCCAGTGTCTTTTCAGGTCAGGTGTCTGAAATCTCCACACCAAGCACCATATAAATCAAGTGTTTGATCACATTAAATCCTAGTTTTTCTGTCATGCATGCAATACCTTTGTAATCTGATATCTGTACACTTTAGATGAGTTTATTAAGCAGTTGATTTGTGTGACATAAAAAGAAAATGAGATAAATATTTTCACCTGATCTTTATCTGATACATAAGTTTTCTGGTTCATAATTACAATTTTGCAATAAAATATGATTCACGGTTGCAGTTGTAAATTTGTTCTCTATATTGTTTTTTTTTTTTGTGCAACTCTTAAAAAACATAGCAAATGGACTGATTTCAAATCAACATGCACTGTTTTTTGGGATGGTGAGGGTCACAGGATTTTAGTCTGTAGAGCAGTCCCATCTGTAGTGAAAATATTAGGCCACAAGGGGACACTCAAACTCCCTCACACACCATAGCCCACTAGAGCTCGAAAATGGAAAACATAGATATGTACTTTCCTTTCATAACACTGAATTAAAAACACACAGTTCAGTAGTTTCAGTAAGATTTAAAACCGTATACTCGTTAATATAATATTGACTGTGTTGATAACCACAAACATGCAATTGTTTTCAGACAGGTATTGTATTCTATTAAAAATAAAAGCAATCCTTACTTCTTGTTCATGTTATTGTACAGTTAAAATAATATTTTGATGTGTAATGTTACCAAAACAGAAACTGCTTAAACTTTGCAAATATTTAACGGTGTAGCATAAAGGAGTACTTAAACATATTATTGAACGATACTTGATTGTAAAGTGCTGCAGGTCCTTCCACCTGTCCCTGTTATACTCTATTTACAGTAAAAGCTGTCGCTGCAAGGTCTGCTACTAAGGTCTGCTACTACATGACATCCACCAATCAACACCACAGATGTGTCAGCGCCAGTAAGCTGTCACAAATAAATCAACAATGCCTGTAGTGACACATTGCTAACATGATAACACAAATGAGTCTACAAACTTATGAGGGAATACTGATGGCCCTGTCAACACATAGGCCTAAAGAATAGAGTTGTTGTTTTTTTCTTTGTGGGAGTAAGCAAATAAACTTGGTGCCACCAAAGAACAGGTTGATATTTCCTGCCAAAAACAACCGTTACAAAGACAAAAGACTCCACAAGTTCAGTGTCTGCATAGCACAGATGGACTCGACTTGCAGCTTCTTCATTGCACGGCAAACTATGTTAACCCTTCCTATTATACCAGAGCAGTGTTTCTATGGATACAGGCCATAAATCAGCTAGCTAGATCATCCTGGGGTTGTGACTCACACGACTGCTTCTGAGACCACGTGTAGTTTTCAATCTCTCTCATTTATAGGGGGTCGACTTTGTTAATGCCTCCTTCTGTACACCCATGCGCTCAGAAGATGAACGAATAATTACACAGATACACCAAACGAAATAGACGTAGTTAAAATGGATATCAAATAAATAGATATTGAAATGATGAAATACCACATGATGAAGACGTGATGACAGTAAAAAAAAAAGTTTGATTTGATAGGATAGAGTTTCATATTGAATAAATGTCATTTTCCTAAAGACAAAACGGCAATGCTCCCTAGCATGTGTGTGTGTGTGTGTGTGTGTGTGTGTGTGTGTGTGTGTGTGTGTGTGTGTGTGTGTGTGTATGTGTGCGCGTGCTCAGGAGATAGAGGAGCCGCCCAGCAACTGGAAGGTTGCTGGTTGGAGCCCTACTCCTCCTGACCCTGTCAAAGAGTCCTTGAGCAAGACACTTAACCCCAGTGCTACTGATGAGCAGGTTGGTGCCTTGCATGGCAGCCTCTGCCATCGGTGTGTGAGAGTGTGTGTGTGAATGGGTGAATATGAGGTATAATGTACAGTAAAGCGCTTTGGGCGCTCGCAGGAGTCGAAAAAAGCACTATAAATGCAGTCCATATACCAATTACCAAAACCATTTGGCATAATAGTATCTATAAAGATACTTGCAAGTCCAAACATTAAGTGCTGTGGCATTATCATCAAAGAAATGAGTCAATAGTAACAGAGAAAAGGAAGCTCACTACAGTGTGTCTCAACCACTGGGCTGGACCCATTAGTGGGCCATTAAGCGTGCCAGGAAATGTTTTCAAGTTGAAGCTATTTTTTTGTAGAGTACAATATCAATTTAATCTATAAAGGATATTGTATTTTTTAGGGTAGCCTAACCATGTTAGATTTATACGTAACAGCTATCAAAATAGTAGACTAAATGATTCATTCTGACTTTAAATGTCATCAATTTGATGCACTCAGTTTGACATGCCAATGTTCTATGCTGTGTACATTTCAATGCTATGATAGGCTTAATATTTGATCAAAAACGACTAAGGTTCTGTGAAAACACAATCTAGATTTCATAACATATGGTTTTGTCAAAGGAGGTGATGATGTTGAGCCCACAGCCCAGTGTGTTGAGTGTGGCTTAACACTGTCAAACAAAATGTTCAAAACTGCAGCATCTGGAAACAAGACACCCAACTCTGGTTGGTAAGCTGGTTAACTACTTCAAAAGAAAAGAAAACAGACTTCGGCTATAGAAAAAACATCTAGCCCAAAGTGGGGATCTTTTTTAATGGGCCTCAGCCTATTACAATGAATAGGTGGACCTTGAAGCAAAAAAGGTTGAGAACCCCTGCACTTAAGTATTTAACAGGATTTATATGGCTATCCACTTATTCTAAGGTTCTATCTGACATATTTGTCAAAATTGAGTTATTGACATATTCTTATTCTGTGACAAGTTCATAAAGGTAAGGTGAGGTGTCTATTTAAGTTCTATACATTTTTGGACATAATATCTAAAGAGTCTAAGAATGTTATCAATTATCAACACAACTCTGTGGAATTCTAAAACGTCAAAGCTGAATATCTCAGAACTACAGTACTGCAGTTAGAACCCTAAGGGGACATTATGCTCTCTTGTTCTGTTGAAAACAATACACTGTGTCGTTTTGATAACAAGCCATAAGGTGCAGGTACAGTATGGATGGATCACTGATGTCGGAACAACCTCCCCAACAGCAGCATGTCATGCACGGTGCACCTGACAATCACTAGCGGTGTGTTTACTTAGAGGCAGCTGTGCTATTGGCAACCCACGAGGGAGGCAGACAGTAAACACTCTGCCGGACCCAACAGCTGCCGGCTTTTTCACGCTCTGGCCTTCGGCAGCCGCAGTGGCCGAGCGGAGAACACCCACATACTGTACCTTGCATTTGTGGACTTGATGATTATAAGAGTCTCTTTGCACTTTGCAAGAGTGGCAGCCACCATCTGATCAGCGATTAGTTTCAACGCAGCGCCAAAGCGCCCCTCTCTGCGCTCGGCCGTCCGCACAGCAGTTTCCAAAGGGCGTCTAAGTGCTGCAGACCTGCTGCAGTGTCACGCTAGTCTGTGAAAGCCCGGGGCTGCCAACAGCTGCTGTGTGTCTCCACGCTTATCTGTGGGAAGCTAATGGGCTGATATCAGCACAGTGAAGCCTGAGGGCAGATTGCCTGCACGAAGGTGTGCTGAGCAGTGGGGGCACTTGTTGAGAGGCAGCAAGTCACACACACAGATACCAGCTGGACATTAATCAAACACAGAGGCTCAGAGCACTTCAATTGATTTGCAGTTTTAATAATGTTTGAGGTATTTACCTACACCAAGAAAAAGCCATCTGAAGTAGTAACACAACACACACAATTCACAAAGCTCACCAAAATGGATTGCTACAAAGGGAGCAATTGAGTAGCTTCATCTCATTTTTATGCACAAAAACAGTTCATAAAAGCCTAACATAAATACATACACTTCCTAACTTGGTCCGTCGACCCATGCAGATCCGGTCAGTGCTTTTCACAGACACCCAGTTGGCCCACGGGCATTGGGTCAGAACTTCAGGGTTTGAACTTCAACCCCAGACACAGGGCCAGCTCGTTAATCTGGATCTTCCCGTCGTTGTTGACGTCGCAGTGGCGCAAGAGAATGGCCCGCAGCTTGTCCAGCTCAGGTCCAGTGATGCTAGGCTGGACGGGAGGGGAGAGAGAACACGGCAGTCTGTCTCATTAGGTGATCAATAGCGAACTACAACCTGATTTCAAGACACCGCGGCGATGATATCGAACACCGCGGCTGTTGACCCCCGTGACTCACCCTGACCAGCTCCATCATGTCCTTCACGAAGCCGTCCACCTCAGGCCCCTCCAGCGCTCCCGTCTTGCTCTGGAACACAGAGACCATTAGTGACCGAGCGGAATAACCCAATTTAAGAAAGCAAGCAGTAAGACTGATGTCACTCGCTGGGCAGAATCATACGAGCCACAAAAAAAAAAAACATAACAAAGCCACCAGCCACGAACATAACAAGGCTAAATAGCATGGAGACCAGCAGAGAGGAAAATAAATAGGCAGGGCAAAGCAGAACACATCTGAGAATGATAGAAATAAAGAGATGGCTAGAAATAGTTGCTAGGCATCAGTTTTAATATCAGCAAACTGAATAAGGGGACTTGCTGCTTCAATAATGGACCCCACGAGGTCCAGGAGAAAACATAATAGCCTACACATAGTTTCATTATACTGTTCCCAGGAGGTCTCCCTCCTTAACAGTAGGTACTTACAACATCATAGTGGGCAAATATCTTTTGAAAGTCACGTTTTCGCTCGTCTTGACTGCCCGCCTGTGGATATCAGGAAAAAATTGAAAGTTGTTTTTCTTTTTCATGTTTATTTCATTGTGCACTGTGACAGTGCCACGAGAGCAGGAAGCATAAATGAAGATTTACACATTTAAGGTGAAAAGTTCAGTTACAGTAGTTTCACTGGCTCTACGGCTGGATTACTTGCAAACAACTCACATCCATCTTAAACTGCAACAGGAAGTTTTCTTGTAAAGCCAGAATCCTGTACAGATATACAAAAGTGGACATCAGGCGGCGTTTACAACACATGTCGTATACATAAGGCTTCACTGTCACAGGGATCATCTGACATTTCAAGCAGTCACTCATGTGAGGTTCACTGAGAAACAGGTAACCAAAACCGTCTGTGGTCGACCTAATGGCTTTGGTTAACCTCTGCCAAACATAGACACAATGGCAATCATAAGTCTCTTTTGTACAGTACACTAGACCACACACACACAGCATAAGTGGATGGTGGTGGTGCCAGTCTTCTTGGAAGTGAATTAATGGCTAACTGCTAATAGACAATGGAAACAGCCATGCTGCAATGAGAAGTGCGATACAAACTGTAGGATTCCAAAGGGACCTATTATACTTGCATTAGAGATGCACACAAAAAAAATGCTCAATCTCACTTACTTAATGAATGACTGGCAATGCATTCATCCTTTTAGCAGCCACACAGGCCTTACAGAATGAATGGCTGAGAGAGGCATTAGTAGATGATGTAGATAATGAGGACAATGACTGCATTAGGGGTGTAATACTGATCAATAGTTGGGAGAGAACCAAGGAGCCGAGTTCCTGGTCAAGAATGAATCAAACCCTGTAGCTACTCAGCGGGTTTCCCATAAATTCACAACAACGCAGTCTGCAGTCTGCTATGTGATTTAGGTATGAACATCCATGGATGTACTGTACATACCTGGCTAAGTCATTTAGATCCAAACGCCCATCACTATTTTTGTCAAAGGTTTTAATCTGTAAAGACACAAGACAGGTACAGTATGTAAAGGATTTTAGCGGGTTAACACACAATTACTGCATTGTTACACAGAATGGAATGTTGACAAACATTACACGTCTCCACATAGCTCTGTGCACTGGCTTACTTGAAGTCCGCTAACCAGTTTCCTGTTCACTGACATCACTGTTCACAAGCACCAGAGCTTATTTGACATTCTCTGCAAGCACCTGATGAGAAGTTGTACCGAAACGTGTGCTCACAGAAAATCCTTCCCTCCTTACTTTGTGCAGCCAGTGCATGTAGGCTGGCGTTTTTAGGGAAAAGGTGGAAGCTAAAATCGCTTTTCTAACAACTTAAAGCCTTAGAGCCGCCCACATACATTAAGACTCGCGTACACTGTATTTCTTACGTCTTGGTACAACTAAAGCATTTATCTTCAGGTGCTTGTTCGCAGCCATGTCAACAAACAGGAAACTTGTTTGCCGACTTCAAGTAAGCTTCAGCAAAGAGCCCATACAGTAGGTACTCAATATTATATTCAATTGGACAAGGAATCTAATAATTAATCTTAAAACCAGATCAGTTTCCTAACTAATGCCGATCTTCACATGCCAGCTTGAATCTGTGCTATAAACTAAAATCTTTTTGAAGAGCACTACAGTATATCTATGTACTGAAGAAGACTTTGGTAAATCCGATTTGAAATGATCCTCCTGCCTCTCATCCAGAGCTGCTTCTCAGCCTTGATAGAGACCTGCAAGCAAAGTGATTGCTCTCTGCAAAGGGCACTCTGGAGATTTTTTTTTTTTTAAATAACAATCATGTTTCAGGATAAAAAAATGATAGCCTTCAAGATACATCCTATAACCAGTAGAAAATGGATTTGACATTTATTATATTCAATATTTTGTGACTTATGTCAAGTCAATTCCTATCCTCTCTTCAGACACATCCAAGCACTCCTTCCACTGCATAAAAAACAACTCTGGTCAATAAATTCAAATTTGCCTCAACTGTGCCATATGCTGCAAGGATATCATATCCATTTCAATCTACTGCTCAACTATCTGTAACAAAGGCCTGTCTCAGACTGAAACTCAGTCATGCGTCTCTCAGGAAGTGACACCATTCAACGCACTTGTTTCGGTTTTGGTGTGTTTTGAACGCATTCATGTCTGAGAATGCAACACGCAGGCTAGCATGTGTGTTGTCTTGGTTGGAAGGAAAGAGTCACAATTTTAATGTGGACCTGGAAAGTACATTCTCAGGAGGCTGCGCTTACCATGGCATATGTGTATTCATCCAACTTAGAGGAGGGGACTTCTTTTTTATGCTGGGCAAACAAGTCCTTTAGAAAACTCTAATGGGAGAGAATAAGTTGAATATTTGTTTAGTGATGGAAAAAAATGCAGGACCACCACTGACATGAATTGTACCACAATAAAAGGCACCATTTGATGTCCATTATAAAAAGAGCAGTGACAACTCCTTCTTTACAAGTAAATAAACAAATACTCAGACATACTGTAGCATCTCAGCGGGCACTTCAAGTATTCAAGTTAAGTGTTAATCAGGAAATGCCAAATGTCACACTTACTCTCAGGCTTCTAAAAACAAGACAGAGGCCATGCATGCATCTAATTAAACATAATCATGCTCTGTTCTTACACTTATATTGCATTAATCAAAGTCAAGTCAAACTGGGGCAAGTCTGTTGTCTTTGACTTTACAGTCCTTACCAACATATTTCCACATTCAGAGCCCTACCACACAGAGTATAAAATAAGAAGTGGCAAGACCAGTTGGCAGCGTCATGTGACATGTTGGTGGCTTGTGGGGCAGTCGTATATCGCCCTGACGTTACCTTTAACTCCATGGCATTGATGTAGCCACTGCTGTCCATGTCATACTTCCTCCAGATCTGTGGAGAGATGAAGAACTCAGCTGCAGTCATCGAAACATGCCACCTGTCTGGTTGAACTGACCGATCCAGTATTCTTGTAAGTGTGGTCAGACTATCTACACTGAAGTGTCTAAGCAGTGGTGCAATCCAGGGAGCATTCTTCTGAGGTTATGATAAGTGTTTGCAGGTGATCAAAAGGGTTTACTGGTATGATACTAAACATACAATTGGCAAATGATTATATTTCTTTTCAAACTCAACTTTTTGGTATTTGGGGTCATACAGCCACACCATTCTATTTTTTTCCTACACTGTATTAGAATAACAACAATTCCGTTGAAAGGCTGCCAAATCCAGCTATGCAAGTTGTGAGCTTACCTTCATAAAGTCAACGCTGTTATCCAGAGGGGCCTCCCTTCGAAAGATCAACAGGAAGTTCTCATCCTCTGGGAGAATCATGTTTGCCAGCTAGAACGGGATTAATGAATTAAGAGTGTGATTCATGACATACCATAATAAGTCACCGAGCAGTCCCCACATGCTGAGGGATGCTGGGGACGTCCTGTTCACATTCAAATAATACAGTCAACAAATCAAGCAAATGACACTTTGATCACACAACCGAGGCAAGAGCCAAGGCAATATCATTACAACGTGCATATGCATAAACGGCCATCTATTAGTAGGCCTGCCACGAGGATCAGCGCAGCCTAAAGATGCATATCTGGGGCCTACTGGTTAGGGCTTAGAGCTTGTATTCGGAGGGTTGCCGGTTCGATCCCTGACCAGTCCACGGCTGAATTGCCCTTGAGCAAGGCACCTAACCCCTCACTGCTCCCCGCGCACCTCTGCTGGGCAGGCAGCTCCCTGCTCTGGGTTAATGTGCTTTACTGTGTGTGTATTCACAAATTGGGATGAATGCAGAGATCCTCACGGGATCAAAAAAGTATATATACTATACTATACTTTACTACACTACCTACATTATTAGACCAGTTTTCTGCCAAAGCATTGATCTCATATCTAAACGTTTCCACTGGCCATCAATGGCAGCTCTCCACCTGTTATTATATGCCACTATAAAGCCTTGCTTTTCACCACATCCTCTAAATCTCCCTCTCTTCTTCGCTGCAGCCTTTAAATCACATCCATGCCCAAGACAGCAGCTGTCCAAGCACTCAAGGCTAATGCATGTGGGCAGAGAGCCGACCATTTACGGCCCCGCCCTGGCTATCCTCCTTGTGTCTGTTTTTAACGATGTTTCGTGTGCATTAGACGAATGACTTGGACTGCGTTCAAAACTCACATAAGCTAAATGAACCCAGCCTGAGCTCAGTCTGCACCCAAGTTATCACTGCAGACCCCCGCATGATGATACACCAACAATAAGTGAAGACATTTCTTTCTCTTTTACTGAGAATCAAGCATAGATATACTGTATGAATGCCATCGAGCAGAAAGACTGTGAACCGTCTACATAATTATTACATTGCATAAAATGAAATTAAGGAGAAAGAAGCTTATTTCTGTTTTGTTTGAGCATAAATCAGAAAAGTTGTTGCTATATTCAAATGAACTAGTTCAGCAGGCTAACTGTACTTAATTGTTTTTCACTCAGTGATGTAGGCTACTCAGTGATCAGCAATGAGCCCTGGACTACAGGGTATTCCTATAAGTGTGGGTTCAGTGGGTTTACCGGTCAAAACGCTTCTTGAGGTACTGTATGCTAAATGAAATGACTGACTTTTGGCTGATGACCATGTCTGATTCTGTAAGCCACTCTTGACATGTCCTTAGTGTAAACCTCCCCACTCAGTTATTTAAAAACACTCTCAGGATGTGACAGTTATGACTTCAAAATTGTGTCAGAGATACGATAAGGGCTCACGGGCTGTGGAACAACAGTCCTCACCACAGCTAGCACACTAACACATACTGTGAAGGCCTGAGGTGGCAAATGAGGGAGTTGTAGTGCTCAGGTGACAGGGAACAGGTGAGAGTCGAGACCAGCGGAATACCTCTTGAATTTGTAGGCGCCCGTCCGCTGAGTCGTCATAGGCGGACATGAACCGCTGCTTAAGCTTCTGGACCTTCTCCTCTGTTATCTGATCCTAGTGGGAGACATGGCATTAGCATGGTTGCCATGGCAGTGTTCACCTCTGGACCCAGGGTGCCCTTACATTATTACTTTATGTTGTTTAAGAGTGTCTCTTTTACTGTGGATGTAACAAACACAGATCCAACTGAGTCATACACTTTGGGTTCACTAAGGTCTGCAGTAAAGATGTGAGTATCCTGAACTGTCAGTTTTGAAACATCATCTGCCTTGTGAGAGCTCAGTGAGAACTAAACACCGTGTCCTTAGGCTGTCAAGGAAGACAAACTGACTACAGTTTCTTGATTATCAGCATAGAAATCACTTCCTGAACAGCAGTGTCTTCCTGTTGAACAAGATTCACGAGGACATGTTGTAGAATTAATTCTACAAGACTACACTACCGCTGCAAAAGGTGCAAAAAAAACTGTAACAGAAAGTGTTACATCTGTCACATCTGAAAATGTTGTGCCATGTCTGTTAAGGGAGGTTCAGCAGATATAGGCTACATTGCATCCGTCAAGTTAAGAGAATAATCTTTAAAGCCTAAAACATACAGTATATAAACAAAAACAAGTCTATTGTGACCATTATCCAATGAGTCACACACCCTCTTTTAGTGGGAGCCTAGATCCAGTTTGCTTTCTGGTGATATGCTGATTGTTGGCAATAATGAATCCCATCTCATGCAGCTCAGGCAGCATCTATGGCCACACTCTCAGACACTAAGCAGAACCTCATAATTGTGTTTTTATTACATTATGGATGGATCCATGTGCCCCCTGAAGCAGAATAAATGAATGTTTAAAGGATGTTATTCAACATTTCCTGACTATAAAAATGTTAGCCTGCACTTGAATGTCACACATGGGTGAAATAAAGAAAGCTATTTTCATTTTACCAACATCTGGTGATCTATGCAAATGATTCCAGAAGACTTGCAACTGCACATAGACAATTAGGTACCGCACCTTGGGTGCCAGTTTCTCCATCATATGCCGGAAAAAATCGTCGAGTTCCTTCCCTTCAATATAGCCATTATCTAGAAAAAAGAACTCCGTTTTACAGCGTCTTAAAATGTTGCCCGAGTTTTGTGGTTAGACATTCTATACAATATCAAAATAGAAAAAGTTCTCACCATCAGAATCAAAATGATTCCAAATTTCCAGAAATCCTGCTGCGTCCAAGTTGTCGAAAGCGCTCTCCATTGCGAAGATCTGGACTCGAACAAGTGAATTGATAGAAGAGGCGAGAGACCTCACGCGTATGCTTTCCACTGAGAAACTGGAAGCAACTGATTGCTGTCAGTTTTTGACAACCAACTTGTGGTCGTTTGCCTTGCAATTAAGTCCCACTTCCGGAACGCAAGAAGTCTCTCAACTCACGAATTACTGTAGCCTACGTCACACATTCACATTAGATTGCACATATTTGGCACTGCACCTCTGTCAGACTAATATTAACTACTTTTTGAAGCTAGGAAACCTTCTCAGAGTAGGCTAAGCACAATCGCCTACTATAGCTTGACTGTTGTCTTTCTGTTATAGGCAAAGTCTTGCAAAAAAACATCTTCCAAATGAACAGATGTGAATGAAGGCTATGTCTGATTTTGTTCTTCTAAAAATACAATTTCCCGCGGTGGTTTTGCGGTAGTAAAAGTGATGTAATTACTGCTGCAAACATGAGAACCCAATGGGAAGATATAGGGCACTAGGAAGATATGCTCTATAGCACCATCTAGTGTCTAGTTAACCACAATGCTGTCCTACCTGAGAGTATGGGCCAATCAAACAAAGAGGGAGAAGGTATAAAAATGTGTCTTCCTTACATGTCATCTTTCAGTATGACATGCAAGGATATGCATGTAGATAATGGACACAGGATCAATTGTTTTGCTATGTAAAAGAATTTTAATTGTTATAAATATACACAAATAAATGTCCACTCTCTAGAATGCATTATGAATAGAAGGTGCCATAATCAGAACCAGCAGGACAAAAGGGACAAACATAATGTGGTTACTTCAGTAAGTAACATCCATTCAAGTTCTTTTAGTAAACAACTTCAGATTCTTCTCACATGTTTATTTTCCTAGCCCATAAAGAAAACAATGTTTATTGTGCTTACAGCGCAACAACAAAACTAAAATTAATTGCTTTGTATGGTATTGACATAATGTACATAGAGAGAAGGATAAGCCTATTGCAATGGGTAAAAAAGACATCACCAACAACCAGTTTGTATAACAACAAATCATAAACTGTCTTGATGACAGTGTGCTTAGTACCATATTAATATAGGACTTTGTTTACACACACGTGTGTGCATATATTACATTATTATTCTTTTTTTTTTTACCAAGGTACTGTACATTTCACATACATATACAGACAGAGATCCACATATATACACATAAACCTTACATGCATGTCACAAACCGTAAGTGGCAAACATAGAGTGGGCTGTTAAAGAGGACATGTGAGAGACTTCTGGAACAAGAAAACATGGCTCCTTCATTCATGAGACGCAACAGACATCTGCCAGCTGCTTTGGTTCCGCACACATGGGCTGAGATCAAGAACAATGCCGGCTAGAACTCAGCTGGAGCACGACCAAAAAGTGCGGCTGAGCCTGTGGAACTTGGGACTTGTGTGTGTGCGCAAGTGGGGAAATCGAGAGAGAGAGAGAGAGAGAGAGCAATCTAGAAAAATAGAGGGCCCGTGGCAAAGAGGGGATTGTGTATGAGAGGTGGCCTGTAATCCTGGTCTAGATCTTGTCCAGCCATTATATCTGGGAGGAACATCACAGTACTGACTAGCTCAGGATAGAGGCCATATCATGGAATAAATTCCATGTCAGTGCATTTGGGCAGGGGGGGGGGGGGAGGGGGGGGGTGACCTTGTAGAGTGTAACTGGTTTGAACAGTGGTTAAACACCCTGTTCTTTTGATCACAGTGCTTTGAGCCCTTTTGCCACATTACAGGGCTGAGGTGATTCACTGCAGTAGGTCTACTGCAGACACCTGACACTTCACTGCAATGGCAGGCAACCCCATTCAAGGATGGGATTGAGGAGGAGGAGGAGGAGGAGGAGGATGTTTTTAAGATCAGTATCTTAGGATTAAGGCCTGGAAGAAAAGGGAAATGGAAACTTCTGGAAGAACGATCAAATCTCCCTAACAAATGAGCCGATGAAGTGCGGGGCGTGAGAAGTGGACAAATCAGACACTGGCCCTGCGGCGGACAGAGAGAGAGAGTGGACGGTCCTGGACCGTCCTTTCAGATTCACACAGCACAAACTCATAGAACATGCATACATCGTCCGCACACATGCCTGTCCAAAAAAAACCTGGACCAGTACTCGTGAAAGCTCTTAAAAGAGTGCTGACCTGTGACCAGGGATTCCCTGCGCATTTACTAACCTCATTTATTTAAAGTTCAAAAAAGGTCAAACTGATCCCAGTTTAGCTCTCCGAAACAGAGCGAGGCCTGGCTGTAAAGGGGCGGGAGAACCTGAGGGCTAACGCTACAGCAGAGGTGGGAAGGCAGCTTCTCTAACAGTCTCTGAGCAATTCCTGACGGCTCTTGCGGAGAAGGAAGGAAGTGGACATAGTTGGAGGGGGGGGGGGGGGGGGGACATGGCGTCTCTGCACGCGCTCCTCAGATAAATACAAAGTCTTTGCTGCCGCCGTCCTCCCCTTTGCTCTTGTCTTTGTCCTTGTCTCGGTCGGCGGCGGGCGAGCGGTCCTTGGGCTTGGTGCCGTTCTCTCGGGCGGCCAGTCGGCCCGGGACCGGGTTGGAGCTCAGCGTGGGGTCAGATGCGGACGCGGAGCCCTGCTTCGCTGTGCGTGTTCAAGCGGGAGAGGAAATAAGAGACGTTACAAAAGAGCTTGACCAGCAGAGGGCAGCACTCAGGAGAGGCCTACAGCCACAGCAGTGCTCGCCTCTACACAACATTAGGCATCACACTCAGCTTCTCATTGGGGTCAGTCTACTTGACCACTCTAATGAAATACATGGCAAACCCAGAATGACTATTGTGTGAAAACATGCAACTGAAACATGACATTAACTTTAAACAATTAACACCCATAAGGCGACAGGAAGCATTGCAGGAAGAAGCATAGAAAGGAGCAAGACTCTTGAGTCCACTAAGATGAAGATGTGATGTGGAACTGGACACACAGAAATGCAGGGACAGTGGGTGGGTGGGTGGGGAGGTGCAGGTAGTGTGTGTGTGTGTGTGTGTGGTGTGCAGAGACTGTGTTGGTGTTGGGGCTGGAGGGGGGGTCTAACCGGGCCAGGTGTGTGACGTCCGGCCTGCCTTGGGCAGCGTGTCCTCCTCAACCGTGGAACTGGAGGTGCGGCGCAGGGGCCGGAGCCTGGGGGCCGTTGCTGGACGCTGGGGGTCCGCACCTAGGCTGGGCGCACTACCTTCGGCTGGAAGCTCCGCTGAGGAAAAGGGGGAGGGGGGGCAGTCTGCCGTTTAGCCTAAATCTCCAACCTGCTCCGACCTCCTGGCTACTCTTAGGGTCAGAGTTGTTCTTCTATGGCTCAATGTTTTTACTCAATGAGAATGGTTTCCTCTTTAGGGAGAAGGCCTTGTGGAAACTTACCCTATTTTCCCCGTTTTATAGCCTAGCCTTCAGAAATAAATTAGATAGTCAGTCTCAGTGGTCTATTCTAACTAACAAGTCATTTATATTCCCCTGGTGTAACCAGTCTGTTAATAATTAACAACTGTCTGACGCTAAATAAAGCCTACTGAGCTCCACACTTCGGCATTGAAATAAAACGACCACAATAGGTCCAGCTGTGAATGAAACTATGCTTCAAAGAACACTCTTTAAACAAAACTAGTAGTGTAATGTTTTGCTTAATCAACATGTTTTTACAAGAGCCTATAGTGGGGAAACAACATGGAGCCATTCTATCTGTATAAATGTAGCGAAACAGGGCCACCATCCTGCTGAAGATGACTTGATTTGAAGAAAACTACATTAGCCGGGCAGAGGGATATGCTTTTGACTATTAATGTAGTCAGTGCTTAATTTGTAAAGTGGGAAGTGCCAGAATGCAGAGGGGGTGGATCCAGCGATTTAAAATCAGGTTGGAGGTAACGGAACATATATATCCAGAAAAGTGTAAAATCACCGCACACTGGTCAACTCGAATTTGCGGATTTCTTTTTTATTTAATTTTAGTAAACAACGTGTTTCGCCATTGTTTCATCAGGTTCACTCTGAGTAAGCGGGTGCTTACAAATATGGAACGCAATAGGATATCCCAGCTAGCCTACTTTGTGTGTAGCTCTCTGTCCGCGCTTTTGTGCTGCTGTCTGGAAAAGTTAGGCCACCTTGAGGGTGCCACTCCGTCTGGTGGACTATGCTATCTGATATTCTTTTCAAACAGCAACACAGTTGCATATTCATCACCAAAAGCATGTCAGGTACACAGGCACATTGGTGAAACCGAGTAAGATGAATACCAGGTTTTCTTCCTTCTTAGACTTTTTGACCTTTTCTCTGAGTTAACTCCTATAGTTCGCTCCTCTCTGCACTCTATATTTCTTGTAGGCAAATAATAAACATGTCAGTGTTAGAGGTTAGTCTACCAAGTATTTAAGAATAAAAGTAGGAGACTTCATCCAAAGAAGTAAGCTAAAAAGAATTGACTAGGTTATGATGTCTGTGTTAAACAGCAAAATGATTGTAGCCTAATTTAGGGCATGCATTACAAATATTGAAAGGGGAGATAATCAAACAGATTTAATCAAGACCATTTGGTTACTCTAACATTTTCCCCCCAAATGTATTTTTTATCCATTCTCCGTGTAGATGCGTGTCGTGTGGACTAATAGACGAAAGCTGCATTTAAATACTAGCATGTGGTCTATTGGGCATGAAAACTTCTGGCCTGTGGCCAAAAGTTAGCCGACCCCTGCTCTAGGCTCACACCTGCTGTCCAGAGCAGTTCTGACTATGCCCTTTTGCAATCCATGACCTCACGTACGGAAAGTGGTTGAACCGGATAAGTGGCGGGCTTGACAAGGCAATTAGGCCATTCATTTTTCATATGATACGGAAAAGGGTTCCGGATCCAACGTTAGAGGTGCCGGAACATGATCTGGAGTGTTCCGGCTCAACTTAAGCCCTGAATGTAGTCTAGTAAACCAGGCCGTGGTTCCAGTGTTCTCTTGAATGACCAGGCATCAATGACCACACAAAACACTAATCCTCTGCAGATTTACTTAAACTGGGGGAGTTGTAGTGTTGACATTATGGCAAAACATGAAATGAAAAGCGAAGATGAAAAAAAAAAAACATTTTGAATTCATGACAACAGAAGCTAGCAGGCAAAAGGCAAAAGACAAAAAGACCATGCACTGGCAGCGGAAAGACTTCAACATGCATCGCACAAAGACCTTAAAAAAGACCCCAAAGCAACCTGCATAAATGAAATGATCAAAATGTTCTGTTCTCAAAGAGGAGAACCCTCCTAGCCAGATGCAGCCCCCCACTCCTGGTACCTACCGTCCTGAGGAGAACGTCGGCTCGCCAGTGCGGCCCCCTCCTTCACTGAGGGCACTCTCTTCAGGCTGTGGGGCAAGACCGGCCCTTTAGGGGGCGCACTAGCTCCAGGAGAGTCCGGCGCCTCGTCTGAAGGAGGAGAGGGATATGGTGAGACAGTGACAGACAGACAGACAGACAGACAGACAGACAGACAGACAGACAGGCAGAATGTAGTGTACTAAAATAACAGCTAAATTTAGACACAAATCTCAGGATATGAGACACATGAAACCTAATTCGCACACGTAACCAAGAGCCATAACCAGAACCTAAGAGCTCTCCACTGCCCTCCCACGTAATGGCAGCCCAGAGAAAAAGCCCAGCAGGCAGCTCTTAAGTGGCAGGTGAGGCCTGTGGTTTTTGGGTCTATTGATTGCTCGGCAAATTCCACTCATCGGACTGTCAAAGCGAATAGCACTGCACAGTATCAGTTCAGGGCTCGACGTGTCCCCCCGGCTGCTTACCGGCGCTCTTGCCGCCGGGCCGAGGCTTCTGAGGGATGGTGGGCCGGGCGGCCAGCGCCGGCTTGCTGCCCTGCGGCGGGGGCTTGGGGCTGGGCGGCGTCTGGGAGGTGGACGGGGCCCGGGGTTTGGAGGACGGGTCGGGTTTCTCCGGCCTCTCGGGCTTGTCTGGCTTGGCCTCGGCCGGCGCGGCCTTCTCTGAGCTGACGGCTCCGTCACTCTTCACTCCAGCGGCAGATCTGCTCTCAGTGCTGAGCGACTGGCCCTTAACTGAGCAGCCCGAGACAGAGAGCGAGGGAGAGAGAGAATACGCGTCACAACCTGTGAGAACAACGGGAATCTGAATACTTCAATACTTCACTACAAACATGTTAACACTTTTGGAGAAAACTATTGACTAGCCTACTCTACGTTTCTCTTTTTCACATTTTATCTACGATTCTCTTTTTCTTGTTTTATCCCCTGACCACGATCTGCGAATTAAACCCTCAGCGCTCACCTGCCACAGGAGTCTCTGGCCGTTCCAGACTGGAAGACCCTGAGTCTGGCATCTGTGAACAGAACAAACAAATGCCTCATTAGACAACAGTTAATTTAACAACATCAGACACGTCACATTTATGACACATAGTTTATAATCCACTCCATCACACAAGAGCTTTACCAACTCCATGCATAGATACAACAGCACTCATGACCTCAACATCTGAACCCTGAGAACTTAAGAGATCTATCAACAATCTGAAATGTACAGTCTAACACATCACAACATTCTCTCTGGACCGCAGCAGTAGCCCTTTCCATCAACTCACTCATAACGCGCCACACAGGAAGTGCTGCACGGATGAATTAGACCCGCACGGAGGAACAAATAGTTCCATCCACATCGCCGCTGGCTCCATAGGGAGTCCCACCGGCACCCAGACCCTGTCCCTCCCAGCCGGAGGCCAGCCAAGAGCATTCCTCCAGGCGCCGGGCCTTAGGCGGCACCACCTAGACACAGCAAAAAGGCTTAACCAGCGGCACCAACCGCCACACCTCGCCCCTACATATTTCACAGCTGTGGTATTGGCGTGTCAACTCAAGCCGGAGCCAAAAACATCAGTTGGAAGCACTGCTGCACCTCAAGAAGAGTTATGTGCGCGGCTTAGCAAGAACGGTCTGTTTGCTCTACCTTTTTTTTTTTTTTTTTCTCTCTTTCAAAAGGCCAAAAGACCAGAGAGACGCTCGCGGGGGGAAAAGGTTTCAACAGCACATTACAAGCCTCATTCACTTCTGCAGGCTCAATGTGAGCGGCAATGGCCCGTGCTAACGCTAACAAGCTAACGTGGCGGAACGGCTACGCCACTCATTAGTTAGGTCTCCCCAGCGTCTCCCACAACAGGCCGGTGGGCAGGAGGTGATGAAAGAGGGGAACGGTTGACTCTCAGCTCAGACACAAAGGTCCTGATCATGAGCGAGATTTAAAATGATTCTGACAGCCACCTAAATGCAAATCTAAAGTAGGCCTAACACCGAAATATACACACAACTCCCTTCTTTACACTTTGACAAAGTGCTTCTGCATTTGAGTGTCTGATAGTTATTTTGTAAAACCTAGGTATGCCTTACTCAGCCTCTGGTTGCCATATAAAACCTGATGATCTCTCAAGGCTAAAACAAATCTAATTGTACCGTTTAAGTAATGAGCTACACTGGTTTATATCTGATTGTATGTAATAGAATCACTTTGCCATCAACACAACAGGACATCCATGTGTGCCATGGCCAACATTTCTCTCCATCTCCAGTAGATGGCGCTACGCTGACAGAGTTAAGGCCTGTTGACACCAGTGACAATCTGGCCAACAGATGGCAGGCACAGCTTTACGCAGTGAGGCCAGGTCAGAGCAAACATAACTCAGGCAAACACTATAAACCTCTTACTTTCTCACACACACACAAACACACACACACACACACACACACACACACACACACACACACACACACACACACACCTATGTCATTTCTCTGTGGTGGACAGATCCGTGCTGTCTCTTGCTACTTCCTAACGTTGCCAGTCTGGCTGTATTCGACTTTTAAACGATCACTACACAGACACCACAACACACACACACACACACACACACACACACACACACACACACACACTCCTCTCTCCCTACGAAGCCCTCCGAATTCCACGTCGCCTGATTCTACTCAAATGCTTTGGTCACAAATGACCCAGAGACAACACATCCATTCTGACAACTCCTCTGCATTCAGGCCAGCTGCTATTGGTCATTTGCATCCAGAGCCATTGCATTCCATAGTGGAACAAACAGTGCAGTTGTGCCATGTTCAGTGCCTATGAAAACATGCTTCAGAAAGTGGCATACAACTGCACACAGTCCCAATATCACTTTAAAGGACTTCATCCAGCCTGCAGCTGGACTGCAAACTACGACCTGGCCACTAGGGGGAACCACCACCTAACTGATGAATTTTGACGACTAAAGTCAAACCCTTTTTCTGTCCAGGCGTACGCAGCAGCACAACCCACATTAACATTCAGTGATCATATCACAGTGTCACATTAGAATGTCAAGTGAATAATCAATAAAAAAAAAACAAATGTAAAATCAATATTAGATTATTAATAAAAAAAACTGAAAAAAGCTCTCGGTCACTCAACTCCCTCACAAACCAGTCCCATTAGCAAACTTGTCACACTGACTCACCTGCACATAGATTAAAACAGGACGACAAAGTCACACTCTACACACACCTACACACACACACATTCACACACACACACACACACACACACACACACACACACACACACACACACACACACACACACACACACACACACACACACACACACACACACACACACACACACACACACACACACACACACACACACACACACACACACACACACACACACACACACACACACACACACACACACTGAAACACACCTTCGGGGAGCCGAAGGCCCTCTTCTCCTGCTTGGCCTTCATCTCGGCCAGCAGGCTGCAGCCCATCACCTGCACGCCGTAGCGCCGGCCGCTCTGGGGGCTGCCCTCAGAGTCCAGCGAGTCGATGGAGTCGGGCGTCTTCAGCTCCTCCGAGCGGTCCGAGCTGCTGCTGCGCTCCGCCGCCGCGGGGGCTCGGCCCCTGGTCTCCGGCGCCGGACTCCTGACCTTGGGCGAGGACGGCTCCTCCAGGATGACGGGGGTGGTGGACGCTGGTGCAGAGGCCGGCGTGGAGCTGGAGGCCGAGGGGGCAGAGGCGGTGGTGGTGGTGGTGGAGGCCGGGGCTGGAGCTGGGGCCGGGGTGGGGGTGGGGGAGGAGGAGGAGGAGGCATGGCTCTTGTCGGACCTGGAGGAGCGGGACTTGATGAGGTTCAGGAAGCCTCCTTTCTTCTTCTTCTCGCCGTCCTGGGAGTCGGAGCTCCGGAGGGAAGGCCGCCTGGGACAAGGGGTCAGTCAGAACGCAGTCAAACACTCAGCTCAGAGCAGCGCAGATACACACACACACACACACACAAAAACACACACACACACACATGCCAAACCCTAGCTCATTCAGACAAGTCAAAGCTATGAAAACCTCAGAGACATACAGATGGGATCAGGCATGTAACAAAAACCAAGCAGGAGGTAGCCCATGCCAAAATATTTCAAAACCAGCATATTTC
Organism: Sardina pilchardus; assembly: GCF_963854185.1. Taxonomy (NCBI): domain Eukaryota; kingdom Metazoa; phylum Chordata; class Actinopteri; order Clupeiformes; family Clupeidae; genus Sardina; species Sardina pilchardus. Next base: position 5,639,777 of record NC_084996.1, on the reverse strand, counting down.
TGCTTCACAGCCTCCAAGCCAACATTGTTGTTTTTCTCCCCGAGATCATTCTGGAATGCTCCCCTGTGCTCCACATTCAAGGCACCGACTCTTGAGTTGCCTAAGGTAAGCTTTTGGAGGCCAACATTAAAAATGAGAGCCGTGTGAGCGATGTAAAGCTCTTTCTCGGAGTGATATACACGGTGAATTTAACAGAACTGAAAATGTGTCGTTAGCGGCCGACGCGAGTCGAGTGTCACAGCACGTCAGAGTGATTAAATGGTCAAACACAGTTTGTCTCAATTCAATTGAGTGAGCGTAACTTGTAACTCCACTTGTCTGGCATAGTGCCACAAGGGGTAATCCAAGAGCCTCTGCCATATGCTGCACACAGATGAAAAACTAAAATGACATAATTGACATAATTACAAAAACGAGGTTCAGCAAACCACAAAGAGGAAGAGGAGGAGGAGGTGGTGGTGGAGGACACATATCGTCCAATTAAACAGGAAATGGGAACGGCAGCCAAACCACTCACTTGTTGTCCATTTTGCTGACTTTCTTGGAGAAGAACTCGTCCACTCCCTCATCCACTCGTCCCATCAGGCCGTTCTGTTCACCCTCCTGGGGAGGAGCGCTGGCGATTTGCTGCGAAAACAACAAGAGGAATCTCTTCAATATGGCCTCAAAGGCCTTCACGAGGACACATTCAAACAGTCACGATGACGACACAAATCAGACTAATAAACCGACAGAAAACGCTAAAAAGGACAAAGAGTGATTTGGTGAAGCTGTAAATAACAGGAATTACCCACAGTAAACAGATCCATCATACACAATCGATGTTTGCTGTGTTTTTCCCATATCACTGTCACAGACACACATTAATCAGTTAGGCTGTGAACGGTGTTGGCTCACAGATCAAATGAGGCCTGTGTGAGTGAGTGAACTGAACCAAACATGAGGGCTCGAGTGAATCTGGGCCACCGCTGACTGGTCTAATTGACCCCGACACCAGCGAAACAGTGTAACCCAACGGTCAGTCAGCAACGAGAAGGGAGAGAGAGAGAGAGAGAGAGAGAGAGAGAGAGAGAGAGAGAGAGAGAGAGAGAGACAGGAGGCTCTGACCAGAGACACCCACCGGGACCTTGCTGGAGTTGGTCTTCTTGTTCCTCTTGGGCCGCAGCTTGGTGAAGTGCTGCAGCTTCTTGGCCTCCTCCGAGGGCAGCTCCCCCATGGCCCCTGCCGGCTTCTTCTCCAGCTTGGAGGGGGCAGCCTGGTGGTGGTCATCCACGTGGACGGGCACCTCCTCCAGAGCCTTGTCCAGGTCAAACTCCATCTCTGGATGAGAAGAGGGATGGACGGGGAGATCAAGGAGAATTTCAGAACCATAAAGTTAAGTTATCAGTTAAGTTAAGTTAAGAGTGTCAACAGTCTGTAAAGGGAAAACAATAGCAAGTGAGGGGATCTGTAGCCCAGTTACATAATTTACGATGCAGTACAATTGTACTGCTGAGACGTGATGGATGGACAAGGAAGACGACTCTTTTTTAGAAATGTTCAAAAGACAAAATACATTTTGGATGTATATTTTGGATTTTGGATTCTGGACCACAGAGAGATGAGGAGTGGTTTGGGACACCGACACTACCACTGTGCTAAAGGCTCCCCCCATAAAAGGACTCTTATCAGCCTCAGTCTCAGTATCTCCATGTGAATTCTCACACACTCACTTACCAAAGGCACGAGACACAGGCCGCAGCATTCTGCTGTGGATGCTCTTCCTCTTGGACTTGGGGGTCATCTGTGAATTACAAGCAAAGATTAACCAATGACGAGCCTTTCACTGACATTTTCTTATCAAAGTCTCGAAAAACAGGTGAAATCCGTAAGTAACTCAGATGCTCCCTTGTTCTTCAAAATGGCACGACTACTCTGGAAATCAAATCAGATACTTGGTCTCTGCAATAGACTGAAAATTCAGAAGTGAAACTGAACCTATCCAAATCGAATGAAACCTTTTAACCTAACAAATATGATGATCTTGAATCATTGAGAAAAATAAATTGTTCATTTTCTGCACTAGCCTACTGTTGCCTTCTGCAAACCCAGAGTAATCATGAATGTCTTAAAAGGTCAATTCTCTGGACAATTTGTTTTCCCTTCAGCACAGAGAGAGAGGGAGAGAAAGAGAAAGAAAGAGAGAGAGAAAGAGTGAGAAAGAGAGAGTGAGAAAGAGAGAGAGAGAGAGAGAGAGAGAGTGCTCTGCTCTGCTCTACAGGAGCAGGCCCATTATCCCTGTCCATCACCGGCCCTCTCAGCAGATAGCGCTTTATCAGCTGAGCAGAGCTTCACCCAGCAGTGGAATGACCGGCTGTCAAGTGGCCGAGGGATTGAGACGAGCCTCCTTTCATGCTGAGAGTGCGCGCCAGTCCTTGTGTGCTTCATGCTCTCTGTGTGTGTGTGTGTGTGTGTGTGTGTGTGTGTGTGTATATGTGTGTGTGTATATGTGTGTGTGTGTGCGCGCCTGCACTCAAGGAGATTGGCCGTGAAGCCCTATTAGTGACAGCTCAAACAAACCATCCCGCCACAATCGGTAACCATGGATGCTCAGCATGCCATCACATTGGCTACGTTCCCGCGGAGACCACCCAGGTGAGCTCTACCTGCAGCTCTCTCTCTCCGCTCGACCGATGAAACCCAGTGTGGGGGTGGGGGGGGGGGGGGGGGTGTTTACGCTCAAGCAGTCAAGAGAGAGAGATGATATTATGGACTCCTGCCAAGACACTGTCAGCTACCTGTCCTCTGCACTTAACTCTGGATCACATTCAATACGTCGCTACTTTACAAATTGCACTGGACAAGGAGGGGGGGTGGGGGGGGGGGGGGCAACTGCAGAGGACAGGCAAGGATTCACACGCTGATGGAACAGGGGCTACAGACATGGTCAACAAGCCCTAGAATGACAAGCAGCATGACACATAACATGGATCAGCGAAGGGGGTTGGCACTGGAGCGTTACGGTTAGCGTCGGCGTCCATTCTCAGAGGGGTTAGTGTGGGCACTGGGTTTGGCTCCCAGGTGCATGACATGACCAGGTGACAGGTGGAATGCATGTCGTCGGTTCTCATGTAAGGCAGTGGCAGCAAACACAGGCAGGGCGTCTTGAACCCGCATCACAAGGCAGGCTCAGCATCAGGAGAGGGGGGGGGATGCTTGGGCAGTAAGTGGGCAGTGGGGTAGTTGTGAGATGGCCAGAGTCCATCTCACCTTTGGGGCTCTCATCCATCACAGGGAGGGGAGAGGGGGTGTAAAAAAAAACACACAGGCAGGCAACCCATCAGAAGATGAGCTCCTCTGAAATCAATTTACAGAGGTGGCACGGGGCCAAAACTGTCCATCTGTTTTGGGGGGGAGATTGGGTGAGAGAGAGAGAGACAGAGGGAGTAAGCGAGAGAGACAGAGGGAGTGAGTGAGAGAGAGAGACAGACAGACAGAGAGACAGGCAGAGAGACCGAGAGAGAGAGAGAGCAACGGAGACAAACAGACAGAGAGAGAGAGGACGGAGGGAGAAAGAAAGAGAGAGTGAGAGAGAGAAAGAGAGAGTGTGTGAGAGAGAGAGAGAGAGAGAGAGAGAGAGAGAGAGAGAGACACTGTGTCCTAAGCACACTGTCTCTGGGTGACTGCCCGTCTCGGTCTCAGCAGTATCCCTGTATGTGTGTGCTGATACAGTGATAGGTAGGGCCTGTGTGTGTGTGTGTGTGTGTGTGTGTGTGTGTGTGTGTGGAATGGATACAGTGACCGGCAGGGTCACCCCTCAGGAGTGCCTGGCTGGGCAGGGCTGGTGGGGCTGGGCTGGGCTGGGTGCAGGGGACAGAGCTGGATGGACCACAGTGAGATCGAGACCGTGGGTCTGGACAGCTGTGGTCTCTGTGATAATGACCATGGCACAGCGACACTGACTGGCAGAGGTGCAGAGAAAAGAGCGAGAGAGAGAGAAAAGGACAGAAAAAAAGAGAAGGAGAAAAGAAGAAAAAAGGACAAGAGGAACCAAAAGAGAGAGAAGCTAGAAAGAGGAGGAGGAGCGAGGGAGGGAGTAAAACAAGGGAACAAAAAGGCAGGAGAGAGGGATATAGAGAGGGAACGACAGAAAAAGCCATACTTACACTGGTACAGCACAGAGTCTCCATGACGCAAAAGAATGGAACAGAGAAGGCAAACGGCGGAGAGAGAGAGAGAGATAAGGCAGAAAGAACAGAGCATGAGAAGAGAGGATTAATGAGACCTGGCAACATCTACTGCTAGTCCCTCACAGAGAAGGAACCATAGAGGGAGACAGATGGATAGAAAGAAAGAAAGAAAGAAAGAGAAAGAAAGAAAGAAAAGAAAGAAAGAATGAACGAAAAATGAAAGAGTTACAAGGCCACCTTTAAAAGGCATCTGTGTGACAGAGACATCCACAAGGCACAGCAGACCTTACTAACTTTGTTCTGTTGAGAGAGGAGATCATGGCCACGGCTGCTTGCTGCTGGCTTTCCTCAATTGGCTTACAGCACAGTGGCACATAAAGTGCTTGCTGATGGCTTCATGAAAGTAGTTCACAGCACCAGAACACTTCCCTTTCACCAATAACAAAACAAAACGCTATCGCTAACAAACATGGTGCCTAGAATGCAAAATAAGTTCTGTCACACACACCACACTATTACAGGTGGTACAGTAGTGTCACTAATACAGGTCTGGTAATGTTGGTCTTACAGCCTCATGATCATGATATTATTTGAGGGCTACCTCTACATCACTCAGATATGATAGCGATCATGATAGTCTCTCCACTTGGAATAAAATAACAGTGCAAATTCCACTGCATACAATATGACCCGAGATGGTCAGTGGTTACTGAGATTTGACCAAATTAAATTACTTTAAAATGCTCGGTCCATCCACAACACACAATCCTGTACATCCATTATATCCACAGACCAAAGAAGCCACACAAGGTTTTTACACAGTGTGAGCGAGAGCAAACAGCATCCATCACCCCACGGGTGCACTTGTCCTTGTCACGTTTCCTCTATTCTGAGGCCCGAGCGTGTGAGACTATAAAAACTCAACATCCATTAAGGGATGGACTCATCACCCTCACACACAGGCCAGAGGGGACAGTCCTCACTGTCCATCACAGGGTAAAGGATACACACGTCTAAACATTCTCTAAACACACATGGTTGCTGACTCCCCTCCCTGATGTACACACGTCAATGAATCAGCTACAGATTCATTCCACAGATATAATAATGTGAAAGATACTTCCTTCCTCTGTTAAAACGGTTTGAAACGTTATAATGTGGCTAACATGGAATTATGTAACTCATCAGCGCTCCCAATGCACGATTAACCCAGAGCAGAGCTGGAGAACATTTCAGAAGGAATTCCCTTCAAGCTCTTCTACGCAGAACCGCCATTTTCGTTCCGCGTCCTACGAAAGAGAGAGCCCTTTCCGTCTCCATATCCATCTCGCTTTCAAGAAGGACGACTCTCGAGGACAGGACACTCACCATACAGGTCTCCAGATCATCCAGCCTCTCCCCCTCCATGAGCTCCATGGTGCCCCGTTTGGAGACCCTCTCCTCGGGCACGTCCAGATCCAGAGAGCCCTGGCGCGTCAGCGCCTGCCCTTTCCTGGACAAGTGTTCAGCCTACCAAAAGGGGGGAGAGAAATAGCTGATTCATACGGAATATTGTGTAGAAACAGAGAACAGAGAGCCTGTAGCAAGTTTGTCACGCATTCCAAACAGATAATACTGACTTTTTTCAGACATACAGAGGAGAGGTGATACATTCCTTGTGCAGGAGATAGGGGATTTCCCACAGTGGCCAATCAACATCCAGGCCTATTTACCATCAAACACAAAAATCAGCAACGTGCCTGACTAACTAGGGTCTTACCAGTGTGTGCTGGGAACCGGAGAGGGCCTCAAGAATCTCATCCACAATGCGGTCAGAGAGGAAGGAGGCCAGGCTCAGCTTCACCTCACTGTAGACACAGCACACAACATCCGGCTTATTTGGCTTGCTTGTATATGCGTATGTACATATATGTATGAATGTACTGTATGTATGTATGCATGTTATGGACTCATTTTTTGTTTATTTGACATGAACATTGAAGAATGATGAACATAATCCTGTGACTGAAGTGCCCATCAGAGCACCTGCCCTATACCACCCTGCAGGATATCTATACTAAAATAGTATGAACAAGGGTCCAAAATATTCTGAAGGACATTTCACACCCTGACCATGGACTGTTCAGACCACTGAGGTCAGGCAGGCGTCTCTGTTCCCACATGGCTAACACAGAAAGACTGCGGAGGAGTTTCTTTCCTCTAGCCATCCGCATCCTGAACACACATACAACACTTTACACTACACTAAATGGAGTTGCCATACTACATTTACATACACTTCACTTCTTAAACCCCTTCTCTCTCTCAATCTTGTTTTTTTCAATTCTTTCTTTACCCTTATAAAAGACACCTCTGCACAGGAAAGTTGAGCTGCTAAATGCCAATTTCACTATATGTTGTAGAACAGTATTACAAACCGGACTACAGTAATTTCCCGCATATAAGCCGCATTGTGTATAAGCCGCAGGACAGTGCTTTATGCAAGTTAAAAGAAACAAAACCATAATACACCATATTAACTGCCCCCCTGTATTAACCTCATAGCTGAAGAAATTTAGCAAAATCAATGCATAAGCCGCGGCTAATAGTCAGGAAATTACGGTACCCACCTGATCTTGTTGATGATGTCGATGCCCGACTGCTCCAGCAGGGTGTTCTTGACGAAGCTGCGTGGCACCACCATCTTGCCCATGCTGGCCTTCATCAGGTCCTGCCGCAGGTTGGCCTTCCGCATCACATGCGGACACAGGCCCTCTGCTGCGTCCACCATCGCCTCCAGTAAACTCTGAAAACCAGTGAAGATTCCAGCGTCAGGTACTTGTGTGTATGAATATCCATACAGTATGGGTCTGGGGGGGGGGGGGCTATATGACAATAGGCATATTACGGAACTCTAAACAATATTATTCACTGAACTGAGCTCAATTGAATGAGTAAATGAAGAAATAATGATGGGGGGGCACCTGGCTACAGCACCTACACCACATTTGGGTCCACGTGCCCAATCCCACTCAGTCTCTCCCACTCACTTCACTGCCCTGTCACATTCAAGGCATAAAAGGCCAAAAAGAATATCTAAAATCTAAATAAATAAATAATGTAGCTTGGCAGGGCTATACAGTGCTACATATATGGCAGGGCTATACAGTGCTACATACAGTACATGATACATATATTTCCTACAAAAAAAAATAAAAATTCAGTCTGTCCCATGGATGATTGACCAGCTTAGCACCACAGACACCTTATTTAAACTGTTTTCTAGAGTGAAGCCTACAGAGGAGTTTGTAACTACTGTACATATCGATGCCAGAGATTTTGTGGATTGCGCTCCAAAACGATCAACCTCTGCTGCACCAGCGCTATGAACAAAACAATGTAAGGCACAGCTCAGCTTGGTGATGAGTGTGATTGAGGGCATTTGATATGACGCTCTGTGCATGTGAAACCTAGTGAACCCAGTCCAGTGAGCCCTCTGCATTGTCTGATCTCCTCACAGATCAATGTGTCTAGCCGAGCACGCGGGATGAGAGGCGGCTTATTTCTACACCTGAGGCCCTCAACCGTAAACAAGCCCACTGTGTGGAGATCAAGAGCACACTAAACTAAACTACCCTCACTGCTGGCAGAGTAACACACACTACCCCCGCACCCCACCCACCACCACTCTCCACTCCACACACACACTCACTACCCCCACAAAAACACAACCACCCCCTCCACACACATACACTACCCCCCTTCCCATCCACACCCACACCCACTGAAGCACATATTTCTAATTACCTACTCTTTGAAAAGAAAAATGGTGATGATGATTATTAAAATAATTGAACAGACAGACAGATTGGCACCCTGCAAGCAATATGCTGCTGGTTCTACACTTTTAAATGATTATTACAGTCCATACCAAACTGTAATAAATATGCATATATATATATATATATATATATATATGCAGATTCTAGATGCACCAAATCTAAAAAAAGAAATGAGATGCCTTCTATTTGCAGAGTATGAGCCGGCGGTTTTCAGGAATGCTGAGCTGTGCTCCTTCCCATCAGCCTCTGGGAAGGGAGGAGGGGGGGGGGGGCATTTCCTCCCTGGCCAGCCCTCTCTGGGTGAGCCCGTGAAAGGCGCGTTTGTCTGGCCGGGGCCGCGGCACACAGTGGCCTGTCTGTGCTCCCCTGCAGTCTGTGGCGCTGGCGCCGCAAAACAAGGGAGAATGGAGCAGTGGACCATCGCTCTCCGCCACCGGAGCGGTCACTCTGCTCTGCTCTGCTCTGCTCTGCTCTGCTCCGCTCCGCAACGCAACACACCGGCCTCCTCTTCCTCCTCCTCCTCCTCCTGCTCTCTCCCTCACGGCTCATTAACGCCCCACGGAGAGGATGACAGACAGGCCCTCACAGCCAACAGCTACACACACACCCACACACCCACCAACTCACACACACACACACACACACAGGCCAGCAATTTACACACTGTACATATTTACGGAGTCTGGTTGTGTTGTGAGGTCAGTTTGAAAATGTTTGCTTGGCAGGGCATTCAAGGTTTGCCCCATTACAGCATCTTCCCCTGCCTTGCTCTTCTCTCTCTCTGGCTCTCTCTCCCTCCCTCCCTCCCTCCCTCTCCCCCTCACACACACTCACTTTATTCCTCTCCCTCCCTCTCTCGCTCTCAAGCCCATGCTCTCTCTCTCCCTCCTTCTCTCCCTCTCCCTCTCTCCTTTTCTCCGGAGAAAGCGTTTGAAAACAGGGTCTGACAGCTTGGAGGGAGACAGAGTTGGGAGTTTTACTCAGCCAGCCAATCTGACAGAGATGAACGGCACAGGCATCCAGGGCTGATGCAATTGTGCAACAATTCGAGTCCATTCCAGCCCATTTCCCCAGCACGCCGTAGATCATCCAACCCATCCAAAAAAAAGAAAAAAATGCCACCCAGTGTTAAATAACGATAAACCAAGCGATGTGATTCCAATTCAATTATTGTCTGTACACAAGGCCGTGGGATACTAAAGATGTCATGAGATTTGAGAATTAGATTTGTAGAAGTTAGGTGATAAAAACACCCCCATCCACCACTACACCACCACAATCCACCATATTTACTACTCCCTCTTCCCCCACGGACTCCCCACGGCCTCCTCTGTATCTGAATGCCACCGGTACCTGGAGCTGTTCGTCCATGACCCGGGCCACCTCCCCCGCCATGGAGTCCAGCTTCTCCTGGATGGGCCCCACGGACGAGCCATTCAGCTCCTCCCTGGAGATGGCGCCCAGCTGGTACAGGTTGGGCAGGAGCTGGCGGTGCGGAAGAAAAGGCTTTGATTTAAACAGGGCCACACACATGCAGATGCAAATCCTAGAGACAACACTACAGTCATTGTTGTCACTTGAAATGGAATACATTGGGCAGGAACAGAGGGTCAATAAATGACAAAAGCACAGCATCACATAATTGACAATAATCACACAGATGATATGTACTGGGCTTTTAAGTGATTGATACAGCCTTGATCATTAAATATCACCGACATTTATAAGCAAAGATAATATCATATGACACAAGGGTGTGTGATGACACTGAGATGGGAAAATGGAAGCAGGCCAGTGTTTACAGGTGTACCAAGACACCTCATGGATTCTGTCACGCACACACTTGTGACTGGTCAGATTTCCTCCTTACTGTTTTAGAGTTTCTGGCGTCCTTCATCAGGTTCTCGGCGGTCTTGATATCATCGATGACCGTGTCTGTCTCAGCAGAATTCCTTAGCGAGTTGAGGTGGTCTTGGACTTTCACACAAATCTGGTCAATCATCTGAATGAGAGAGAGAGAATGAGACAGGGAGAGAGAGAGAGAGAGAGAGAGAGAGAGAGAGAGAGAGAGAGAGAGAATGAGAGAGGTTGATTCTGTGCATGGTCTCTTGCAGCAGCTTGCTGCTGAAGTACACTCTTGCTTTTGTTTAAGCTGATGATACACAAGGCCTTTTGAGCAATGTTACTGGGAAATGAGTATTGTTATTTGATTACACTCCCATTGACAATGGACATCAAGAGTTGAGTGCTTTTTATCACCAGTGGGCAATTAATCATGTAATAATTATATAATTAAATAATCATCCAAATAAAACACATGAAACCAGTTGTGTGGTTGCCTGGTAAATTTGCTCAAATAGCTGTGCCATGTATCAGCACTCTGTGCTACCTGTGCTGTTTAAGCAAATCATATGAGGAATTAATACACATTCTAGCATGTGTCATGACTCATGAAACAAACAACATTTCTGTGGTCCTGCTGGTCCAGACAATAATAATATATATTAATATTATTATTATCATTATAATAACCTGCTGCGTGGTTGTCGTGACGATGCCCTGCTGCAACCTGTAAGCTTGTTCCTGGAGGTATTTCCGGGTTTCATGGTTTCTGTACAGGTAATGTTCGATCTGTTTCAGGACAGGGAACACAAAGCATATTCATTTTAGGATCTGACACCCAGGTCAGACATGGACAGTTATGAACCAGCTTGCATTCTGTCTGGTATACAATACTTAGTTACAGGACAAGAAAGGTTAGCAGTAACTGTGAATGCCTTCATATATACATTTGAACACATAAATGATCATGTCCTTCTTGCTGAAAGGCCTGGGTGAGATCATGTCGAGGTGCCACACCTTGAGCAGGGCATCCTCCGTCTTCTCCGGGCTGGCTTTGAGTGCCTGGGACGCGTCGATAATGGGGATGGGCATGAAGCGGATGGTGAAGTTCCTGTAGGGGGCAGCAGTGCATTCCAGTCAGACCACAGCCGGCAGAGCAGGACCTCTCTCTCTCTCTCTCTCTTTCTCATGACACATCCTCACAGGCATCACGTTAACAAGACAGGCAAACCATAGAGATCGACTGACTAACCACAACTTCATGAGCTGCAGGGAGGCGTGATTTTTGCCATTCATAGCTTAATGATTTTTCACTGAACTACAAAAGCACTCAGAGAGCGCAAACCTCCGCTAAGCGAACACATAACCGACTCCCAGAACCAAATCGTTCTTTGGGTCATTTCCGACTTTCCCTGAAAATTTTATCGAAATCCATCCATAACTTTGAGTTTGACAGACAAACAAACAAATCAACAAACCAACAAACAAACCCCGATGAAAACATAACCTCCTTGCCGGAGGTAATAATCTGTGATTAATTCAACCCTTTCTCTCTCTCCCTCTCCCCCCGTTTCATGTCTTCTGTCTTTTCTTTTATTTCTGCCTCATTATGAATCCTATTTGACAGATAACAGTCATCTCTCGGTGAGAAATAAGATGATGCTCCTCTAACAAAAAAAAAAACCCCTCATCAGTCTCATCTCAGCGACAGCGGAGCGGGCGGATCGGAAATGAAACGAACCCATTTCACAGCCTAACTGCCTGGACGTGACATCATTAGTGGCGCGGGTGACCCTGTGAAAATGAGGCGTCTCGCCGCCCACCACCGGCCGGCCGGACTCATCCCCTTTCATGAGCTCTGGGGGGCGGACAAGCAGGGAGCGGCTGATGGAGAGGCTCGCTCCGCACCCCTCACCTGAGACACACCCAGGGCCCCCTTTAACGGCCTTATCACGAGCACCAGCAGCAGCAGCACCAGCAGCAGCCGTTAGGACACAAGGTGCCTCTCATTCAGCGTTTATACGTCCTCCCTCGCTCCTCGGGCCTTGATCCTCACTGATGTACATAAAGCATGATGGGGCGGCAACAATGGGATAGTCTATCTCTTCTTCTATCTTTCTTTATGTAGATCAGGGAGGATCGAGACCCAAGGAGTGAGGGAGGATGTATAAACGCTGAATGAGAGGCACCCACAATGATGCGTTGTTTTCACCCCACCCACACTGACCTTTGACCTTGCGTGGCCTGAGGACAAGCCCCTTTCCAACAGTCGGACATTAAACCAGCTATCCTACACATATTATACTTAAGAGTCTCACCAATCTGTCATGAATCCCCACTCATAATTACCAAAAGTAAGCATGCCTAAGCCATGATGTGGGAAAGGTTAATCCTACAGATAAGTCTGGCTTAACCTGGATTTAGTGCCATTATGGATATTAACATATACAACATATAGGTGAGGGAACAGTGAGCTGGATATATAAACAACGTGGGAAAAACATGCTAAGGTCTGGGTTCCTGCATGTATTGCTGGTGGCCACTGTGCTCTCTGCTGGCTGATGGAGCAATCTCTCCAGTTTCACTACAGATGGAGCAAGACTCCTCAGCAGCAGCCTGGCTGATGGCAATCCCTGAGGGCCCATCCCCCACCCCACCCATCCCATCTTCTCCCCTCCCCCAGTGTCCTGTCCCCAGGCTCCCCTCACCTCCCCCCAGCCTCCTGACTGTACCACCATGGCAGGCCTGGAGGCCCACATGCACATCCATAACCACCCCACCACCACCCAACAGCCTCCACTCCACTGGCTGTGCACAGAGAGACCAAGAGACTGGCACACAAACAGCCAGATTTTCACCTCCACTTCTGACACCTGAATATCGTCTTCAAACATGTGTCTAGTGCACATGAAAACACATACACACACACACACACACACACACACACACACACACACACACACACACACACACACACACACACACACACACACACACACACTAACTTCTCCTGCCCATCTCATAAATCTCTTATAGTGGTCATACTCTGTGACTGAGAAGCCAACAGCAAGAGAAGCCTGGTGTCCCACAGGAGAGATCCTGCTTTCTTTCACCTCCTTTGCTCTTTCTCCATTTGATGTTTTTTATTTATTTATTTGTCTGACTCACTGTTTTAGATATATTTTTGGCCTCGGTTGCTTCAATCGGAATCACAAAGGGCCAACTCTTCAGAGGTTCGCTTTCAACCCTCTTCCCTGCTAGCCATCACTCTCGATCTCTTTCACAACAATCAGGAGAGAGAAAAACCGAGAAACAAAGAAACCAGAAAAAAAGAAAAAGAAAAAAAAACTAGTATATGTCAGAATACAAACGTGCAGAGAAACTAGAATATGTCAGGATATCAACGTGCAGAGAAAATACGATATCTCAAACCTGAATGTGCAGAGAAAACTATTTCGATATCAAATAATGGTCAAACATATTGTAATGTTTGCTAGTAACTCATGTAAACCAATAGACTCTGTATGTCCAGACCACAAGCAATCCGCTAGCATTTCAAATGCATATCGAAGACGACATGCACGTGATCATTTCCTATTAAATGTCTCATTTTAATGAGACTGCCCTAATTTCTATGATCCAGGCCTTTTCTGTCTCCATTAAGCAAAGTTGAGGTAAAACATGGAAAGCCAAATAGAGTGGACAAAACATTGGTTCTGAAACAACCATAGATGCCACTGTAGCACCAAGCTAATAGAGCCTTAGCAATGAGACCCTGAAATAACTTACTAGTAGTCAGTATAAAACTATACTATTTGCAGTGCAGTGTTGTGAACTGTGAACCGTAAACTATGTGCATTTTGTCCTGGGCACAACGGAAATCTAAGAACAGGACATCAACACAGGGCACTCTAAAAATCCACGTGTTCCAATAATTGGATCTAATGAAATGAGAAATGTGTCCTTGAGAATTGAGCCTATTTATTCAGATAAATCTTTCAAAACAAAATGAAAAATTCAGAATTGCACTTGAAAATTGTATTACATTTCCCCCCACTCAACAACTGCTCACCTATTAATGAAAGATGACTGTTGAGAGATATGCTATAATCGACTAATGAATCTAATGAAGAGCTCAACCTCTTGATTAAACATTAAGCCATCTTTAGCCTCTCAGGCATTGCCCTAGTCCTCCACCTGATTACGTGATCAGAATGACAGCATCGATGATTAGGCATCAGATCCTATATTCACACACACACACACACACACACACACACACTCACTTTTCCAGTGCTGCCGCCACATCCTGCAGGCCCTGTGGGCTGATGTTGTTCCTGTCCCAGATGACAGTCCTTGAAGAGCAAAATGTTCATTAACAATACATGCAGCCATCACCATTTTACTTAAAAGCAATCTGACACATCATGAACCTCTGTGATGTTTAACAAATGATACCCTTCATTATTAATACATCCACTCAAAACCTCTATTTATCTGTGTTATGACAGCGCCTGTGTATCACACAGCCTAGTAGACTTGCAACATATAGTTCACTTGAGGTAACTTGAGCAGCTCTTAAATTCTAGGCAACTTCTTCTCACCACAGTGTGCTCTTGGCTTGACTACTGTAATTTCCCGACTATTAGCCGCGGCTTATACATTGATTTTGCAAACTTTCTTCAACTATGAGGTTTATACAACACGGGGACAGTTACTACGGCAATAATATGGTTTTTGTTTATTTTAACTTGCACAAAACACTGCTCTGCGGCTTATACACAATGTGGCTTATACACGGGATATTACTCTAGTAGTCTTGGGTAGCATCTCCTCTCATCAGATACTCAAATGGGGAGAATCTCACCTGAGCTTGCTGTTAATCTGCAGCGCTTTAGCCAGATACTCAAATGGGGAGAATCTCACCTGAGCTTGCTGTTAATCTGTAGCGCTTTAGCCAGATACTCAAATGGGGAGAATCTCACCTGAGCTTGCTGTTAATCTGCAGCGCTTTAGCTAGCATCTTGGCCCCCATGTCCCCCATGCCGTTCCCACTGATGTCCACCCGGGTCAGTGAGGTGTTGCTGCCCAGCGCATTCAGCATGATGGTCAGGTCCGTCTTCAGCTTGGAGTCCGCAAGGGACAGCGACGTTAGCGGCTGCAAGACACAATTTATGTTAATTCAACGGAAGCAATTAAAGATCTTTCCTCAGGGAAGAAACTTTAGCGCACCCATATCAATGTTCAGTAATACGAATAATTAGTGTTTTCAATGTTGATAAAGGATAGGGGACTCTGGAGCCCCTAACTTGCACTTCCACAGACACACAGCTAGACAAGGGGAATGACGTAGCTGGTATGCCAATCTATACAAGTATATTAGTTTTAGATTCCACAGAAATTAAATTCCACATTTTTCTAGAGATAAGCGGAGGTATTCAACATCAGTGAAAGCTATCATTTATTCTCTTCTCTGTCTCCCACACTAAGACTCGTCTTCCTTCCTTTCCCCTCCCCTCCCCTCCCCTCCACTCCCCTCCGCACAGTCTCTCCATCCTCCTACTCTCCTCCACCCTGTCTCACTCACTCCCTTCCTTTATGTCTCTCTATCTCTTCCTCCTGGGGCCTAAAGACTGACAGGATTATTTTTGTCAAAAGATTCCAACATCTCAGGATTTCCAGGACACCCGGATAGCAGCCGACGGAGTCTTTGTGGAGCAGAAATACCTGCGAGCTGAGCAGACGAGCATCTCTGTGTGCGCGTGAGGTGAGCGTAGGGCAGGGCCGTTACAACACCGGTGCACCAGTTTAAAGTCTCGGGAATAAAGACAGGCTCACAGAGCTACCCAATCTGCCTTTCAGTAAGGTCTCTGCCAGCAGGAACTCAGCTTATGAATGAGATTTTGCCTTTTTGGCTCAAAGTAAGAGAGATTATGATTTAAGTAGCACTGCTACAATCACAGTCACAACTACAACGACTACTGGTGTCTCAATGGCCAAATACCCTGTGTATGCAGCGTGAGATCTGCTGATGGAAAAGAACCGGCATATTCTTCATTGACCTACTTTAACCTTACACTGCTGGACTGACTTAATATTTCTGGGCTTACACCAATTCTAGAGGGCTGAATAGATCTTATATTGTGGGTGGATGGAGAAGATTACCTTATATATATATACAGTAAAGAGAGAAAGAGAAAGAGAGAGAGAAATAGATAGAGACAGACAGACATACTGTATACACAGATAGAAAGAAAGACAGATAGATACTTCATTCCTCCCTAAGGGTAAATTGTTGTTTTGCAGCAGATCACAACAAACACACAGTTTAGCACAACACACATGAGGCAGGAATACCATAAAAACAAATATAGAAACATAAACTGCTATACTACCATATAAAAAAAATAAATTGTATGAAAAACAGATTTATATAGCTGTTAAATTTAAAGCAATACGTGCAATAATCCGTGTGCCTGGCCCCTCAGAAGATAAGTCTTCTATTCCTGTCCAGGGGGATTCACAGAATCCTGTATGTCTGCCCTCAAACTGAAACCCTGTACTGTTTGTTCCACAGAGATAGTGATGTCCATGAATTTAAACCAAAACATTAGGGTGCAGGAGGTAGCCATGTATGCCTTGGTGGCATTTTCATTCAATTTTTGGTTTCAGAAGACTCTTCTTACACACAGACCCACATGCGATTAAATGTTCAGGTGCAACAGCCGGACGTTACGACCTCAATCATATAAAATCCTTATCACAGCATTTCAGCTACAGTATGTCCCTCCCCATTCCAAGAAACAGTCTGTGTTCAAATACTGTAAACGCATTTACTGTACACTTACTACACTATAATATATCCCTTTGACTTTCCTTCCAACCCAGACGGCCACAAGGTTGCCGTCACTGTACCACTGCCTTTAGGCAGAGAGGATAAACATGTCATGTATTGTCTTTGTGTTGGTCACATGGACAAAAGGACCTCAGGCTGAGCAAATGGCATGTGAGAGACGCAGCTCACCGATTCCTCCTCCTGGATCATGTGCACCAAGTTGTCCAGGACAGCAGCCAGGTTTCTGCAAAAGAAGAGAGCACAGGCTCTATCAAGGCCAGCAGGGTCTTTGGTACAGTATTAGTACTTCACCTTACAGTAAACAAGCTTTGAGTACTGACAATGGACATCAAATTCATAATTAGCCCCCTTAGTAAAAGTATTATTGACAGCTAACTGCTTGATAAAAAGATACGGTAACACTTTATAATATGTGTGTCTTAATATAAAGTGTTACCAAAGATACAAATGACGATAATAAACAATGCCACTCACTAAGGTGGATTTATAAGGTCATAGACTTTGCTACATCCTTAGTACTCACTTTGACTTGATGTTGTTGAAATTCTTTCCTAAAGAGAGATGACGAATTGACCGGTTCTTGGCCAACCACACTAACAAGGTGGCCATATCAGAGTCGAGTCCTAGTGGTTTACAAGAGAGTAGATGAATAATTTATCATCAATCACGTTACTGGTTGAACGATATGTCAATCACGCAGGGCAGGCTTTTGACTGGCCCGCTCACCGTTATCGGAGATATCCAGGCTGGAGATGTTGGGGATCTCGGCGATGCAGCCCTCCAGGATCTGAGAGCCTCCTGACCTCAGCTGGGCAGGGGAGGAAACCACATGACCACATATGACAACACATCACCGCAGAGCCCAGGCAACAGGGCAGAACCGCACAACATCACAAGCCTTGTGCACACAGATATAGTCACACCGACAAATTCACTCAAATAAATAAATAAATAAATATCGCCTGTGGACACAGGACAGGGGGTGCAGTGCATTCTGTGAGATCTGGTGAAGTATAACCGGCAAAGTGCATGTGATCTGAACTACAGCGTCTATCCTCCTCTTGGCCAGGAGTGAATTGGTGCAAACCTTTAAACAGGTTATACCCCGAATTAGCCTAGGAACACGTAGAAATGTAATTTAATAACCATACAAGCAGAATGTGTGTTCACTCAGGAATTTCCATCCCAAAAAGACTAAAACCGGTCTTTTTTGTAATTGAATAATTTGAACAAGTAGAATTATTTCATCAGAGTTATTTGTGTCCAAAAGAAGAAAACGACCGGGGTCAAATTGGCAAAAAGGAATGGAAGAGCAGTTGAATGAGGTATTCAATTATGTGAAGAAGAAAAGAGCCGAGGGCAGAGAAGGGAGAGCAGAGCAGAGCGGTCTGCGGTGTTTAGAGAGCTGAGTTACTTACACAGTGGCCAAGCTTAGGAACGCGTTAAGAGGAGAGAGGGGAGGAGGGGGGAGACAGATCAGCACTGCAAGCAGTTATACACAAACACACACACACACAAACACATAAACAAACAAACAAAACACACAGACACAAAACATAAACAAATCAAAGCACATACAAACAAGAACAGATAGTGGCATGCATGTGCATGTGCATGTGACATATGCCCACCCACACTGACAGACACAGGCGCCGGCAGTACAGCACACTCCGAGATTGTTAGACAGTCAAACATGCTTCATCCAACTGCTTTGCTTTGGCCAAATATGGCCACTGATTGCAATGACTTCATTTTACTCTGAAAGATCCTACTGTCGTTTCTAATGGTGTTTTAAGCTTATTTGCGTCTAATTACATTTTCAGCAAATTAGAAGGAAAGCATTACTGTGCCCATGGAAAGCTGAATTGAATATGTGTGTGTGTTGTATAAGTGTGTCGGGAATGTTTGTGGAAGAGAGAGCAGGGGCGAGTGTACTGTATGTGTGTGTTAGAAAAGAAAAAAAGTATGAGACAAAGAGAGAAGCAAAGAGTGAGAGAGTGAGAGCGAGAGCAAGAAAGAAAGAAAGAGAGAAAGAATTTAAATTTAATTATTTTCCTCCTCTGGCTTAGCCATTGGCGACATTATGCATAAATGTCTCGGAGGAATGTCAAATATCTTTGTGAGGGAGTCAGAGCCGGACAGTGGGTGGTGAGGATTGCTCACGGGCCAGCATCGACCACAACAAAATGACCCTCGGCCTGTTTGTACACGTACGCTCGTGGCTAGTTAATGGTGCTGCATCTCTAATAGCTGACTGTGGTTGGGAGGAATCGTGACCCAGACTGCTTTCAGGTTTCATATCATTATGTGGATTGATGGTTCTCAAATTATTTGATTCCAGAATCCTTCAAATCCACTTTCTACATACGACAGCAGACAGGGATTACAAAATAATGAATTTGAAGCCTCCTTCAATCTACACAGATCAGAGAATTGGAAATTTGCTCATTATACACGTTTGAGGCACAGCCAGCAGATGGGCTACCAGCTAACACTGATAGACTAACAGTAATTACAATATGAGCATAGGCTAACAGA
The DNA here is from genome assembly GCF_963854185.1 of Sardina pilchardus. Taxonomy (NCBI): domain Eukaryota; kingdom Metazoa; phylum Chordata; class Actinopteri; order Clupeiformes; family Clupeidae; genus Sardina; species Sardina pilchardus. Next base: position 5,620,551 of record NC_084996.1, on the reverse strand, counting down.
TAGAACACATGGTTGGCAGTTTAATTGACGGTTGAGAAGGAATTTCCTGACAGTTGAATTAACAGAGCATCACATGATAGGAGGTAGGTTATGTGTTGATAGATGAGCAACTGGGCCAAAATTGACAATTACCATCTCTTAGGGTTTGTGTGATTGGCAAGCCTTGCTAATCAGTAGGGTGGAAACACACTGGCATAAGGCACTTAGTCTTCCCTCTGATAAACATACTGCATCTCAGCCGAATACATCTTACGTCAGTGCTGAATAAAGACGTATGCTGATAGGCCTTTAATCCACAGATTCACAGCTGTAACATTTTTTGTCTGATGCCTATTGATGTGTCACTGCTCAGAGTAATGTCACAGATTCATTCATTTTCATTTCACTATGGCATTTTCTGTTTTCAAAATCCTCTCAATCGGTTCAGAATTATCATTAGTCTAAACGAAGGAAAAATTAAATTCATGTGTTGATTTTGCAGTCCCAAATATGTATCTGATAAGATCATGGGTACGTTTTGAAAGATTACAATCAATAGGCAGTGTTTAGTCTTACCTCACAACAGCTAAGATCTAATGAAACCTCTTTGACATTTGAGTTACTGGCTAGACCCAGGAGAAGAGCTCTGGAAGAGAAACAAGAGTTTAGTAGGAATGTAAATTTGGGCAAAAATGAACTAGTCGGCCAAATGTTTAACAGTTCAAATAGCAGAGCTAAAGTGGATGTTTCACAATGGTGCTAACAGTGAAATACACAACTTGAAGATTTGTTATAAACTTCAAGGACACATTGTTGACTGAAATTGTACCGCAATACAATAACAATCCAACGCAATTTAATTTGGCTCCTCAGAAATCGCATACGTTTCCAGCGGTAACAGAGATGACACTGCACTCACTTTAAGGCCTCGGGTGGTAGTTTAGTTCCAGACACGTTGACATTGCTCAGGACCATGGCACTGCTGAAGAAGTGCTTAAATGCAGGAGGAATGTCCTTTCCCTTCCTGTCAACAGTCAACAGTCAACCAACATTGTCAGAAGAGTAAACATTTACATTTATTTGTCTACATAGTAGCCTCATCTGATGTCCAAAGCAGCTTCTGCATATGTGTACATTCTGTACTTATGTGTGGCCTGATTCCAAAAAAAATACACATTTTTAGAGTTCACAATGTTTGCTTTACAAATGTTTCAAACAAACATGTCTGATCAAGGTCTCTTTGAAGATGCATGGCGGACCAACCCTTTCCCCCCCCTCCTCCCGCCCGCATCTCCCATCACACCACGATAGTCATCATGTGTAAACCCATTTACACGTTTCACGCATACCCCCAACCCAGCAAACCCTGCTGACATGAGCAGCATCACATGCCTGCTCGGTGACTGGCCCTTGCAGACAGGCCGGCCATCCGTTTCATTTCAATCACCATCACATGAGGTCAGCAGCCTCACTCATGTGTTTACTTTCATTAAGAGGACGGCGGTCTGCGCTTACGCGCTGAATCCGACACCAATTCAATATATCGAGCACTTTGGCAAGCGTGTCAAAGGTCAGCCCACAATTAGGCCATATTAGGCGGGAGGACTTATCTCCTCTCCCCCTCATTCCCTGCCATCTGTCTGCCATAATGTATACATTACATACATTATATATACACCTCCCGCCCAGCTCTCAACCAGTCTGCTGTGGTGTAAAGGGAGGAGGGCTTAGAGTGGTACCACTGGGGCTCTACTGGAGGTACTGTAGTTCTACTCACACTACTTTTCTCATATTACTCAGGGAGTCTGGTAGGCTGGCTGGGTGAACCCTGCCTGAACTTCCCGGCGAATTTGGATTTCGCCCGGCAGCTCAGGCTGGAAACCTGCACATCTATCTCTTCTGCTCCCTGCCAGAACCTTTGGCTCCAATCACAAACTAGCCAATCCAAAAGACGCACCGGATCGTTGGTCTGATGGGTTGAAGGACTATACAAGCGTACGGAGTCATTTGAACGATGCCCATTGATCACGCCTCTTGTGCAGTAGCAACAAAGCACAGCCTCCCCATACTAATGTTCAACCTTAAAAGATTGAGCTCGGTATGGTGATAGCCAGCCTAGGAGTCTGGGACGTGGAGGGTCTTATTTGGCTCAATGTAATCTAAGGTTAGCCTGGACATCGCCATGGTGTTTGCTCATTCCTGTCACATAGCAGAAACGTGATGGCGAACAGCAGTGTCAGCGGTATAGCGCAGATGACCAGAGAGGGCAAAGGAACTGGACTGGAAGGGGGAATGAATCTACACGCATCATCAGTCCTGCTGACCTCTCCCTGCATCAGCACAGGGGCTGGGCTGGGCTGAGCTGAGCTCAATATGGATCCAGACTGACTGGAGATACATACATACATCCCATATTTGTGACAATCAATACTGATAAAAAACACACCCACCCTTTCAGATAAAGACAGATAGATGGGTTATATTGATGATGGAACCATGACTATAACCACGGTGGTGTCATTCAGTATTCAGTATTGAACAGATGTAGCGGAGTGTTAAAAGGAGATCAACAAAGAAAAGCTTACATGGAGACTTGTGAGACTACATGATTTAATTAGGCAAGGAATACACAGCAGAGACAAAGCTGAATGACAAAGCAAATCAGATGAGCAAATTTGGCCAATTTAAGGGCTGAGATTACATCTGTAATAAAGTCCCCCTGAGTGTCTGTGTATGAGCACATCTGTGTTTCTCTATATCTGTATACACCGTAATTTCCCGACTATTAGCCACG
>NC_084996.1:5607778-5612778 GCF_963854185.1 Sardina pilchardus | reverse complement strand
CCCCCTCCCCACCCTTCTCTCTGCAGAGGTGGTTTTCATACTGAGTCCAGACTCAAAAGGGGCTGGCAGCCCAGCGGAGAGTGGATTCCTTTGTTGTCAGGGGTGACTGAGGCCTGGACAGTCTGATACATGTTACATGAAGAGAGAGAGCGCTACTACGGGTGTGCAGTCATGGGCTGGGCACATGCTCTCTTACTGTCACATGAAAGATTTAAACTTCACAACTAGTTCTGGGGAGTTTTTTGGGGACAATTCTGCATCTGTGGAGAATTGCGGTTGCACAATTCCCGGTGAGCCTGATGAAATATTATGAAATATTAAAATTCCTTATGGATGGGTGGGAACTTAGATGCAACACCATATAATATATTCAGCTCATTTATGAGATCAATTAGAAATTTAAATCAAGAATATCATTAAGCATAAATGAATGTTATGAATTGCAGTACTACACAACTGAATATTTCACACTAAAGACCTACATCAGACATTTGAGGATACATGCTACTCTACTGTATGCATTTAACAGACCCAAACTGAAAATGGCATGTACTGCGTTGCTTAATTAAATGCACTCACCTCTATCCTCCAGTGGGTTGTTGGCAAGGTTTAGAGTATGGAGCCCTGAGTTGGAATTATGGGCCAGCGCATTAGCCAGCTTCTGTGCAAAGTCCCTTCAGGTCAGAAAGACAGCGAGAACAGACAGGAGAAGGACAAAAAGAGAGAAAGAAAAAATAACAAAGATGGTGAGAGAGAGAGAGTGAGTGAGTGTGTGTGTGTGTGTGTGTGTGTGTGTGTGTGTGTGTGAGAGAGAGAGATAGAGAGAGAGAGATGTGTGTGTTGATGTTCTGTATCTGATATACATATTGTGATTGCATTACAAAACAGCTGCTTTGATGATAAAAGTGCATTTGTCATGCTAAAGAAGACTACCGAATTCAAATGTGATAAACATGTATAGAGCAGAGACAACCACAGGTCTGTTGGAAAACAGCTATGCTTCCATCTTACAGAGAAGTGAGTGATGAGTGATGTGAGGGATGCACAGTAGGTGTGACACAAACTCACGTCTTGAGTCCGGCGTTGTCCAGCACTAGCTCCTCCAGGCGACTGGACCGGGCCACCACCCTCAGGATCTGCTCGCACACGTCTGCAGACTGGACGGGACGGGACACACAGAGCATGCTCAGCACGAGAGGAACAACTCCAGGACCACACGCACACACGCACACACACACACACGCACACACACGCATGCACACGCGCACACACACACACACACACACACATGCACACGCATTTATCACACAGCCCTCACCGCAAAACAAACAGGGTGCGTTGCTAACGACATGCTTTTGCAAGGAGGATGAGAACAAAAGGGGAGGGAAGAAATAAGGAAGTTACTGCGGCTCGAGAATAAATGTAAGAATAACAATAGTAACACAGGTTACTGTGAACGGAACCATACACAGCGTGTGAACTTGATCGGAACTTAACGACTTCGTGGAGACAGTGGTTTGGACGGCACGGGGATCTGTTCTCAGGCACGCTGACCACAGCGGCGCCTAATCATCATGACATAGCCGCTAGCCCCGCTAAACCCTACTAAAGGATGGAGAACTCCAGCCCAGTGATGTCCCCTTATGTGACTTCAACCCCCCAAATCAAAAACGTTGCCCCAGGACACCCGAGTGAGAGTGGAAAAATAGCGACGCCAAGACCCCAAGTGGTGACTCTGCCATCAGTGACGTGTGTGAAAGAAGGTGGTACATATATGTGTGTGTGTGTGTGTGTGTGTGTGTGTGTGTGCGTGGCTGTGACTGAGACTGCTGGTTACTCTGGGACCGGTTCCGTTGCAGAGTGTGGAGGCCGGAAGGCCGAGGGTAGTCAAAACACTCCGGATGCCGGAGCCGGAGGAGGGGGGCGGGGGCGAGGGGTTCTGCTGGAGCCCAGAGACACAAATAAATTGGGGTTAGATTAAAAATTTAAGTCTGACGAGCTCCTCTGACCCAATTCCTCGGCTGGGCCCGTCTCTCGTCTCTCTAGCTCTCTCTCTTCCGGCTCTGGCAAAGACATCCTCGTCTAACTAACCAGGCCATGCCACACACACACACACACACACACACACACACACACACACACACACACACACACACACACACACACACACACACACACACACACACACACACACACACACACACACACACACACACACACACACACACACAAACACACACACACACAAACACACACACACACAAACACACACACACACACAGAGACACACACACATCCCCCCCCACTAGCCCCTTGTTTAAATGTTGTTGTATGCTCCATAAACATCCTATTATGTCTCTTCATTAGCCTGGCTAATTGTTTGCTGCCAGCCAGTGCATGACAATGCAGTATTGTGCCGGGGGGGGGGGGGGGGGGGGAGGCTCTGCTGCAGTGTCCTCTCAGCCTCTCAGCGGGCAGCAGGAGGGAGTCGGGGCAGAGAACGGGCCCGAGGAGAGAGAGGGGGGGGGGGGGGTCACGGGACCGGTGGTGTGGGCGTCCGCAGAGGAATGTGGAGAGAGGGGGCCGGTGAAGGAGGACGGTCGGCACCGATACACACCACAGCTCACACACACACACACACACACACACCGACACACACACACATATGAATACATGCAGACAGACAGGCACACAGACACAGACACACACACACACACACACACACAAACACACCACATTGACCAGAGGCAAAGAGACATCTCAACAGAATAATGGAGCATTCAGAATGCATTAGTGAGCGAGGCTCCATGGATATTTCCCCATTAGAATCTCTACCCCATAGTCTTGTTCCTCTTTTATTTGTTGCCTTTATTGATGCCCATGATGGTAATCACTTCATTACCTCCTATTTCCAATTCTGCGTGTTATTTTTGGACTTCTGGCCTGTATCAGTTTGTGTCTAAGTTTTGTTTCTTCGTGTCACCGTATGTGGATATTGCTAGCGTTCGCCCTAACAAGCAGCTCTGGCACAAGAGTGGAAACCGTGACACAGCTAAGTCATGCAGTAAACAAATGGACAATAACCACTCTCTCACTCCTCTCTTTCTCACACTCACACATGCACACGCACACACACTCTCACGCGCACACACACACACAAACAAACAAAACCTCTCTCTCTCTCTCACACAAGGTATTCCAGCACAAAGCCACCCACACTGACACACACAAAGACAAAGAGAGACTCGTCAGGGGCCGTCACAGCTTGCAGGAGATGAGTATCACTGGCTCATTGCCACACATTAATCCATTGCACACTTTAATACATTTGAATTGGTGCCAATGAATCACCCACTAGACTTGCCGATAAAGCAATTTGGGTCCCGATTTAATGCCGCTCTCACTCTCCCTTTCTGTCAGCCAACCTTCCCCGCCCCCCCCCCCCCCACACACACACACACACACACACACACTCACCCTCACCTAAATCCCTTCTTTGTTTTTTTCTTCCTATCCTGCAACACTCTCTTATCCCAAGACGGGAATTCAAACCCCCATAATGAGGTGCGCGGTGTGTTTGGAGGGGATTTGGGAGAGATGCCGGCGGCATTAATCAGGACAGGTTGGCAGGAGCGCCAGCGTCCTCGTATCCGCCGCGCACATTCTTTGAGTGTTTCCTCCAGCTGGTGCATCTGTGGGACCCGAGTGACTCTGGCTCGGAACAAAATGTTGTTTATGTAGCCAAAAAGGGCCACACACACACACGCATGCACACACACACACAGAAACACAAGCGCGCACACACACACATACACACACACACACACACACACACACACACACACACACACACTTGATCTAATTATACAACTAGTACACTGCTTTGAGCTTGGAATTCCCCATTATTCCATGCAGTGTCCAGTCTGGGTATCACACATCATTCCACCTTTACATGGAATCATCAGGACTTTGTTGATGAGGGATTTTGCTCACAACACGACAGACATCGCTTCGTTGTACTTTATACACACATTTCGTCAAATTGTATTAACCGACGGTAATTTCAGGCTTCTGAGTGATTAAACACCGCCCATTTATGTGTGTGTGAGGAGATGACACTCCTGGTTTCTATGGCGACGTAATCCTGCGGAGAGAGACGAGTGAATGGGAGCTGGTTGAGCGGAACCTGCACTTTCCTCACCGGAGCGCCTGAGCCTCTGGCTGACCTCTCTCTTCCTGCGGCCGGCTAATCCTCCTCACCGACCGAAGGACGGACAGCTGACCGGTGACACTACGATAACATCTCCTCCGGCACCTGCCCGTTCCTACCTACACTCCGGTGTGTCCAGCCCGGGACTACAGCTTTAATTGAGGCGCTGTAATTGAGACGATTGTCCGCTGGCATTCTGTGGCACTAGCGCTCTGTGAGTGAGTGAGAGAGTGACCGGTGCATCTAAAAAGGTAAACCTGCCAGGCCTGTCAGTCACGAGACCCAGATTAACTCACCAGTTTATAATCCTTGGTGGCGAGCTTGGTGAACCACTGGTTGTACTCCAGCACTGCAATAATAGCCACCAAATCCCTGGTGAAAGAAGACGAGACATTGCACAAAATGAAGACGGAAAGCACCTAAAAAGATGGCCTGCAGCCATGTTCTTGACTCTAATCCACATTTCTGTTTGAAGATATATGCTAACTGACAGGTGCATGCAAGAGGAAGTAAAAACTACAAACGGGGACTTTACCTGTTCTCCAGGTGACTGAAATCCTGAAGATTGAGCTCTCTGGTGTCTTGGGTCAAATAGATTGTGTCTACATCCTGTTTTCATGTGACAACACCAAGAAAACCAATCAGGGATACAATTAACATAAAATGTTAATTTTACACAACTTCCCACAGTTCCCTCTGTGAAAGATTATGTGCTATAGATACTAAATATAGATATTCTATAATATTTCTATTTTCCATACTGTATATTCCTACAGTAGATAGTGTAGTA
>NC_084996.1:5385278-5605278 GCF_963854185.1 Sardina pilchardus | reverse complement strand
CTTCAAATCAACTGCCTCGCTCTGAAAAGCAGCCTTGGGGACGTATGACACACTTTCCCACCCACAGTCCCGGGACTTCTTCAACGTCAGTGGGAATGTCACACTATTCTATATTATGTTCATATTTTTATTCTATAGCTCGGACATATTTCTTCTTCAACATCAGTGGGAATCAAACAAAATGTCACACTATTCTATATTATGTTCATATTTTGATTCTATAGCTCGGACATGTTTCTTCTTCAACTTTAGTGGGAATCAAAAAAAATGTCACACTATTCTATATTTTGATTCTATAGCTCGGACATGTTTCCTCTTCAACTTCAGTGGGAATCAAAAAAAATCCTAAACGATCCTATTCTGACCAGCACTTGTGGCTCTCTCTCCTGCTATGCGGAGGTGCATCATCCGCGTGGCGTCCACCGCCTGCCTCCGAGCCCCCCCTCCCCGCCCTGGACCTTCCGCGCGAGCAAACAGCTCCAAATGTCAGCCTGCGCTCCAGGCTCCCATGGCCACCACTTCAATGCCTCCCCCCTTCCTTGTGGCTTCTGCGCACGAACACTGAAAGAGGGCCTCCCCTCCACTTCAGTCAAAAGAACTGATTACCATGTTAAACCGGCTCTTGAGCCTTCAAACAGTCACCTGTGGATTTACATCCAAGGGGGATAGGCTGATTACCATAATCATATCGGTAACAACTACAGCACCCGAGGGAGATGCCCCACACTCGCCGCTTATTACTACACACACAGCGATTCCATTTAAAGTCAGGAAACAGCGGGCATTCCTCCCTCGGATGAGCCAATGAGGGGACCCGACGACCGGAGCAGGGTCCACTCTGAAGTTTCCCGCATCGCCCCTCCCCCCCACCACCACCCCGTCCGGTGTAATCACGCTAACAGCAGGATGAGTCGTCTGGGAAAGAATGCAAAACCGAAGTGCTGAATCAGAGGAAGAACAGCAGACAGGGACCTCGAACAAAAGAAGGTCAGACCTTCACAGAGCAGAGAGCGGAGCGAGGAGCTGGGGGGGTCAAGTGTAAACAGATCGCTGGGGACACGACACAGGTTATGGAACTGGTCATTTTCACTTTTGATTTGTAGCTTCGTTGCTTTCTTGTTATCTTTTGATCCTCAAAGGATTTTATTTACAGGATGTTCTAACATAAAAACGTAATGAAAATGTTCAACACATAAAGTAAGTGAGTCTAAGGAAAAATACCTATCAAAGACAAGGAACAGACATACAGTAAGGTATTTTGCCATTGTGAAAACTACTGGGTCCAGGATTTTGAAAGAACACTGTCTACAAGATGAAGCTACAGCATAGCAAGACTATTGATCATTTCTGGTTTGATGGATTTTCTTTTCAAGAAATGAACCATGTCTGAAAACAATAGGGCTCTTTCTCTTTGAACACAAAGGACTGTATCATAGGAGAAGAGATTAAATCGAGCTAGATAACATTCCTATAATGCCTGCAACACATACTGTAAGAAACCATGCAATTGACAAGTTTTTAAAGTTTTTGTTCAATTAAAGCAACACTAAAGCAATGCTATTTGTTTATCCAGCAAATAACAATGTCCACAGACAATGTAGAGTGAGTATGTTGCATGATTTCATGAAAGTATGATGTATTGCGACATCGAAGCAAGTCAAATTTGTAGTTACTTATGTCTCATTTCATTGAACTACTGTACAGGTATGCTACACGATGTGGTAAAGTTACATAGTGCGGTTAAAGCCGATAGAGGGCTGCGAAGTGAATGCAGAAGTGCCGTTTACCCTCTTAAGAGTTGATGAACCGCTGAAACTATTTTAAAGGTACGAAAAACTCTTTAGTGTTGCTCTAAAATATACATATAGAAGAATTTAAAGGCAATAGTCAGCTAGATCTAGTGTTGCAGTGGAATGTGTTATCTGTCCAGTGTAGGGAGTGGCATCTACAGTATTTGACCTTTAAATCACACGTTTGCAACAGGGGTTGTGATTTATGCTTTGCTTGTCATCCAACACACACCGCAAATCAAGTGTTGACCTGAATGATCAAACCATTTCCCACACATCAGTCAGCACTCGCCATGAAGATGAAGTGTCAGAGCACTGACAAGAGTTCAGCACTATACGCAAAGGAACATGGAGGAACACGTCCCTGTAGGAATATGCCTAGTGTATGCAACTCTCTCTGTGTGTGTGTGTGTGTGTGTGTGTGTGTGTGTGCGCATGTTCTGCTGCCAACAATAATCACATTCGCTCTAGGTCACGGGTATGAGAAAAGCACACACACACACAACGCACAAGCAAAGACATAAACAACACACAAACACACACACACACACACACACACACACACACACACACACACACACACACACAAGCATACAGAGCCTTGGAGGGTATTGCAGCACCACCCTGCAATCTAACCCCAGCAGAGCTGCGTTGGCCGCGCTCAGTAGCCTGAAGCAGCGGCGGCGGCGGAGGCAACAGCAGCAGCAGCAGCAACACCAGCGCCCAGCCAACCCACTGAGGCCGGCCTCCTGCTGCCAGCTAGCATTTAGCACCTGACCTCAGACACAAAGAGACCCTGCAGCTACAGACGTCTACAACTAGAAACCACCACCACAATATGTCAGCCTGCTGTGGTGAGAAAGAAAGAGAGAGGGAGGGAGGGAGGGAGAGAGGGGGAGAGAGAGAGAGAGAGAGAGAGAGAGAGAGAGAAGGGGGAGACAAAAAGGAAATAGGAGATAGACATAGAATCCCTTGGCTACCTCAAAACGGGAATCTAGTCACCTCCAGCCATGGCTCTACATCACACGAGCACCTCTGTGTGTGGTGCGGTACGGTACGGTAAGGGGCGGGGTGTGGGTGTGTTTGTCGAGAGGTCAGAGGTCAGATCCAAGCCCCCAATTTCACGGAACATGCAAACTCTTGCCTCGAGCCATACTCGTAACAACACAAAAGAGAGGGAGGCAAAGCCACTGCTGCTGCTGCTGCGCGGGACTATAAGGCTGTAATTAGCATCGACCTGCCAGGGTTCAGCCTCTGTTCTCGGTGGCACCCACAGGCTAGCGCTCGCCGTTAAAAAAGAAAGAAATCTATATTTGTAGAGCATCCCGAAAAAGTGAAGGGCCCTTGTGAATGGGGGGGGAGTGCATTCTTTCAAGGCCCTGGCGCGAGGGCTGACCCAAACCACAAGTGCAACACACGCGGCCACAGTGGTAGTGGGGGGGGGGGGAAGCGCTAAAAATGCTCCGTCCATCTGGATTCAATACAGAACAATCCTGGACTGTCCTGAAGTCCTTCCATTTTATTTTCAAGAAGCTTGTTCTGCATTTGCTGAGTAAGTTGTGAGGCTTTTTTGTCCTCAAATTTGCAAGAAGTAGAGAGCAGCTTCAACATGCGGTATCGAAATGTCCATGCTACGGTCAAGACGAGAAGCCAAGGGCAATGACCGCGCCTGACCATTCTATGGCCATTCTACGGATTTATGTCATGGCTGTTCTCGGTGTCACATGGTCACGCAGGGTCAGCCGGTTGCTAGGTCACATGACTGTCTGCATGCCAGTTGACCCCAGAGAGTAATGGAGCTCTGTCTCGGAGCAAACGAGCATCCAGGAGGAGTGGTCAGCTCCGCTCAGGGCAGGCCGTCTCCACCTTCCCACTAATCCCAGCGGGAGAGCTCCGACGGAGGGGATAATCTCAGAGGAATCCTCCTCACCAGCTCTGCTTAGGACGTCCTCCTCAGGCAGCCTTACAGGGAGACGCACTGAGCTGTTTTCAGTCAGCAAACAAATAGCACACAAACAACACACAAACACGCCCCCTTTACAATCAATTATTGCAGTTGTACTGCACACAACAGAGCCTTTCCAAGTCCAAAATATTGCATTTCAACAGTGCAATACTATGCAGTGCAATGCAGTTTTTTCATGTCCAAATATTGCATTTCTGCAGTTAAAGTGCAATACTATGCTGTGCAATGCAGCTTTTTCCATGTCCAAAACAAAGCATTTCCTGCATATGAACAGTGAATGTTTCCTTATTACATTACCAGTTTTCAACAGCAACTGTTTTGACAGTGGTGGCCGTTATTTGTAAGGGACAGCTTCCCAGCTTTAAATCACCCACACATAACACACAACCACCCAGCAGACGCGCACACATCCTTCCTGGACCTACAGTACAGCATCCTGACTGAGGCCCATGGCCCATAGATATACCAGCGCACCAGCCCACCAGCCCATACTCATGCAAAACAGAGAGTGAGCAGACTACGCCAGTGCTCAAACAGGAACAGATAAGGCAGCCCCGTTATCTGTTTGTGTACTGGGTCACTGTGTGTTATAGTGCTGACAGGCCACCAGCCTGAGTGATCTTACCTTGGAGGGGATGCGCGCGGTGAGGATGTAGGCCCGATGAGAGGCAAGCGCCTGTTGAACAGAGAGAGAGAGAGAGGGAGAGATAGATAGAGAGAGAGAGAGAGAGAGAGAGAGAGAGAGAGAGGCATCAGTGTCATTGCTAAGTTGTACATCACAAAAGCATGTCATCATCATGGCTGATAAGAGCAAACTGAAAGGATGGAAGGGGAAAGCAGAGCAATCAAGGTGAGTCAGGAAACGCATAGAAAGAACATCATGGAATATTCAAGGCCACACACATAGCTTAGAGGATGCCTCTGAAACGATATAATGTGTACAGTGACCTTGTACGTATGTGTGTATGTATGCATGTCTCTCTATGTGTGTGTGTGTGTGTGTGTGTGTTTTCTGCACGTGTGCGCGCATGTGTGTGGACTGTGGAGTTCAGTTTTATCTCAGGGGTCCATTTTGATTCGGTCTTCAAACTGATATCAAGTGCCCTAAAGGCATGCCTTTTTCCATCAAGACATCACAGCCCACCTCACAGACAGTCTAAAAGCACACAAAACTGCAGGGGATGATCTTTCTTTACCCACTGGTCTGACTCTAGTCTTGGGGGAAAAAACACACAAAAATACCTCAAGCAAAAACAGCTGCTCTTCGAAAAATGCATCATACAGAACTATTCGCACGACCATCTGGCAGACAATAAATAGCCCGTCGAATGTTTCGTCTTTCCAGTTGCTCATTCAAATCTTGATCTATTTCCATGACTACATTTTGAATCATGGTGCATAATTAGCTTCAGAAACATCATTTTCTTCGGCTCAAATGAGGTCATTCATCCAAATAGGAACCTTCCCGATTTAGCTCTTGCCACGGGGCTTCTTCGGCACTTCCTAGGAACGGGCACCGGGAACGGCAGCGGACTCCGGCGTGGTGATGTGGCCGTGACGAGTCCGTCACGTTTGCACCAGAGCCAGGGTCGTCTCTGATCCAGAGTCAGTTCCTAAATCACGTCTCGTAATGTGACAGACAGAGCAAGAGTCTACATTGGAACAGACAGCAGCACAGCACTCTGTGGAAATCCACTGTAGAAGATAAAGCTGCAGAGCAGATCTTGTTCTTTTCTGGAAGGAAAATACTGTAGCTCCAAAACTGTAAAATTGTCAAATTAAAAACTGTAAAAACTGCTCAGAACTGTATCTTGTAAAATTACTTAAACCTGAAAACACTAAGCACACTTATAATTTGCATTACACTGACACGCTGAGAGGCTAGTGTTTGCATCTTTGATTGGTCTCACCTAACGGTCTGGTGTGATTTCTCTATCTATGCTAAAGACTACAATTAACCTTAGGCTGGGTGAACCCTGCCTGACCTGCCGGCGAATTTGGATTTCACCCGGCAGCTCAGGCTGGAAACCTGCACATCCATCTCCTGTCCACAACCTTTGGGTACCGGCTCTTTGGTCTGATTGGTTGAAGGACTATCCAAGCGTACGGAGTCATTTGAACGATGCCCATTGATCACGCCTCTTGTGCAGTAGAAATAAAGCGTAGACTCCCCATACTAATGTTCAATCTTAAAGATTGAGTTTAGTATGGTGATAGCCAGACTAAAATCAAACCTCTGACTGAACTGAACTTTGCTCTCAAAGTGTGTGTGTGTGTGCATGCGTGCGTGTGTATGTGAGCAGGTCTGCATGTTTTCCAGGAATTCTGCACTGTTTCAATCACTGGGTTTGTCACAGGAAATAACCTGCCAAAACATGAAGCCTAAACACAGCCATATATTCTGCAGCTCGGTCACAGAATGATTAAACTGCCAGAGACACCAGTCCCTTTGTGTCCTGCCAAGATCACCATGCCATTGTGCAAGACAGAATACAGAAACACAAAAGCATGTGCAAATTGTGACATTTACTCTTATTCAGAAAATGTGTACACACATTGATTGAAATGTGCTAGGTGACAACGACAGTCTAAATTTAACCCATGAGCTGGGGCAGTCCCTTGAGAGAGAGAGAGAGAGAGAGAGAGAGAGAGAGAGAAAGAGAAAGATGGACACCAATGGCTCATGGCAGAGAGAGATGGACACAAATGCCTCCCTGTCAGCTTCTCCAGTGTGTGAGGGAGAGGAGAGGAGAGGAGAGGAGAGGAGAGGAGAGGTTCTTTCCTTCAGTCCAGTCCACTGACCCGGTCACTCCCATCGTCCACAACTATCACAGACCTATGGAGCGCTCCTGCATCACTGGGATACCTGTTCCTCAGGTAGGAGGTCTAGTCTCCTCCAGTAATGGGGAGTAAAGGAGAGTGGTGGTGGAGCAGCTCTGATGAAGCCCTCCCCTGATGTGTACTACTACTACTACTACTACAGAGCTGAGGGGCACAGTCATGCAGTCAGACTAAAGCTGACCTTCCTGATACAGAGTTATGCCCCAGGCACTCAAGCCACCACCGAAAGCCCTGAGCCAACCACGTCTCCCAGGGCCTGCATGAGCTCTCCCTTAGCCAATCACGTCCCAGCATCTCCAGATGGCTGCAGTGGAGCGTGCTCTGATTGAACCATGTGGCTGGCCTGCGTGGCCCAACTGACCAAAGCATCCTTATAACCTCATCAGAGGAGGAAAACAGACAGGTGAATGGACTGGGGCGAGGACATTAGGAAAATAAATGAGTGTTGGAAACTAAGATAAGATAATGAAGGGTGTGTGTGTGTGTGTGTGTGTGTGTGTGTGTGTGTGTGTGTGTGTTTTTCCTCTGTGTGTGCGCGCCTGTCTGTCCTTGTGTTTGTGTGTGTGTCTCTGTGTGTGTGTGTGTGTGTGTGTGTGTGTGTGTGTGTGTGTGACTTGGTTGGCAATGCAAAGGCCCATCTGTCTGTCTATCTGTCGGTCTGTACAGCCTCCTACCCTTTCCCTGCACCTCGTTCCCACTCCCACCGTCAGGCCTGCGCTTCTCCATGGCGGTGTTGGATCAGTGGGGCGGTCTGCTGATGGCTGTGGCCATGACATGCTAGGATATGGGACACAATACTAAAATGGTCTAAATCCTACAAGCAGCTTCAACTTGGGAGCGGAAACAATTTTCTGCCTTCCTGAATTGCAATGCAAAATCAATAAATGAAGAAAAAAAAAACAGGGTCATCAGATTGATCGGTCACATTTTTGTGGCGACCAGTGCGATGTGTGTTACTGTGTTTCTCGCCTTCGCTGCTATTCCCCTCTGGGGTTGAGCTCTGCTCTGACGGCCATATTGTGGGCTAGTGTTGCAGTTCTCCCTGTCGGGAGGGACAGCTTGTAGCATCAAAGGGAGCACAGAGACACCAGCTCACCTCACGCTGCTTCAGCCAAACCACTGACCTGGAACCAAGAGAGCCGTGTTCTGATGTACGGCCTTCCCCTTCACTTGACTGACTCCGATCAGTTTCACCAGGGTCTTGTCTGTCAAGCGATTCCTTTCAGTTAACATCCATCGAGTCAGCTGTGGGTGGGTGGCCCCAATCTGTGACGAATTACCGCACGCCGCACGGATCTTATTAATGAATCTAATTACTTATTAACGCTGAAGCGCTGACTTTTAATAGACGCTGAAATTAGATAAAAATGGAAATATGAACGAGGCTTGTGGAATACTAAAACAATATACAGAAAACTCGCCATCTGCACTGAGGCTGGATTAATCATTCACTGTGGCAGCAAGAACAGCGATGAGGTTTAATTGCTCTTTATTTAATTGCACTTTATCTACATAATCTCCTGTCAGGCCTCTCTCAAACAAATAACACAAGAGAGGATGGAGACCATTGGGGCAACTTTGTGACATTCTGCTGTACAGCTTCATCTAATTGTGTTCTGCACCATACAGAACTCACAAATCAATACCCTGAGCCATTCCGTCCAACTCTGACACTCGGTCTGTTCCGCTGACGGGAGCTTTGGTTGTGCGTGGTGCTTGACGCTCGAGCCTAGTGATCACCCACACTCGTAATTACAAGCAAGGGTTTGAGCACTGCTCTTTGTCGCGCCGTTACGCAAAAACGACGGCCGAGAAATGACGAGGCCGCTCTGCGGTGTTCTCGAGCCCCCTCGGGGCGGTGACGGGGTGGGGGGGGGGATAGGTTGAGGGCGCGGGAGGATGTGACCCGTGGTCTTCGCGATCACCTCGAGCAGCGCAGCACGCCCATCCGTCAGGCCAGCAGTGACTGGCCCGAGCCTGCGTGGTGAGGAAGACACACAACACGTCTGCGCAACATGCCCTCTCTCATACGCACGTCTTCACTCCTCAACCGCCGCGGAGGTTTTGGGCCAAAGACGCTGACTGACTGACTGACCAGCGTGACTCATCCTGGTGACCACGACCACGATTAAAAAAAAAAAAAACTGAGCTAAAGAAACAGCGCTTTCGAAAACCAGTTCTTGAAAATCTCAAACACCACGTTTACAGTTCACCACGCCCCACCCTGCGTCCAGAGAGCACAGCCACTGACGAGAGAGAGAGAGAGAGAGAGAGAGAGAGAGAGAGAGAGAGAGAGAGAGAGAGAGAGAGAGAGAGAGAGAGAGAGAGAGAGAGAGAGAGAGAGAGAGAGAGAGAGAGAAAGAGAGAGAGAGGGGGGAAGGTAGTGACACAGGCCTGTTTTGGGGGGGACCTCTCCCCCCTCAACCCCACCACCCCCTTGTGCCGTAGCGTGCCCGCCTCTCCCCTGGAGCTGTGACAGACTGGCTCTGCTCCTCCTGCACGGTGCAGCGCTACGCTACGCTACGCTACGCTACGCTACGCTACGCTGAGTGGAGCGGCGCGGCGTCTCTCTCCGGTGCTCCGGCGTCTCCGCTGCTCGCGGCGCTGCTGCACATTAACCTACTTACACACGCAGAGGGGGCAGGCAGCGCGGCCGAGGCAGCTGTGACTAATGCCACGCGCAGGAGCCAGACGGATGCGCCTCGCCTCGGTGTCTTACACCCCTCCACACACACACACGCACACACACACACACGCACACACACACGGCTTTGTTTGAGGGGAGACAAACGACAGTGCACACAGCAGGTAAGGACTTGAGCAGAATGAACACTCTTCGTGAAACATGATAACAAACAGTCAGACAAGTAAACACGTCGCTGATTGTTGTTGTTGTTGTTGTTGTTGTTATTCATGATTGATGTAGGGACAATGGGACATGCATAATAAAATGTCCCGATTTTAGCTTGCTGTGCAATGAGAGACAATCACAATTAGCGCGGTCATTACTTCTGTGCCCATTTCGCCACAATAACGCTCCATCAGTGCATGTGTGTTTAAGCAGCAGATAGTGACACCCTCGTGGGAGCGACATTACATCTGTCTTCTAGGCAGCATCTGAGGAAAGCCAGTCACGTGCTCCTCCGAGAGTATGCATGCATACATAATTCCCTATTCATTTTCCCCCATTCATAGAGACTCCAACGCAGCGCATACCTTTCATGTGCCTCAAAGCCAAGCATCTCATTTCCTTCACTCTCACCAAATAAAACACAAGCAATTGCACAATTACACTACAAAGGCCTGTAGGCGTAAAAAAAAGATGGCGTTAACAATCGCAAGATATTCATAGCAGCTAAATAAGCCCCTGCAGGGAAACAAATTAGAGCTTTGCGACATCCTTCTCAAACTAGCTGACAGAAAGACAATGCTCGCCGCTCCGGAGATTGTGGTCCAAATCCAATCACAATAAATTCAACTCCCAAAACAGGGGTGTAGGCAGGCATTCTGGCACAAGGCAATAAAGCATTTCTACCACAAATATGAATGAAAACAAACATTTCGACATGGGGAAAGAAAGGGTAGCGGAAGAAGGAGTCTATTCTTAAACCCACACTGTGGGACTGACTGGTCTTATCTCACTGCTGGCATGGCATGTGTGCACTGATAACAAAAACACGGCAACGAGGATCAAACGCGACTCTGACTAAGTGTTGAGGTGTGGGCAGGCAGGATAAAGCCAATTGACCGTCAGCACTGGTGACAATGCCCCTCCCTCAAGTGTCAGTGATGGAGATGGTCTCTCCCCCCCCCCCCCCCCCGTCGACGGCGGCGCGACAGTAGCCTCCTGCTGACGAGGCAGCTTTACCCAGCAGCGTGGTGGACGGCATTCTGCCTGCCTGGGCAGCGTCTTCCTCTGCTATACCGAGGCTTCCGCAATCACTACAGGGTTCTGGAGGAAACTGCAGTTCAGCTGAGAACACATCCACCGTAATTTCCCAACTATTAGCTGTTGCTTATACATTGATTTTGAAAAACAATCTTCAGGTTAATACATGGGGGCAGTTAATATGGTATTAATATGTTTCTGTTTCTTTTAACTTGCATAAAACACTGTCCTGCGGCTTATACACAATGCGGCTAATACACAGGAACATTACTGCCACCACTGGTTCTACTGCCACCACTGCCTCTCCACTAGTGCTGATAGTTGCCTACTGCAGACAAGCTTTCAGAAATCAGACAAAAGCTCTGGTTCCTCAACATGTTACAGTACATGTTTTCAGGAAGCACTTGCTGATAAAACTAAGCATTTCCATAATATTTTGCCTCCAACTCCATTTCCAAACGGCTCCCTTATCAAGAGCCAAGTATGCCAGTCTAACCATAGGCCTAGACAAAGGAGCCAGCCTCCCTACACACACACACACACACGCACGCACACACACAGACACACACACACATTAGTCAGGGGGCCAAAACTGATATTAAAACTTTGTCGGACACTTTTTGGTACAAGCATACAACCTATCCAGTATTGATATTTAACCCCTCAACATGAGTTCTAGACAGGTTGTCAGCTTAGAAAATGTTATTTTGTCCATTTTAACACTATATTCTTAAAAATGGAAAAAGCGGATTTTCCCCCCAAAGTGCTTCCTTTTTCTTCCATGTTACCTACTGTAATCTTGGGCAAATGTGCAATATAATCCAACTTGTGTGCAAGCATGATCATACGGAAGAGCAATAGGGCCAGGGAGTGAAATATTTATTCTAAATCTCTGAGAAAAAAAAAGTCAAAACTTTCGAGAAAACAGTCAACATTTTCGAGAAAAAAAGTCAAAATTTTCGAGAAGAAAGTCAAAAATTTAAAAAGTTGAAAGTTTTGAGAAATTAAGTCAAAAGTTTTGAGAAAAAAAGTCAAAGTTTTTGAGAAAAAAAGTCGAAATTTTCGAGAAAAAAGTCAGAAATCTGTAGAAGGCTCAAAGAAAGTTCGAATTAGGAATATTGTCAGCTAGAGTCAATAGTATCTTGTGGCGCAGCGCTAGCTCTCTCGTCTCGTAATCAGTCGACCGGGGTTCACTTCCTACCTTAGGCGGACTTTTGTAGCTTAGGCTAATATGTTGTTTTTAGCTTACCAGGAACAAGTCATTCAGAGCTGGAGCTGACAGAAACTTCGTCTCTTGCCATAGTGCTGCTGTAATGGACAACTTAATAAAATTTTATTTCGAGATTGGATTAACTAACAAAGAGATCTGCAGTCTTAGCACAGAATTACAGTAGGCTAGGCCCCAAGGTCTATCCGGACCTTGAAGAGGCGGTGTCGTGAACTTGGACTGTAGGAGGCGAAATCAGTCGAACATAGACAATGCCTTCGTGCAGGAGAAACTGCATGCGGACAGATGCAGGGATATCGTTCAAGTACAGCTCGCTCCGGCCCGCGGGAAGGCGACATGGAAGGCGAGGCTTGACCATAGGGGCTTGACAAGGACAAGTCCATTCTGGGACTGTGATCTGTTCTGCACACGCGCGTAATAGTAGCAGGAAGAGGGGAGATTTGCCTGCCCGATCGTTTGTGACAATCTGTTGGACTGCTTATTTGTCTTTATTTCAAAATGTTTGTCTATTCATCTGTTTATTATTAAAAACCATTAACAGTAAATGGCCATGGAAATATGTCAACATGTGAACTGCAGACCCAAGATCATGACGGGAGTCGAACCCGGGCCCCCTGGGTGAAAGACGAACACTCTAGCGTTGCACCACTTGTCACTGTATAGTTATGGTTATAATATCTGAATTATAACCTTTACCGCCTTCTACAGATTTCTGACTTTTTTCTCGAAAATTTTGACTTTTTTTCTCGAAAATTTTGACTTTTTTTCTCAAAACTTTTGACTTTATTTCTCAAAAATTTCGACTTTTTAAATTTTCGACTTTTTTTCTTGAAAATTGCGACTTTTTTCTCGAAAATTTTGACTTTTTTTCTCAGAGATTTAGAATAAATATTTTACTCCGTGGCCCTATTGCTCTTCCGTATGATCATTAAAAAATAATGATCAATAAATACCACAAGAGTATCACACCACAAGGGCCACTGTTGTGTCAGGGGGCCAATTCTGAAAAGGGCTTCCGTTAAGACTTTTGCAGACATGTTTTGGTTCAAGCTGTCAGTGCCACCCTATTTTTTTTTTTTTTGTTAGAAGACACAAATAGGTAAGATATCAGGGTGGTTGTGAAGACGACGTTAAAAGCTTGTAGGGAGAGACATGCAATGCTGCACAAGTTCTAATATCTAAATGTTACAGTGAAAATGTAGAACTGTAGATGGTGGTGTATAGTGCTATTTAACTTCATTAATATACCAGGTTGTGACACAAATTATATTTAATGGACATATTACTATAGTTATTCATTCAATCCAAACATAACTCTTCTTTAGGGTTAGGGGATAGTAACTAGTTAGCAATAACAACTTTGTTATAGTCGTATGGCAAAGGTATGTTTTTCCCCTGTAAAACCCGGGAAGTTAACTGAACTCAAATTATTTGAGTACTGTAAAGCCTGGGAAGCTAACTTATCTGAACCGGATGCCTTGACATTTGAGTTTGGCAACTCATTTAATTTGAGTGTAAATAAGTCATTCAACTGGAGTTATTAGTATATTGTACAGTATGTATTGCATTTTGTGTTGGGATAACTTAAAGGAGTCAAGTAAACTACACTAATTTTATTCACCTAATAACAACTTGAGTGAATTATCATGACAAGTAAGAATTATGTAGGCCTACACACGAAAAAATGCAATGTACTCAATGTGTGAGCTATAATTTTCTATGGATTATGGGTAAATGCTTCTTTAATTTTCTAATAAGTATTTGTTCTCTTAGCTGTTAATTGTGGCTTCTTACTGTTTACCAGGTGATGGGCAAAAATATTGTGTTGATGATTTTCAGAATATGGTCAGATATACCATTAAGGAGAAGCCCATTCTCAAAATATAAAGAACATTATGAAGTTCACTTTTTCTTGGCCTAATGCAAAGTTGATTGCGTTTCCCAATTTGACTTTGACCTATAATCACTTGAAAGTGTCACAAAGTTGAGTATCCCAATGGTGTGATTGAGCCTCCTATTGTCTGTCTGTATTGTCTCTTGGGGAGATACAGACACATTATGCATGTTTACATTGAGTAACTATATTACCCCTCTTATGGGCAGGATATGAGCTGATTGAGTAACTATATTACCCCTCTTATGGACAGGATATGAGCTTCAGGAGTAAAGATTTCAGGATTTTTTTATAGGTTTAAATTTCTATTAAATGAATAGGATTACTGCAGAATGATGGTAATTGTGAAACATAATATTTATCACCATGGCAGTACTGGCCATCATGATGTACTGTATCTTCAGATTATCATTATGTCTGTCAGAAGCATTACACATGATCTAAGATTTTAAAATCAGCCCACAGGCCAAGTCTGTTGTGGATAGTCATCTGCTTGATGGTGTGTGGTGTCAATATAAATAACACAATAACATAACAGCTATAGTATAGCCGTAACTATAGTTTAACTATTGCATTTAAGATTCAATTTCAGTCAAGATTAATATGTGATAATGTGTTAAGAATACTATGGACAGTGACATTCTGGGAAATGTAATGTGTGGTCAGCCATTTCTTATTGTAAATATACTTCTTGCCATGATTACTTAATTGAAATGAGTGGCATATACAGTCATGGCTGAAAGTGTTGGCACCCCATGCAATGAGTAATGTATCATGAATAAATAAATGTTCTTCCTTAAAAGACTGGGGTCATACGTATTGGCACCCCTATGTTAACCCTCAACTTCCATAGAGGCAGGCAGATTTTTATTTTTAAAGGCCACTTATTTCATGGATCCAGGATACTATGCATCCTGATAAAGTTCCATTGGTCTTTAGAACTAAAATTGCCCCACATCATCACACACCCTTCACCATACCTAGAGATTGGCATGGTGTTTTGTTCAGTTTTGTTCAGTTAGCCTATTAGCCTGTTTGATGCTCATTGAGCTCAATGCAAATCAAACCAGCTAATAGGCCAACTGAACAAAACACCATGCCAATCTCTAGTTATGGTGAAGGGTGTGTGATGATGTGGGGCTATTTTAGTTCCAAAGGTCAAGGGAACTTTATCAGGATGCATAGTATCCTGGATCCATGAAATAAGTGGCCTTTAAAAATCTGCCTGCCCCTATGTTAACCCTTTGTGTTAAATTCCCATAGGGTTACATAGGGGTGCCAATACATTTATTTGTTTATGATACATTATTCATTCACATAGAAAGTTGGTGTCCTTAAAGGTTGGATATTTTCTACTTTTATTACTTAAGGCATTAAGATGAATTTCTAAAAGATGATTTTATATTCCTCTTTTTAGTCAACTTTAACATGGGTGCCAACACTTTCAGCCATGACTGTATTTCACTCAAGTTGAAATTAGGTGAATAAAATGAGTATACAGTAGTTTACTTGACTCCTTAAAGTTATCCCAACACAAACTACACACATAGAAATAACTCAGCTGAATGACTTATTTACACTTAAGTTAACTTCCCGGGTTTTACAGTGCAGCCAAGCAGTGGTGCTCAGGTAGGCAGCCAACAGAAGGTACCCAGGGACCATGTCCATGTGCTCAGTCTGAGTCCTGGTCAGGGACATCGACACTGCCTGGTACTGCACTGACTTCCACTTTCCTCACATCCACATATCGTCAGCTCCAAGCACCTGACCTGTTCTCACCAAGCTCCAAGCACCTGACCTCTGTGGTTAAAAGCTGGGGGGAAAGCATGCCATCCTTCATGTCCCTTCTTCTGTTGGCTGCCTATACCCGAGCACCACTGCTTGGATGGGGAAAAATACCTTTGCCATACGACTATTACAAAGTTATTACTACTAACTAGTTACTAACCTCTAATCCTAAAGAACTGAGAGAGCAGTTATGTTTGGGTAGAATTGATGAATATAGTGATATGTCCATTAAACATAATTTGTCACAACCTGGTACATTAATGAAGTCAAATAGCACCATAGACCACCATCTACAGTTCTACATTTTCGCCATAACATTAAAGTATTACAACATGTGCAGCAGTGCACTGTCTCTCCCTACAAGTTTTAAACTTGGCTTGACTCATTCCCATAGATAGGGGTACTGATTGATAGAGGTTTTGGAATGCTATGTTATGTTTCCAATCTGATATTCACTTTGAAAACTGGTTCTCTTTAGGCGGAGATTGTTTTTTTCATGTTCTAGGTCTGTTGTCTCTTATACTGTACAATAAATGTTAATTCTGACACTTCAGCAGACATCCCACGAGTGTTAGCTTTCATTCCATACCATTTTTATCTATATGGTCGTTGTGGTTGTGGAGATATTCAACATTTATCGTTGGCATGTCATGTTGAGCAGGAAACCAAAAAATTGGCCTGAAATTGCTTGCACAAGTCAAAAAAATTTTTTTTTTGCTTGACAACCACCATAATATCTTACCTATGGGTGTCTTCTAACTAAAAGAATAGGTTGACCGCTTGTACCAAAACATGTCCGCAAAAGTCTTAACGGAAGCCCTTTTCAGAATTGGCCCCCTGACTACATGTGCGCACACACACAGAGGCTCGTAACAATAGGGGGTTTCTGCAGATGGATTTTCCCATTGCCTGGTGCTTCCATCCATGACACATCCACATGCCCCCCTCCCTTTTTACAGCTATTGGTGCACACACACCCATTGACACACACACACACACACACACACACACGCACACACACACACACGCACACGGATGGTAGAGTTTGGCTCGCTGCCAAAACTCACAGCCTCACAGCCCACTGCAGTGCCCTCTCACTAAGAACAGGATGAGTAACATACTAATGGACGGCGCACAGCTGTGCCGTACTGTACGGTACACACACACACACACACACACACACACACACGCACGCACGCACACACACAGAGACAGACAGAAGTGTGTCATCGTATCCCTGATCACTCTGATGGATGGCACCGTTTCCTGAAGAGCTCACGTCTTCTAGGGCAGGTCCAATGAGAGATGAGCGCTGGGCTGGCAGCCCCGATCATGCGGAGGCTAATCTCGACGTGCGGCGTATCGCATTTAAACGGCTTTGACGACTGTGAAAAGCGCTCCGCCGCAAAAACCCACTCCAAATTTCATTTCAATTTGCCTGCATCTCTGTGTCTGGGCTCAGGGGGAGATTTATTTATGAGCTCAGGAGATTAGACAGGCTGGCATATGCCACAAAAATCTGGACTGGTCACTAATGGCCAGGGTGGAGTTTTAGCACGATCCCAATTTCAGGTTAACATATTGCCTCCTACTCCAATAGATCCGATTAGATGTTTAAATGGACATTTACAACATTTATTACAACTAAAACCAAAAATTTCTTCCAGTATGTATTCAATATTTTCCATTAAACTATAGGGAACTCTTTGAAATTAGGACTCCTACCCTATGACAATTGAACATGCTGATCTAAAGGCCAGCAGCACCCATCCCACTGATGGGAGGAGGACCGCTCTAGGGTCTGACTCATAGCCTCAGCAGTGGCTTCCACGCCAGCTTAAGAGCAGTCATGGAGCAGCCGTGCTGCACGCTTCACTGGGAGAAGGGACTGGGAAACACAGGCTGGAGGCCCACAATAAACATCAGCTGCAGGGCTCACAAGGACTACCCCACCCCACCCCACCCCACCCCTCCTCCATCCCCATCCCCACCCCCACACCCTCCTCAGCAATCAGCGGCCACTTCAGAGAGCACACTACACACAACACACAGCGCACACAGCACACACACACGCTTTCATCTGCAGGCTGGCACACCACGCCACACCACGGGGCCGCGCCCTGACCAGCTTCCCTTGCTCCCCGCTCCCCGCTCCCCGCTCCCCGCTCCCCTGCCCTCGCAGCCATTCACACGGCCCAGATGACGGGATAAGAGGCCTGGCTCTTAGAGACACTCACCCGCCACACAGAAAAACAAAAAAAACAAGAACCCCCAAAAAAGAAAAAAGGTCAAATCTGGGGAAACTCCAGATAGATATTAGAATCAGATTATCTGACACAGCAAAAAAACATTCTCAATGAGTGTTATACAGTATATGTGTGTGTGTGTCTGTGTGTCTGTGTGTCTGTGTGTCTGTGTGTCTGTGTGTCTGTGTGTCTGTGTGTCTGTGTGTCTGTGTGTCTGTGTGTCTGTGTGTCTACAGTATGTGTCTGTGTCTCTGTGTGTCTGTGTGTGTGTGTGTGTAAGAATTTCTGGCTACGTTTGATTGAGAAGTGTTTGCCAACTTCATGCACGGCCTTCATGTGTAAGCAAAGCACTAGTCCTTTTCAGCCCCTGCACACAACAACAATGGCGGCGCTCTGGCCTGCTCTTCCACTGAGCCAGGGGAGGGTGGTGCGCCCGCCCGTCACAGCGGAGAGGCTGCCAGAGGGAGATCAGCAGGTCGCACGCGGCTGCCCAGTCATGGCTGTCTCTATTGTGCTGACCTCAGCCCGTCAGTCACTGTCTTTCAGATAAAGGACGCTGGGTGTGGTGGTCACCGGGAGATACAAGAGGCAAAGCTTTGGGAGTTCATCTTGCAGAGAGAAACAAAAGCTATTAAGGTCGTAAGCAAATAAATGGTTTTCATGAAATAAACAAAACTTTTCATACCAAATCAAGAATTACAATCTTTTGACTTGCCTTACTATACATAAAAAAGGGGGGAAAAGATGAATTCCTTGTTTGTTTATGCAAACCTGGCCAATAAAGCTGATTCTGATTCTGATTCTGAGAAGAAGAGCATCTTCACACACCACACCAAATCCTCTTCCCATATGAAGGACACAGCAGACATATTGGCACGACTCTCTGGCAGGTCCAAACACATGAACAGGTGTCTCCCCATAGGCCTCAGGCCTCACTGCTTCCTCTCCCTCTGACACACACACACACACACACACACACACACACACACACACACCTACCTGGCACTGCCCCAACCTTCGCAGCGAGAGGAGTGTATTCCCCTCGGGCAGACGACCAGTCTGACACACAAAACTACGCGAGCATTCATAATTCTTTGTAGTATCCGGCAGTGCATTCGTCACACAGCAGAGGAGTAGCATTTAGCTACCGTCTGCAGCCATTCATGTTCCAGGGCTCCTGATAGACGGTCATGTAAGGTCTCCATCCATGCATGTTTTACATGTCTTCTGAACAGACCTCTAATGTATTACTGATTAGGTCCCACTTCCACAGAGACACGTCATACATAATAAAGACGGAGACTAGCACTTATGGTACCTGAGAATCAATAAAATAATTCATAAAAGGGCAAAGGTTTACATGACAAGCAGCAATGTTGACCTTTCTCATAATAAAGATGTACCACACAAACTCAACGATGACAGGCTGAACAAATCTTAATAAATCCATAGCTCATCAAGTGACGTGTAAACTGTGCTTCGTCGAGCTCTCCATTTGGTTCATTCATAGACAGCAAATCTTTTCTCCACTAGCGTTGACGGGAAATAGAGCAAACAGGAGTTCATTAAATTATCATGAAGACGCCGGCCCATGTGAGTCAGTCAACCACCGTGACAGAAAAACATGGCGCATTCAGCGGTGCTGCTGCCTCAGGATTTCTCCAATCTCCATATCATTCTACTGACCCTGGACCCTTTCACTGCTCTGGGAGAGAGAGATCGGGGGGAGGGGGGGGGGGGGGGGGTCAGTGCCATTGCATCATTGTGTCATCCACACACACAGACAGAGTGCAGACAGATGAAGACAGATCTAGAGAGTGAGCACACAACAGATTTGATAAACATATTCGAGCAGGAAGAACAAACCCCCAGTGCCCTTGCTCCGCTACCCAATTAAACCCTACAAGCTGCTCTCTTCATTCTGGGCAAGTGTTACTGCACACGCCTCAGAGTCCCTACACGCCCAGCATAAAGGTGCGAGGCTAGTACAGCATAGGCCAGAGCCTCATTACAGTACAACGGCAACCATGCAAGTCAGGAGGACACACAAAGAAGGATGCTGAGGGAGCACATTAAGGTTGGCCAGAGACAGAATGGAGACCCAGTGGAGATCTCTGACCATCTACAGTGCATGTTTACAAACATTGGTAAGAGATACAAACATTGGTAAGAGATACTGTAGGTCCGCTCAAACATCTACGTAAAAAAAGGGTTTAGGGTATGTAAACGCAAAGAAAGTACCGGATAAAAGTGCTGAAGGCCGAAACGCGTCCATCTACATATTAATTAAACGAGTTAAAGCTTGAGAGTGTATACAAACACTACCATACTAGGGAGAGGAGTCTTGGAAGCTAAAGAAATTGTAATTCCTTTAAACATTATTACAGTATGTGAGAGAATTTGAATGCATTTGTTATTCCAAAATAATAACAGCCCAGTTTGTGTCAAACATGCTCGTCAAATGGTTCAGAATATGATGATCTGTATGAAGCTGGTTTTACCAAAGAACGGGCTGGATAAAAACTGGGGGCAAGAAAAGAGCAACCTCTTGAAGCAGGATTTAATGTTCGGAATCACCACCTACCAGGGCACTGAATAATCACCATGAGCTTAAAAGTCACCATGACTCAGACTGGAAAAACTGTGTGTGTGTGTGTGTGTGTGTGTGTGTGTGTGTGTGTGTGTGTACTGTATGTGTGTACTGGCTCACATTTGTGTGCACTTTTCTCAAACACAGGGAGGCTAAACTTCGGTCTGAGCCCAGGCTGTGATTTTACACCATGGAAAGTCCTGATAACACAGAAACACGATTTTCTTTCTCTCCTGGAGAGCTGAATATTTTCTGGAAATGTGCCACCCTCGGCTCGGCCTAAGAACACGGCGGCTGCATTACAGGAAGTGACACAGAGCTCCTCAGTGTTGTTGGTAATGCTGTGGCATGCGCTTCAGAATAACAATTTCATTTCTAGTCCTCCTTGTTTTAGCTCTTAAACAGGATATATAAAGAGTGAGCCTGTTCACACTAGTCATTAAATGCGTCTTGGGTAAATCTGATTGCAAGTGATCAGCCAAGACGCATATCGTTCACACCAGTATTCTAATATGCGTCTCAGCTGATCACTTGCATTCGGATTTGCCTGTAGAATGTAACTTTAGAATTTAGAATGTTTATCTATTGGTCTATCATCATGGACAAAGACGCATAAGGACGGATTGAGCGTTCACACTACAGAACATATGTGGATACATGCGTCTTAAACTAAACCACCTCCACATGTAGTTAAGAACAATCTGATTCCAAACCGTTTTGGTCATTGTTCACACCAGTCTTTAGAACGAGACACTTGCAATCAGATTTGCCCAAGACGCATTCTAATGACTAGTGTGAACAGGCTCAGTGAAGACTTTTTTCAAATGGCTAAGCTAATTGAGCGCCATCCCTGACTACAGTCTCTTACTACAGCTGTAACGGCATAATAATAATAAATATCTCATGGCAAATTGGCATTTTGCTGCTAGTGAATTCCAGTGTATCCACGTCTTGAGCAGTCAAGAAGAGAAGTAAATACTAGGGAAATGGGGTGTTAGGGACCAGAAAGAGGGAGATGTGAGCTGCCTGATCAAACGAAATCCCAAGCTAGTGCACTCCTTGGAGTCACAGATGAAAGCAGAGAAACATGAGGTGTGTTTCCATGGTGGGAGCAGCAGCCAAACCCTTGTGAAATGTGAGCATGAAATGAACGAGAATTCCTTTTTGAGGCAGTTGGCATAAGAGATTTCCTTTTTAAATGCAGAGTGCAGAATCACGGACTTAAAGCTATGTGATGAGCCAAGGATTAGATAAATAACACATTTGAGAAGTTAACTGTCTTGTCATAATCACTAATTCGCTATGTTATTGGTTTAATGTCTTGTCTTTACATTTTAACCTGTGTGATTTATCAGTACAATCACAGACCTCCTTCATGTCAATGAGTTAACTACATCCACCAACACATTCAACTAAAAGGGCACTCGGAGGGCTCCTAACTCTGCTGAAGCTGAGCATAGTGTGTCTTGCATCCTTAGTGAAACTGAAACTAAATTCCTCTAGGCGCCCCATGAGTCATATCCACACCAAAATGCTAACGGGTCCTTCCTTGGCCATTGCCCCACCTTTCCATCAAGTTTCATTACAAAACAAAACAAGCCAGTAGCTTTTGTATAATTCTGCTCAGACAGACAGACAAAACAAACCAAACCAAAATGATTAAGTCCTTCCCAGAGGTAAATGTCACACGCACATGTCTAAATATGTGGGACCTTACAACTTGTGTTGCTGTATTCAGCAATTTACAACAGTGATCAAATCCATGTACGGTTCTCTTCAGACACAACACTGGTGGTATAACTGGGAGGATCAAATACAAACAATACAAGTGAGATCACACGAGAGAGATCTTGAGTGTGGACTGAATGAAGAGGACGGAGCTGAAATCCAAATGAACGCGTAGGCTATGTGCACGTGTGTTTGTTGTAGACGCCGCTCCACCCCCCCCCCCCCCCCCCCTGGGGAGCTTATTAGAGGTGAATGGGTATGAGGCTGAGCACAGCGTGGGGAGAGAAAACCCAGCCTAGACCTGGACCACACCCACACCCACCCACGCCCATGCCCTGCTCATAGGAACCGTTGGTCTAACCCTGCCTCCGTTCAAGCCTAACCTTCTGTTGCTAAAGTAACATGTCTAAATCAGAGATCATTACAAGCTATCTGCAAGCGCTAATTGTAAGAGGATTTGAATTTTAATTGGATACGATGCTATAATTTGACTAAGCAAACAAACCCATCTCACCATCTCCCCAGGGGTAACGGACTGAACTAACGTTTGGGCTTCAGCATAATATCTCATAAATCTGTTGGTTTATGCAAATTGTAGCAACTGCGATGGGCTAGTTCACCCACAATAATGGAGGTGACAGCCATGCACATGTGGTTAATTAATGAGGGGTGAGAAAGTGAAACTTCACTTACTTTAGACGTCTTATTTACACTGAACTGATAGTATGGCTACTTTCTTGGTCAATAATTTGAATATGTGTGCGTCTATTCCTGCACTCTTCAGATAGGACACTCTTGGTATTTATTCTGCAGTTAAGAATCATTGCAGCTGTTACAGGAGTGAACACTGGCCTTCAAAACAGATAAACAGACATTTTCACTTGACATAAAGCAACCGATCTGCTTGTGATATTGCCAATGTTGTCTGAACTGTAATGTCTTGTGACAAGACACAAATGAGAGATTCCCACCAATGACACTTCCTTTGAGCATGACCACTATCTCCCATGTCAGAGGCTCAGCCAGCAACCCAGTGCCACTCCACATACATCCTCTGTGCCTGATATAACCACGGACAGCGGTATCACACCGACCAGCAGCGACTTCTCTGGGCGTATGTCTGGCGTGGGAAACCCTCACAATGGCCCTGTGACACATGATGCAGGGCTGCTGTTGAAGAGACTGGCAGGCTATCACAGCGCACATTCTGACAGGTGAGGGGGTCCTGGGATGTGCGGGTGGGTGATCCGAACCGCAGGACCCCTGGTTGGCCCTGTCTGCATGCCTCTGGAATCCATGCCATCAAGTCAAGACAAGCCGTGGTCGGAAGCAGAGAGCCCAACACACAAGTGTAGAATTTAGCAGGAGACCCCATCCCCACCCCCCCTGTCACACATTGACATATACTGTACACAAACATAACACCCCTGCAGGCATGGACATATAATGTGAGCCAGTGTAATGGAGAGAAAAAGAGAAAAATACACTGAACAAGAAAAACAGAATCAATGTCCTCTGTCAAGGAAGCACTGGGTCGGTCTTTGCCTAAAAGCGCTGCAAACATTTAATGCCATGTTTTTTGCACAGAATTTCAACAATGTGTAACGACATTGTTAATGTTAAAAATGCAGGCTAATGTCAGGATTGAGTTGCATAAATCTCTCATTTATTCTCCATTCATAGTTCAATCTCCATTCCATTTCACTGATATTGAATAATCGTCAGTATAATGTGCCAGCTCTTATGATGTATTAGAAAAGCCATTTGTCCTGGGTTGGGTTGCCTTGATGAATGGGACAACCAGGCAGGCTAAGCTTGAACAGAATAATCACTGGCTGGCCATTAATCACAACCAGCACCCCTATTAGTGTAAGAAATACAAACAGATACAAATCGAAGTGAAAAGAAGGGGATCTGAGGCGACTAAGAAATATATTTTAAAAGATTTATCCTTTCCTCCGTCTTCGCGGCTCAGCGTCCTTCCAGGTCTGATTCACTCTCTCCGTGTGTCTGTTTCGTGGAACCTGCAGCGGTACAGACAGCAGGGGCTGGCTGTTAATGAAAGGCAGCGCAGGGCTTTCCTCTGGCCGAAAACCCCCCACACACACACCAGCAGCCATAATCCGGCGTCTCCCCGCGTCTCCTCCCAGGCCTGGTCCCAGGGGATGCCTTGCTGATGGAGTGGAGTTATTAAAACATCTGTTTCCCTGATATCTGTGTCCGAGGGGCTTTAGGCAACCAACAAGGAGACATTTCATCTTTCCATGTCCTACTGAAGACATCCATGCTTGCCTTGGCTTAGGGGTTTGTTTGAGTTTTATTGTAGGTACTTAAGAGAAGCTTGCTCTGTCAGAGAGTGATTAGTGGTTATCAAGGCATTGCCTTGCAAATACGCCAGACACTAATAAGAATAGACAGACTATTTTATTTAACACATGCTATCGAGCAGAGCATGAACTATGAGTTCAATCATCTTACACACAGAGAGTACAACACAATATCCATAATATAACAAATATATAAGTGTAATCCTT
The DNA here is from genome assembly GCF_963854185.1 of Sardina pilchardus. Taxonomy (NCBI): domain Eukaryota; kingdom Metazoa; phylum Chordata; class Actinopteri; order Clupeiformes; family Clupeidae; genus Sardina; species Sardina pilchardus. The sequence continues at coordinate 5,580,784 of NC_084996.1, read as the reverse complement.
ACTGTTTCTATTACATTGCTTCAAAAATAAATTGATCTTTCTGTTAGTAACTGTTAAATGTGCACAGCTCAACCTATTCTAGGGCGGTAAAGAAACAATGCAATGTGGTTTCATCACAAATAGCTGCACCCTATGATCAACCTGTCCCGGAATGAAAATTAGCACACTGGGGTGTCTGCAAAACAACAAAAATTACAGCTGTCACTTCAGTGCTCTTTAAGTAGAAGGCCCAATGTCTTAAGAGACAGCTCTTGACAATATGGTGTCTTCCCACAAACCCCAGTTCCTGACACAAACCAACTGTAAACACATGAATTCATATCAACTAAAATATGTTACTAAGGCTAGCATTTAATCCTAATTTAAACTCAATTGATGTGGGATTTAATAGCGTGAATCCACAGTTGCGTTGGCTATTAGAATGAAAACCCTGCTGGCTAGATTATCCCACCCATAGCATTTTCAATAATACAAAAAAGCAAGTGCAGAGGGCACTCTTCCAAGACAAGAAGCCTTGGCCAGCTTTAACGCTAGCCCATCCATTAGCCCATATTTTGTTCTGCAGAAACAGTGGACAGCAGTCTCAAGCCAATCAATTGTTTAAATTAGCTAATTAAATGCAGGCTACACGCAGAGTTGGCCCATATGGAAGATCATCTGGATCAGGGATTGCTGCGTCCTGAATTCGAAGGCTATGGCCTGTCAATGTGTCACTGAAGAAAGAAAATACAAACAGAGGAGAGAGTCCAGAGAGACTATTTCATTTTGAAGCTAAGACGGATGCAGCAGGATGGTGGCATGAGATGAGAACCAAGAGGAGGACGCATGGGGGATCCAGTGGGGGTTCCAGATTTCAGATGTTTGCTTGCTCTTTTTTTTGTCACTTCCTCCCAAATGATTCTCCCCACCTCTGAAACAACAAACACTCGGCCGCCATTTGTTTGTTCTGCCTTTCAAGCCGAGGACCTCGAGCGAGCATTGTGCTTCTACGGTCCGAGAGTCCCACTCGTGGAATTCTGTGTCAACTCCAGGGAAATTCCAAGGATCATTTTGCCCCTTTTTCTTTTTCACGTCCGTCTGAGTCCCTCCTACACACAGCAGGGTTTGTTCTGTTCCAGTGACACAAGCCCCAGCATGTAAAAGCACTCCCAGTCTCCGTGTAGGAGGCCTGACCATATTCAATCAATCAGAAGTGTGGAAAACTCAGCCCTGGTTCACTTAAAAGAGTCGGCTCAGCTGCTACAGCAGATATTCCAAGGGCTCAAGTCAACACCATCTGTTGATGTGCTCTTCGACCCGCTACAGTAAAATTATTATAAATCTGTTAGCCGTAAGCTCTGGCCACTCTCTGTTTACAAGCAGCATTATGACATCATGAGGGAGCGAGAGGAAGTTCCTCAGCCACTGACCTCTCCAGCACTCCTGTTGTAGACCTGTCAATCACGTGACACACACACAGGTTCGTTCCGCCCTTATTATTATCACTTGGGGTTCCAAAACTGCTACAGGGCTCAACGGTGTGCCAATATGAAGTAACAGAAGAAAGGCATTCAGTGACCGCCAGGTCAGACAGGTTTTTAATTACATTTTGCCAACTCAGCTGCCTGAACGGGAGACTTCTTACAAACGCAGAGCAAGCAGGATCGGAGCAGCACTGGCTCAGAAAGTGCTCCGGTGAGAGATTTTGAGTATCCTTGATTCATTCCAAAAGCCCAGTGCTGTGATTGAATAAGCAACACCGCCCTCACACACACACTCACACACACACACCCCACACACTCACACACACACACCCCACACACTCATCCCACACACCTTACCTATGCCCAGCAGCAATCAAATGCAATGTTGACTCTGCAGGGCCTGCTGAGGATTCCTCTGATAGTGTGGACTGGGTGTGACTATGCCACAGGAAATTACACACCAGCTGCTGTCCTCTCGTGTGAAATATGTAGGAATAAATCTTGGCAAACTTGAGATTGTGGCGATTATTTATAGTGAATGTCAGTTTTGCTCTGACCATTAGTTTGATATGCGTGTGTTTTGTTCCTATAAATAGATACAGAGTAGACCATGCAAACATTCTGCAGACATGTTGGCTTGATTAAATGTAATGATCCAGACAGTAACTAGAGAATAACTGTTAACAATTACTACTCAGCACACATAAAAGCACTTCAAGTGAAGAGAACGTCTGGATGGGTTGCAGTTATTCCACACAGATCCCTAACAATGGCCATCAATGGTCATCATGAACACATGATTAAGAGATACTTGTAATCAAGCTGAGGCCTGAATGGCTACACAAGGAATAGCTGGACTGAATTTGCCTTTGCTGCCTTTATATAGTGACAAGCACAGCATAGGAACCTTAAAGAAAGTCCTGACTCCCGACCATCTCAGACCAGTCAGATTAAAACAATGCTACAGGCATCAAGTGTGAGGATGCTCTGCTGGGTAAGCACGTTAACTGTGCCATCAGTCAGATTTCCAAACCATTACAAGCCTCTGTGATCCAAACGACAGTCTACAGCACAAACAGGCTTATGGGGGGGGAAGAGTGATTCAATGGCCATCACTTCCACCACCATCAACTTTTGCCTTCATATGAGCCTACGGGAGGGGGGTGGAGGGGGGTGGGTGGGGGTGTGTTGTGGCGGGGGGGGGGGGGGGGGGGGGGGGGGGGCAGAAGTGATGGATGAGGGCAAGATGAAAACTACCCGTGGAGAAAGATGAAAAGCCTTAAGGAGGAACAAAGAGATCACCAGGCGTAATCACAGAGTCACAGGGAGACCGTGTGCAGCATGGCGCGGCATGAGTAACTCCGAAGCAAAAGGAGTGAGGAAGGAGACAAGTGACTTACCAGGACTCTGTTCTCCACCTTGTCCCCTTTGATCTCCAGTTTAACCCTCTTCTTCACGGCCAGTCTGATCTTCCTCCCCACCGCATCCTTTATGCTCTCTGAGGACAGGAGAGGAGAGGAGTAGAAAGAGAGTGAATTAAACTTGAAATGAGCAATGGCTCTGCCGCGGCATCCACAGACGCTCTTTCTCTCTCCCCTTCCATCTCTGGGTATGCAGCTCAGACATCAGGCATTCCAAATACATTTTATACCCCTATAAGACACTCAAATGCACTACAAACACTAAAATACGGGCACACATATACACACAAAGAGAGAGAGAGAGAGAGAGAGAGAGAGAGAGAGAGAGGGAAGGAGAAAGAGAGAGAGAAATGCTGGCATTTCATGTAGGGAATGCATCCCTGGTGCAAATATTCACTGCACTAATAGCGGATCCTGTTGAAAATGTCCCTGAAGTGACAGTCTCATCAGATTTCTTAGTCATGTTCAGTTATACCAAAAATGAGTTTGATCATTCATTTACCATATGCTTGTACATTCTAGCTTGTTAATTAATAACGGCAATAGTGACAAACATTAATTAATTTCCGCCAGTAATTTCAGCCAGTCCTTGTGGATCAGTTTTAATTTTTTTAATGTTTTTTAAGCCAGCTTTCTGTCATTTGAGAGTTTGTCTCTCCAAGAGGAGCATTAGCATTCCGCTCATGGCTAGAAGATTGGTGCCACCACCCGTCATATTAGCCCCCAGTTCCGGCCCTCACATTGATTTCACACCCCTTTCTTGAAGTTCTGTCTGGAAGGAGAACTGGCTTCACCCCCAAAGTGGGTCATGTCACTCATAAGGAAGCAAAGGCTTCCCAGGCCACATGAGGCCCACATGAGGCCCACATGTTAAGGTTTGCTCTGTCTTCCCTCCCCACCCATGGCCTTTGTGGGCCAGGGACAGAGAGCACCCAGTGGAAGCCGAGGAGGCGTTTGACCGCTAAGACACCCTATGAAAACAGCTGACTTTTCGGTAGTAAATGGTGTCTCTCATCTGCGTATGAGAAGGCTCCATGTCAGCAGACAAAGACAAAGTTGTTCATGCTGCTTAAGCTCGTGCATGCTACTTACCACTCTCACTCTCACACACACACACACACACACACACACACACACACACACACACACACACACACACACACACACACACACACACACACACACACACACACACACACACACACACACACACACACACACACACACACACACACACACACACACACACACACACACACACACACACACACACGAAAGATACAAAACGTTTTACACAGACACACGCAAGGACCAGGTGTGCTGTCCTGCATGCATCCTCTAAGCTGTCTCCAAACAAAGCTCCTCTGCTCTGCTGCACGTGGGCAGACCTCTGTGGCCGGCCAGACAAACAAAGCATCCACTTTCTCCTTCCCGCCCTGCAGCGGAGCCCTGCTCTGGCGCTCTGGTGCTAATTGCGCTTTGTCAGAACCCGCCAGCGCTGGCATGGCAAACGAGACCCTCCGTCAACCCCTCCGCTGCACCTGTGTGGAGAGAGACACTGACACAGGGCAGGTTGGCGAGGCAGCCAGGAGAGTCTCTGGGGGTTTTTAGTGCGCCTGATGCATGAGGCACATCCCAGTGCCGGGAGTGTCACAGCATTAATCATCACAATGGCTGAATGAGGCGCAAGGTCCCTCAGACACAGGAGAATCTGGGGATACACACGTGGTGGACTATCCTAGAGTATTATGGAGGCCATGAGTGTCACAGAATGAATCACTACAATAGCTGAATGAGGTGCAAGGTCCCTTGGACAGAGAGAATCTGCAGACACACACAGTGGACTATCCCAGAGTCAGTGGAGTGAGTTAAAACCTCTTCACTGTCCTACTGAACGTACAGAGTCATGGCATGAGCAATGGTTGCAGAGGGGATGTCAGACTACAATCATCCAACCATCACCTTTTCCTATTTCATCCCATACCTAGAAGCATGTATGAACACTGAACAGGTCTTAATGTGGCCAATTTTTGACAAACAGCATTTCAGAGGTCCATCAGTTCAATGGGGTTCACAAGCCTACTGTATGAAAAAAGTAGACAGCTGCTTTTAGATGTGCATGTGAGTCACCTTATACAATCACTGATTCACTGAGACACGAAATGACAGCCTTTAACATGAACTTTCAATCATTAAGTGTCGGTGGACCTACTAGTCTAAAACTAAGTGTAATTAAGCATTTCAGTTAACATAAAAACGAACAAGAAAATCCAGTTTCACGATCATGAACTGCACTGCTATGACTTACGCACCGCTCATGTGTATTGTTCTCAAGCCGTCCGTGGCTTCCCATCAGCATTTTTAACGCTGTAAGTCTGAACTGCTGTCAAAACCGTCCCATGGCGCTACACGACCCAAGTCTCAATAACACAATGGGGGGATTTAGTAGGCTACAGGGTTACGTTAATGTGATGAAACGGACTGTAAACATTAGCGATAGCATGCCATGTAGACACGATGTTTGTAGTTTGCGAGATACACAATACTCCCTACTTTTATAGAGAGAGACGAATGCCTAATATGCAACAAAGACAGTTTCAGATAGATCAGTCAGCAGACATTTGTAAGCTGCCCATAGCGCGCACGCATTGAGCAAATCTGGCATTAACTGAAGATTCATTTTGCAAGATAAATACGGGAAACTTCTTGAAAAGGAATACAGCAATTTCCCATCAGTTTAAGTGGAAATAGTAGCCTAGGATTATTCAACCATGCCCGGAGACTTGCTACAAAATGTTTAGGCTATAAGAAAGCTTACCAAGCAGTTCTTTGGGGACATCTGATATTTCCTCAGTCATCCTGGACTTCGTTGTCGGTAATTATATCCACATGAAGATGATCCTGACTTGAGTGAAAGACAATGCGCTCTGGAGATGAACAAACATATAACGGAGTAGAATGTGGAGGTAGGCTATTCCCTAGCTCGTTCAATCGGTATCAGGTGCCGCTTCGGACACTTTACATGTCTCCCTCCCCCTGCGATGTCGGTATTATATATCCACGTTTGTCGCGGAGCATGTCCTTCTTTCAGCCGGCTTATGATGAATTCGACGAGGAAAATCATGTATTGAGTGATAACCGGAGACCGAGAGAAGGAATCCCCCGATTAAGCCTCGGTAGTATTGTAGGCTCACCTCGCGAGAATGAACCGCCCGGAAGACTCACACACCCTCCTCATTCAAACCCTCGCCTCACCGAGCCAGTGATAACGCGAGCCCTCCAAAGGACATCCGCCGCAGCGCATATCAGGAGACAAGGCGACCCTGAGTCACTGCATGGCAATGGGAATGTTCAGACAGTGACATCTGCTGGCTTTCGTCTGAAATCACACAGTTGAGTTAATTGGGCCTACTGCCCTGACGAAATCTATCAGTATTGGTTGAAACTGGTCAGGCGTTTTTTGTTCCTTCCTCTAGTTTAGGTGGCAGTAACCTACATTCTGCATTCTGCCAGTGTAGTTCTGTATTCCACAAATAGCCTATACTTCAAAGGGATTGCAAAATTGAGTTTAGGGTTTTACGAGAAGGAGAATTAAGTGTCTCTACCCATTCTTCTTGGTAACATTTTTGTTAATCTAATCTAGCCTCACAGATTCTCTGAAGGATTAGGCAATGATTGAGATGGTGTAGACTTGCATTGCCTGTGTTAAATGTAGGCCTACACTACATGTGCTGTTTTGAGGGCTGGTCACCCAAACATTTGGCTTCACTGATAGGATAATGTTAATCTGCTAAATTAGTAATGCCTTTTTGCAACACTCCAAGAGCACAGTTTTAAAGATACACTACAGAGCTCTACTACTAGCTCTACATATTGTGAATGACGCCTGCACCCACATTTCAACCACAGAGCTTATATTTTTCAGAGTTGTGAATAGACCCCGAAGCCATTTGTTTTGAGAATAACGGCTGGCTGATGAAGTTACTGGCTGGCTAGCCGGCTCAGCCAAAACCTAAATGGCTGCTGCAGCCGCCAATTTTTTTATGGCTGATAATGGCTTAAGTTGCCTCTTCATGTCTACAGATGTCTATGTTGTACTAGATCTCAATACACAATGTTATTACATCATTTTTAACAAAGCTCTGCACATTTCACTTGACTTCAATGTAGACTGAAGCATGCATTGTGAACTAGCGCAGCAATTTCCACGAGCGTCCAGCTGCTGGACGCCTCTCGCAATTTCTGGAGATGGTGAAATGCTGCAGTCGCAGTAGCCTAATATCGCGTGCTGTAAATCTGTCCGCTCCAGAATACGTTTCATATCATCAATCTTTGGTTTTGATGTTTGTGCAACCGGGTCCTGAAGATTTTCAAGTCCGAGTAGAACTTCGTAGGAATTAGGAAAGTATATGAAAAGCGAGATCAAAATAAGGCTACCGGTGGCTTTCTTTCCCCCATTTCATCTCAGCGCGAGAAAGCAAAAACATTGCAGAACTTTTAATTGGCCGTCAACTCACTAGCAACGAGCACAAGACTCATGTGGTGAATCCAGTGGGAAAACCTTGTGTATCATTTATTTTTCGTAGCCTACCCTCTATGTGATATAATTGTTTTTAGATGCAACAGTCTAAGTCTAAGTTTGGCTCAGCCAAAGTTTATCAGATAGCGGCTCAATTTGGCTTACAAAATTATTGGCTGGCGGCGGCTGAAATTCTAAATGGCGCAAATGGCGGCGCGTGGCGGCGGCTTCGGGGTCTAGTTGTGAATATCTTCCCCAGATGCTTGGGCTGATAGACAGACCTTTTCAGTACTGTGGTGCTACTTCCTAATGGAACCAGCTGCTCTCCACCTGACATCAAAACATTTTGATATTTTCTGGGCGAAGCATTTGGATTATATTGTCTCTTTAGTCTTCATTTCCTCTGTAATTCACAATCCTGGCAACCTTACGAATATAGAAAGAATGTTTCATCTTGTCTCTAGAAGTGATGAAATTCAAAGCTATTTTTTTCGTACAGCTGCATGCTTTTTGAAAAGAGACCATTAGTAATTTATTTTAGGTAGGTAGAAAATGTCTCGTACGGATTTGTTGGTAACCCTAAAAATATGATAAATTATTGGATTATAGTGATGTTTATATACAGTCATTCATCTCATTTGAATGGAGAAAAGTTACTCTTCAGATTGGTATATCATTGTGATCAGAACGGCAATTATAGACAAGCATGATGAAGGTATATCTCCAAGCAGCTTGACATTCCTGTAACTAGCTGCGAAGAGGAAAAGGCCGAAGAGCCAAAGAAAATGTCCATGGAGAACTCCAAGGTCAAGGTACATCAGTGTCTGATCACACCATCAGTCACTTTTTGGACAACACTGGGCTCCTTGGAGGACTCTATTGTTGAAAGGAAAACAAAAGAAAAGCCAGACTATAATTGGCTAAAATGCATATTGTCAAGTCGCTATCCGGCTATCCTTCTGGAAAAATGGACGGATGAGACAGAGATGAAATTGGAGCTTTTTTGGCAAGTCACATCAGTTCTGTGTTCACAGATGGGAAAAAAAGGGTGGCTGGAATCTGCCTTTAATTTGTGCAGGGCACAATGGAATCTCACAACTAGAGGGCATCCTGGAACGAAACATACAGCTCAATTACAGAGAGTGGCGTGTCAGTCGCAGGTAGTGGACCCGCCAACAGGATTATGACCCAAAAGATACAGCTGAGAGCATCCAAGAATGGTCAAGGAACCAACAGTGGACTTTTCTTGAAATTGGGCTTTTTAAGTCCATACCGAAAACTCATTAAACATCTCTGGAAACGACTGAATCCTGCAGTCTGTGGATGGACTTGAGACATCTGGAGCCGTTTGCACAGAAAGAGTGGGCAAAACTATCTGTTGACAGATGTCTGATTCAAAGCTACAGAAAGCTTTTTTTTTTTTTTTTTTTAAAGATCTAAAGGTTTTGCAACACACCTTTCACAGCACATGTGCGTCACTTTCAAAGCATGAGTGAGTTTTTCTTTTGTTTGCAGAAGGGTACCAACAATTTCAGCCACATCTCTATTTGCTTCTGTATGTATATTTATCAAAACACCTACATATATCTTTAACCAACAACAACACTCTGTAATGATGTGCATTTAGCTGTAGTAGGACACAAAAAATACTACAGTACATCTTGCACAGTTCAGACCTACTTGTCATCCCTGATGGCAAGCCCTTCCCACTAGATGGCAGTACATATTTATGTTGCGTTCGCTTTGGAACGAGAAGTAGAAGAGAGACATGGGTGCGTACCATGCAGCGTTTATACGTCCTCCCTCGCTCCTCGATGCCTCGATCCTCACTGATCTACATAAAGAATGATGGGGGGGAAACAATGGGATAGTCTATCCAGTGTTAGTTATAGATCAGTGGGAACGCCCCTCGAGGATCGAGCATCGAGGATCGAGGAGGCATGATGAGAGGCACCCCATGTGAACCTAACAGCAGCTCACACAAATTCGTTGTGGTACTGAGGAGAAACTCTCAGTGGAGCAATTTGTTTATTCCTATGTTTTACGATATGGGTCATTTTAAAACACATGGTATTCAACTTTAACTGATATTACATGTCATTTAAAATATAGCCTTTTGTGAATTTACTGCAAAAAACAGCGATAAATCACTACATAGCGGGAAATGCATGTAAAATTGATGATATTCTTTTGCTGAAATGCAAGAGGAAAAGTTGTTATGTTCAGAAGGATATGGATAATGGATAAGTCCATATTATTTACTGGTGGTCAGCATTCAGCAATGTTCCAAATAACTGACTGACTTCATTTGATATCTGTACTAAGATCAGAGACATTTTAGTAATTATATCAATGGCTCTGTTTGTATTTTTTCTCTGGCATATGGACAGGTCAACCTCACACCCATGTGTGAGTCTCTGTCCATCATCCTCTGACTCAACAGGTGCCTTCTTGAGAAGGGGAGAGTAGCGCCTGCATTGGGAGAGACCTCTTTTTCCACGCTCTGCTTGTTTACGAAGAAGAGAACGATGAGGATTCATTTTGTTTGAGTTCAATGACATTTTCCAAGACGGGCAGCTGGAAAATGTTACTTTTTCGATGTGTGACATGTGCTTTGTCCCAGTGCTGCTGCACGTCTGTGTGAAATTGGGCAAGACATCTGAGGCTCTTTCACTGAACTGGAAATTTTTCAAAACTTCAGCCTAAGTGACAAGCAGAGACGATGCCGCAGTCTCAAGAATCTGTTTCACTCTTTGATCAAGAGAGTGACAACACACCAAGTCTGACCTGTGTCCTCCTTGTGGACCTCACATGATACCTCAATTTAGTTTCGGAAAGTCCTGTGAATAAAAATACAACTGTTGGCACTTCCCCTCCTCGCCATCCAATCACTCTAAGGGCTCACCAACACAAAAACACTTAGAGAAAGTGTATTTCCAATCTTCGGGGAAATGTGATGGAAACAGACAGCCTCGAGAGCGAACATCGAGCCGGTAGCTTTACGAGACTAAATAGTAAAATATAATGCGACCCAACGAGAGAGAGAGAGAGAGAGAGAGAGAGAGAGAGAGAGAGAGAGAGGGGAAGAGAGAGAGTGGGTTGAAAGCCTTTCCAAAGCCCTATTTTATATATGACCTGAACCTTGCTGTTCTTGTAATTTCTTCAAGCTGTCCCTGTCGCTTCCAGTCAAAACATTAAGGCCTTTCTTTATTTTACGTCTGTGGGCTGCCCACTCTCTGTCTTTCCATAATGCATTCTGCACTTGTCTGGCATGGCGTCAGGTGAATTGGTGGGTTGAACAGTCTGTCCTGGATTTGCTCTCAAGCATCTGGTAGACATCTATGGCAGCAGAGTGACCAGGGACCTACTCCCAGTGGACTCCCAGACTCGGTGCTTTTGAGTCTGCGCAAAACAAATGGTCCCACTGCTTCTCTATAGCATTTTAGTCTGTAGCATTGTCAGTGTACCTGCTGATATGATCAATATGATATCAATACGCTGAGGATACATCAGAAGATTTATTTTGTCATGAATCATGCCTTGGATGGGAGTATGCGTGTCACTAACTAATGTAGCCCAGCTTTGCAACCACCTCCTTCCATCAATCAAACATGGGATCTGCACACAGATCTTCATGTGGTGGCTCGGTCCTATGCCGTGGATCATCATAAAAAGGATGGGAGGGGGAGGTGCTTTTTAAGCCACACGGGTATAGCGTATGACACTGTGTCCTGCCTGTATCCAAGTTCAAAGAATACCAGGAATAGCAACTAGGGAGGACACTCCTTCTGTGTGACTCAGTGAGTGCATACAGTGAGTCATTTGATCGTTTGTTTGTGTCCCCGTGTGCAAGTTATTCTGTGGAGCGAAGGCTAAAAGTGACTTTCCCCCTTCACTGACTCACCGTATACAGTGCATATATACGTCTCTCAGCACGTGAGCGTGGCACCTCATAAGCGGAGCCGAGGACGTCTCTCCGATCGGGACACACAAGCTTGAGTTTGTGCGTGCCTCGGGAGGTCATCCAGCGTGCATTTATTTCAGGCTTACCGTGTCTTTTGGAAATTCTACTTCACTGTTTGCTTCAAGTGGAATTTCCAAAAAGCAAAGAAATAAACATTGGCCTCCTTAAAAACACATACTCAAAAGAGTGTGAAATTCCATTCAAAAGTCAAGAATACACTGAAAAATATACAGCATTTGCTGCAACACCTTTTATTATTTTGAGTGGATTTCGCCAACTACGTGATGTTTTAGACCCATGATAAGATTTTAACACTCATTGTCAAGTGTTAGTTTGACCTTTCCAGTGCTTCCACTTTCTTCCTCTGATGCCTTTCAGTGGTGTTCATTTGAGCATTGATAATTGGGGTTATCTATGTGTAGAAGCACCATGTCTGTGTGGATATCTTGCATTGCTTAAGGTCAGGTTCTGCTTTTGTGTTGTTGCTTTTGTTGTTCTTGGGTTCCCTTTTCCCCCACTGTATCCCGAGCATGAGGCTGCATAATACACAATCAGGGCCTCATGCCTCAAAACATGCCACTCATGCAAATTCTCAGAGTCTATCAGTCTACACATAATCTTACTGAACACATAACTGACATGCTATTACACCCACCTCTATACAAATTCATATACCCACTCACACACATGCACAAGGCCACATGCAAATAAACATGCGGAGAGACAGTACTCTATTTAAAGATGTGTGGAATAACACTAGTCATACACTCTCTCTCTCTCTCTCTCTCTCTATAGGAAACTAACAGCAGTGAGAACACACTAATGGCCCACAGCAGCCATCCCCATGGCTCCCATGATCAGGAAGGGATTGGCTCCCCCATAGGAAACCCACACATAACTGGGCACTCGTAAACATTTCAGTTGGGTTTAGTCATAACCTTAGTCACCGGGGGAAGCCTGGGTGGTACGTGCTTGTTCAGTGGTAGGTGTGATCTTCATGGTTCACTTCTGCCTAATTGTGGATTTGTGCATCTCTGCAGGAGAGCCAAATGGAAGCAGTGGAAGTGCGGTTTGATTAATGACACGAGACGCTAATCACGCAGACATGGCAGGGCATTGTTGTGTTTCTTATTTATTTGGTCCGGTCCCCCGCCCCTTGCCTGATCTCCGATTCTAACCAGATACGACCGCAAGGAATGTGCTTTATGAGCAAGACGAGACTGTTATACCGGATTACCTCTTCTTAACTGAACTTCTGGATAGAACTCAGGGAGGCTCCACCCGACTCTCACCCATAGAAAAAGTAGGTAGTGTGCCAGTTTATTGACTTATATATAGGAATTTTAAAGGCTTGTTCAAGAGTTTTTGTTGTAAAAAATACATTTATTTTGAATAAAAATGGAGAAATCTGTGCAATTGTTGAGGTATACTGTAACTATCACATAATTTTGTTCTCTTACAAAAAATGTTAATTACAGTCACTTTTCCCTTGGTCTTTCGTGTGTATGCCTTGATGCTGGGTCTGTGCGGCGATTTTGTTGTCAAGCTCACAGTCCTTCATCTGCTCGTCTATCTCACTGATCTTCCTCTCCAGCTCGCGGCCCACGTGGTATATCTCTCCTCTCAGGGTGCTGGCCAGATGCCTGAGCCTGGTCTCCGACTGCTCCTTGGCCCACTTGTCGATGGCCGCCAGCAGCCCGGAGCGCTCCGAGGACCGTCCTTCGCCAGCAGACCTCTTGGTCTCCATTCTCAGGCCCATGTGGGCCCTGGCCAGCTTCCTCATCTTCACAAAGCGCAGCTTCTCGTGGCTGAAGAAGGCCGAGAGGATTTGCCTGAGTGGAGCCAGGGGGCCTGCCACACAATCACACACAGTCACACACAGTCACACACAGCCATTTCACCATCCATGCTTTAGTCAGGCTTAGCTAATTTCTTGAATTTCCTCCTTGGGGATCAATAAAGTATCTATCTATCTATCTATCTATCTATGCAGCCATATATGTACAGTATATATAAAACACAACAATATTAATAACTTTATATTACAATAACTGTGTAGTATACAGTCATTTCCCGCATATAAGCCGCAGTGTGTATAAGCCGCAGGACAGTGTTTTATGCCAGTTAAAAGAAACTAAACCATATAAACAACATATTAACTGCCCCCCTGTATTAACCTCATAGCTGAAGAAATTTTGCAAAATCAATGTATAAGCCACGGCTAATAGTCGGGAAATTACGGTATGTAAGATGGAGTTAAGACATTATTTTGTTTATTTTAGTCACATACTGTATATGGTATTGGAAAAATATATCTACTACGGTGTTTAGACATTCAGCTGTTATCATTTTTATGTTAGACATTTTATGAGCGACTAAAAGTGTTTTCTTTACCTTGGGCCAACTGCTCTTGACATGACATGCAAATGTTGTCATGCCATTCAGAGCCTTTTAAGGCTTCTCTAAGTCCACGCGCTGCACAGTTGGTGTGATTGACACAGGCTGCAGTGGGGGATCTCTCTGAAGAGAACATGCCGAGCTCACAGATGTCACACACTGTGTTTTGCATGGCACTACCTGTTGAAGACATGCAAAGAGAGATGTTACCACCATGGCAAAAAGTCATGAAGATACATTTGTGGATGTGTTTACAGGAGCACATATAGTGTACAATGGTTAATTTTCTTTACACCTGAATGAGGACATAGATTATGTGCTTTAAAAAAGGAAGGAATCCAAGGCAAAAACAAAAACATATAACAAGCCTTTATTTTACATGGCTAATGTCACATTTAAAAACATAAACTGGGCAGCAACCCACACATAGATTACAGTATGTGCTCTCTGGATTGTTTACATTGCGCCACTCTCTTACCTCTCAACTTGACGCCCTCGCCAGGGGGACATTCCCTGTGCCTCACACAGAAGTCAGCACGCTTGTGATAGCCATCCTTGCACTCGCACACCCGGTCGTTGAAGCGTGTGCACTCCTGCTTCACCACCTGGTGCTCAGTGCAGAACGTGGAGCAGTACAGACACTTGGGCAGGTAGTTGTGGAACTGGGTGAAGTGATTGTCAGGGCATGGGTCACAGACGGTGTCCCTGTTGCCGGTGCACGGAGCCTTCATGTAGGAGCCCGCTGGGCATCGTTTGCAAGTTAGCACCGTTCCGCTAGGGTCCCTGTGCTGGAAGGTGTGTGGCTCTGACGTGGCACTGACAAACAGGGCCCAGACAACCACCGGTGCCAGAATGTGGGGAGACTGTGGAGGAGACATGACTAGAATATCAAACACTTGCAAACACTTATTTACAGACACACAAGTGGTCTGTAACGCATATGACATACTTTTGAAACCAAAAATGTTGATGAGACTTAAAATGCCTAGAACCGACATGCATCTTTCCCCATCAGTGTCAATTAATAAAAGATGAATGAAAAATCCTAAACTCAGGATATATAGACTGTGTTCCAATTTGCATACTTCTGTAAGCCTACTTACAATACCAAACAGGCTCTCCTTGCACTTGCACACCAGGTCGTTCAAGGTCGTGCACTGCTGCTTCACTACTGTAAGTGCAGAAGTATGCAAATTGGGACATAGCCACTAGTCTTAATCAGGCAAACACTCATATCCCCATCTGCTGTAGTAGGCATACATTTCTGAATCTAAGTGCAGTTGCTTCTGGAACTATTAGTGTGACCAAATAAATGCTAAATCATATCATCATGTCAACTTACCATTCTAAGATGTTGCTCTGACAAAAGAGACAGGACTTGGGGTTTCACAGACTTTTATAGCACAGCAGGCTAATTTGAGGAACAGAAAAAGAGAAGTTGTATTTCTATTTGGCTTTTGGGGGGATGGGGTGGGGTGGGGAGGGGTATGTGAATGTGACAGCAGGTGGGTGTAAAATTCTCCATGGTAACAGAAAACAAATGTACAAGCAAGACAATGGATTTGTATTCTCAATACCTCTTCCCAATTACTCAATAGAAAATGTCATCAGAACATGATACTTTAAAAGTGGTATTTAAATCATTACTGAAATATTGCCCATATTTAAGTCCCAACCCGACTGGCAATTTTTGGTTCCCAGAATGTTCTAGTTACATAAGCCTTTGGTTTTAGTAATGTTCCCTGTATTACTGTTACTTTTGGTTAGGTATTTGGTTGCCATTTGGTTGCGGTTGAAAGTTTTCGTTACGTTCTTTAGATATTA
This sequence comes from Sardina pilchardus, assembly GCF_963854185.1. Taxonomy (NCBI): domain Eukaryota; kingdom Metazoa; phylum Chordata; class Actinopteri; order Clupeiformes; family Clupeidae; genus Sardina; species Sardina pilchardus. Next base: position 5,565,196 of record NC_084996.1, on the reverse strand, counting down.
GCTGTTGGTTACATGTTTGGTTCCCTCAATGTTCTCCTAAAGTTCCCCCAACTTTTTAAATTACATATATGTCATGAACATTTTTTTTCATGACATATATATAATTATGTATTAATATAATATCTTATTATATTCTTTTATTCATGATATTTTAATAGTTTCTGTTTTGAGTTAGAGATACATATGGCCCAGAGTCCATAGCTGAACTGTTTATTATTATTAAAGTGTAATTCCAAATAGGATGTACTTGACTATATTGAAAGGTCAAACTATCACTACATCTGCAAATGTCATCCTCCTTTTGCAGACACTCACGAGTACAATAATGCGGATGTGTCTATATTTCCCCTGGAGAACATCACGATAACTGCCAAATTCAACCTTAAAGGTCAAAGGTATCTTTCAGGTGGATGTTACTTTGGTCTATGTCTATCCTCGGACAGTGCTGCCTGCAACACTGCATTTAAGAACTGCAGCTAGCAGTTACAAAGCTGTATTGATTGGTTTACATTATTGACATCTTTGAGTCTTTAAGTCATACTTAAGACAGGTGTGATGTAATGACACACCTGTGCAGGAAGCAGCAGTCATGGCACCATCTGATTACGTCACCCCCCCCACACACACACACACACACACACACACACACACACGTACACTCAAAGCAGTTAGCACTCCATTAAACACCATGGCCAAACATGAGATACGACTGTCCTCTGTCCAAACCCACTTTGCATGATGGCTATCAATGGCTAGTGTTGGCTCCATTCAGTCGAGAAATGTTCAAATTTGAGATGACAAAGGGGTCAGTGTGTGACACGGATCTTTGGCTACCTTACCGGGTGGGCATGTCACGCCAAACCGAGTGGGAAAAAAACAACAGACCAAAAAATGAGCATTATATCACACCTCTATTTGCTACAGTGCCTCTGCAGAACAGCTTGAATATATCATATCATATCATAGAGAAGTGAATTACAGAAGACTTAAAGAAGAATACAGATGGAAGTTAGTCAGACTTGATTTGCAAAAATATATATCAAAAGGAATGAGATGATCAAATGTAGCCTCTTTGATTCCTTTTGGGTCATTCAAGTGTGTCCAAAACTGACTTCACACAATTAGTCTCTATCCACCACCTTGTAGGCTCATTGTAGCCATAAGGTGCAACAGTAATTCAAACAAGAAAGAGCAGAGGTGAGAAAGTCTGTGAATCTGCGACTAAGATTTCCTCTTACCTCCCATTCTTCTCCTGATGTTAGGTGTTTCTGCTAGATGATCTATCTATATGTGAAAAAGGATACCTGTATGTGGTGTAGCTAGCAGGCAGTATGGTAGCATGCTTAATCAAAAGAATAATAGGTGGAGACTACAAAAGGGAGGGTTGAAGAGCTTGTTGGTGCATGCTTGACAGGACAAATCTGAATACAAGACAAGCTTTTCTTCAACTTTTAGAGGGCTCTACTCCAATTTGCCTCATTGTTAAATTGATAAATATCTGTGCACCTCTGTTTATGAAACAGCAATCACTCATACTGTTTCTGTAAACTGATTTCTTAGAACTGACAATGAGTAATTTGTTTGTTTGAAATCCCCCCCGACCCCAAAGAAAAAAAAAAACACCCCTGATTTGTGCAATCATATCATCCAGTTGCTGTAATGTCCTGTTTGAACATGCCAGTCAGTCAACAAATGATTCAGATCTGCAACTATTCAAGCAGAGGGTTGAAATGGTAATCAAGGATCTTTGGTTCAAGGTTCTAAAATTCAATGCTTCTATCAAAGATCCTTCTCCGCTTTAACTCTCTCTAGCTGAATTCACAAAGCCAGATATTCTTTAGAATATTCATTTTCCAACATTCCCATGACACACCGGCGTCACGGTACACCAGAGTGAAGACTCATCAGAGCATGACTCTGCATCTCCTGGGAAGCCCTGGCCGCTGTGTCATTCGAGGTAGACCATATACCTTTCCTGTCACATGCAGCCTCCTGTTTCACTAGCGGTGTGACTCACCAGGGGACACACTGTATCTGTTGACCAGAGAGAGAGAGTTCCCTTTTAACAGGGAAGTTTAAGAGGACACGAGACACCTCAACCACCCTTGGAGAACACCCACCTTTTTTCTCTTACAGTGACTGAGCTAATTCATGCTTAAATTAGTAAAATGACATTCAGGAAGCTGTCTAAAATAGTCAGTACACATTTAATTTAAGTGAACAAATATTAACATTACCAGGGATTTACAAAACAAAACATAAGTTCAAATGCCATGTGATAGATTTGCTTTCCAGTCAGTTTCCCGAGGAAGGAGACCACGTCACAACTTGCTCAAATGCCATTTGACAGAGACCATCAGCAAAACAGTATAATTTTTGATAGAGGATATTGATATTAATATTGATTTCATGTCTTCAAATGGTGTCACCATACACGGTATACATTCAGACTGCCACACACATCATGTGGCATAAACCTCTAATTCTGTGAAAAATAGTACAAATTATACAAATTAATTTAAATCACCTCACATTAAAAAAATCAAGTACCGTTACACAATAAACAGATAAAAAAAAAAACAGGTTGAAAAGCACACAAGATGATGTGTGACATGCAGCATTCACAGTCCAGCCTCCTGACAAATCCACACACATAAGCCTCTAGAACTTTCTGGTTAAAAAAATAAACACTTAAATAAACAAAAAAAATTGCACTCCACTTTACTGTACATTCATGTCAACTAATGTCTGTTTTGCATTTTAACAAAATTCTGTTAAGTTATTTTTGCATGAGCTGAGCAGTCCAAACCAAAAGATCAATCGTTAAAAAGAAGAGGACCGAGCCTTGTCCTTTCTGTCCTCACATCAAAGCCCCAGCCCCACTCTAAATACAAACCCTCCCTTTCCCTTCCCTTGTCATTTAACTATATACAACTTCTTTAAATAATTCTGCTGGTGGAACACTGGTCTTGGCTAGTCGTTATAGGCTTTGGATTTAAAGCACGAGCTGTCCTGAATCATGTTGAAGAACATCTTCTCGTAGAGCCGGTACATGGTGGAGGCCCCGATGATGCGGGCGATGCGCTTGAGGCTCTTGAGCAGGCGCTTGGAGACGGCGTGGCCGCGGGCCCGGAGCCGGCGCAGGCTCTGCGCCAGGGCCTTGCCCACGTCACGCTCGCTGTTGCGGCTCTTCCACAGGTGCAGCAGCTGCAGGATGTGCTGCTGCGAGGGGCAGGAGACCACCAGCGTGCGCACCTCCTCGTCGCTCACGCGCACGCCCGGCAGGCTCTGCGTCACGGCCAGCAGGTCGCCCAGCGTCAGGTTCTTCAGCCCGGCGCAGCGCAGCACCTTCCTCTCGCACACGTTCACTCCTGGAGCGGAGAGCAGGGAAAACATACTTGGTTTTTAGGCTAGAGGGACAATTTCACAAACTGCACAAAAAACAACAAGTCCCATCTTGTACTGATGCAAATCTCAACATTTTAGTGTCATCTATACCAACGCAGCACCTTAACGGACATGTATGTATTCTCTTTATGTCCTATGTACATGCTTGAACTCGAACTTGGACAACGTGCCTGCAGATACTGCAGAAACGTTTACTGGTCTGGCCTTTTGTGGCTCTGGATCAGGTTGAAGTCTTAAAACAATCTGAATATATCCACCTCAGGATTTAAATATGTGGTATATAGAGTTTACAATTCTGCCTGCATTGCGCTCAACAAAGTTGGCCAAACACGCACACAAACACACACAACTATTTCAAGCATTTAAGTATGGATGAATGGATACTCTACACCGCTTTAACGAACAAACTTGTAGCATTTTACCACAGGTTGTGTAATCCTTTATGGAACTGTGTATTTTCTGAATGTTTTTCATGATGTAACAACAAGGCTACTGTGTGCGAGTGTGAGTGTGTGTGATGTTATTATTGGTATGGGCCCACAGAACCATACCCTTTACAGTAATCCCACAGTCATATGGTTATGGTCAGTCAGCTTGACATTTTCTTGCTCTGCATCGCTTTGTGGGTTACTATAAGCGAGGCTCCACAACGAGGGAAATACCCTGTGCTTAGAGAAGACCCTCGGAGGACAATTCATAAAGCAGCACATGGAGATCGGCACCTACTGAAGCCACTGTGCCTCCACTAATCTGAAACAGTTGTGTGAAAAAGACCAAAAATATGCTAACAGTGCCATTGGTTTGCTGTTTAGCAAAGGCTCATTTTCTCGAAGCTGTCGGCCTCTACAAGGGTTTCTTTTTGAGTGTGGGGGGACTGATCTGAGAGCTATTTTTCCAAGAAAACACTTCTGTTGAACTCTTTTAAAACCAGTTCCACAGAAAACAAAAAAAGAAGTCCTACAAGGGATTTCTGTTCTGTGTTGAATGTGTCTGTTTACTGAGTAATGAGTAATTTGTTGGCGACCCACATGGAAGGAAAGTGAAAGTCCAACGCTACAAAACAGCCTCATTACTCTCTCATGAGAGTGAGACTGAGTTTGAATAATAATAAAAAAAATAGTATTAAAATATGAGGGCAAAGCTCACTTTATCCCTCTTCAACAAAACAAATTACCTGAGAGTAACCTGATGGTAAAGTACACTGGCTCACAAGTCCCTTAATTCCTTTCCCCCAACCAACATCCTGCCATTAAACTAACTTACAGACTCAACAGCACAAGTGAGTCAACCCACAACTAGGCCGTAGGCAGGCCACTGTAATGCACCCCGCAACCGCAGCCCAGGAATGTGAGGATGAGTAGTGCATTGGTGGTCAGAGTCGGGGGGTCGGAGGTCGAACCTTGGATGATGCTGAAGAGCTTGTCCTGGTCCTTGTTCTGCTCCCTCCACAGGCGCAGGAGCTGCAGGAGCTGCTGCTGCGGGCTGCAGGCCTTCTTCAGCCGCTCCACGCTCTTCCAGTCCACGCGCCGGCCCGGCAGGCTCTCCAGCAGCCGCTCCAGCGGGATGGAGGCCAGGCGCGGGGACGCCAGGAACTGGAAGATCGCCTCCTCGCACAGCAGGGTGTCTGAGCGGGAGAGAGAGAAAGAGAAGGAGAGAGAGAGAGAGAGAGAGAGAGAGAGAGGGGGGGGGGGGGATTAATGACGACACGCAGTATGTCTGGGCAGAGATATCATTTTTCCTGTCAACTCTTTCAGACAGACTGGGCCGATTTCGACTTAGACTCTCAGCGATAGGCCTACCTAAGATTTATACTAATCCTTGCTGGACGGGTTCAACTTGTACCGCCAGAGTGCTCTCTAAGACTACAAATAATGACTGCAAGATGAGCAAAAAGATAGTATTCTTTTCTTTTCGTGGTAGTGCATTCAAGGTTTAGACTCGGTGCCCTTTATAAAGAAAAGAAAACCGTTATATCTTACTTAAATATGTGACTGTGACTTTTGGCCATGAAAAATAAGATGCTATATACCTTTCTATATTACCATTCAGTAGTAATCTCTATGATAATGGGGTAAATAAGACACTTTACAGGCCACAGTTGTGTCCATGATAGGAATGCAGAGTCCAAACCAGTGTCACCCACCAGTGATTTACAAGGTTGTAAACACACTGTGGTATATGATGTACATAATTGGTCTCTGTAGGTTTGATGTGTGTGGTTGTGTGTGGTAACTGTGCTTCATGTGTTCTATCCTTCAAAGGATCTATGTAATGTGAAGACTAAAATGTATTCTATGTTTCTTTAGTTTATAGGTTGAGCAAAGTTTCCAGGCAAATAATCTAGATAAGACCGAAGGTCCCAAAAACAATATGACCAGACAGGCATGAATCAAAAGCACATTTTTTTGGTGGGAAACCAAAAAATACACCCTACACCCCTTAAAGAGGTCCAACATTGTCGCTGTAAATTTTATTGTGTAAAAGAACCCTTTATACAAGCCAGTAGCAAATGACTTTTACAGAACCTTTAAAAGGGGTTCGACAGTTGGCAAAAAGGCTTTCACTTCATCTCTTTAAGGGTAGACACTGAAGTTCTCCTTCAACTTCCTTTTAAACAGCCTCTTTTATCACAGCGCGGACATTCTTTCTAAATGACGGCCAGGTAGTCATGGTTTTATCAGCAATTAAAGAAAACATCCTCCCTGTCTAATTAAGTGCCGAGCTGATTATAAAAGTGAGTCAAACGTGAGTTACAGTGATAAATGACTTTGGACCACCAAGCTTTCAAAGGAGAAAACACCCAGGCTAACTCACTTTCACATGTTCTGGATAAGCCTTAGCAAATTACCAACACATGATTCAGTTATTCACTTTGCTTGAGTCCTTCTGTCACTGATGCCTCAAATCAAACAAAGCTGCGACAAGATATAATGCGTGCCGTTTCTCAGAAACACAAATGAAACATACAGTGAAACTCTACTTTGTTCTCAGAATCATTCATAATTTCTTCAGTTCCGGATAAGTCAGCCTCTTACCGACATGTTCAGTCAAACTATATTTAGTGTACTGTACCACACCTTTCACATCCACATGCAAATATTGCAAGGTATTTCATTCTGGTGAAGGATACTGTAAACGTGAGTGTCATGCGGGTGGGTGTGTTTGTGTGTGTGGGTGGCTGTGTGGTATTGTGTGTGTGTGTGTGTGTGTGTGTGTGTGTGTGTGTGTGTGTGTTTTTGTATGTGTGTGTGCTTGCATGAACACATCTCATTGCTTAAAAATGAGTAATATGTCCTTGTTGAGTGTCTGTGTTAGCACCATTTAATACTCAAGTATGAAGCCAGATCCAGAAGGAACTCCTTATGTTGCCATCAACGTGAGTCAGTTTCCTCTCTGGTTGTCTTAGGATATGATGTCACCTTTTAAACATTTCCTTATGGGTCCTAACAGCTGTCTATTTCTGTATTCCGACCCTTTCTCTTTCACATTGCGAATGAGGACTGGATGGAGGATTATGTAGGCATGGATGCTTCTCCACAGCCATCAAATTGCAGGACTGCTATTTTGCTGCCACTCTAGCCAATGTCGCCAATGAAAACATAAAATCTAGCATTTTGTGACAGTTACAGTTAAGTTTCACTGTTCAAAATCTATTTTGCGAATGCTCCATTTTACTGACACACTTAAAGGTGCTGTAAGCAATTCTAAGAAAGGTGTATTGGAGTAGTGGTAGTGGTCACTGCCTGACATGAAGCGAGGAATCCCTAACCGTAGTCTACATCACTTTGGATAAAAGCGCATGTTAAGCGCCTTTATTTTGCCCTTACTTTCTAATGTAATAAACTTTCAAATCAAATTCAGCAAATGCATCTTCATGGTCTGCTAGCTATCAGGTCTGTATCCCTATGTTCCCCTGGTCCTATCAGGTCATATCCCTATGTTCCCCTGGTCCTACTGTATGTTCCCAGGTTTTCCCCAAAAGGGTCCTATGTTCCCCTGTCGCAAAACATACCGGGAACATAGGGCCCTTTTAGGGGAAACCAGGGAACATAGGACCCTTTTTGAAATTAATAAAAAAAGGGTCCTATGTTCCCCGGTCCTGTACGAAGTGGGGAACAAAGGACCCGGGGAACATAGGACCTGGGGAACATAGGTACGTACGCTCCCGTATGAAACAGGGACAAAAAACAGTGTTCGCACACAGCCCTGACTCTGTAACTGGGGAAAATACAAAGTGGCACTGACTGTGCCACACGATACTGCAGCAACAGGCAGCGCTTGTGCCAATGCACGGGATAGGGGGAGAGCAAACACGCTCCACAACTCCACAGTCAACATAATGACATTGCCAGGAAGGAGACATGGTGGAGAAAAAAGCCCAAGTAAGGAAAGAGAGTCAAAAGAAAGAAAATTGTGGCAAGAGGCAAATCATCCAAATCAGCTGATTAAGTAAGAAGCATATCAACGGTATAATGTTTGGCTGGACACATGAAAGTTGCCGGTTTGAGTCCTGGCATGGTCAGTAAAGCAAGTTAGGCCTTTGGACTGGACATGGTTTGTTATCTACATCGTCTCAGTCCACTGAGCTGTAAAATGGGTACAGACTTTGGGATTAACTCGCAACAGACTGCCGTCTTAGTCCATTTTTTAAGATTATTAAACATTAGTATGGGGAGTCTGCGCTTTATTTCTACTGCACAAGAAGCGTGCTCTCTCAGAGCAAGGGCGGGACTGTCGAGTATTGTTCAAATCATGACTTTGTACGCTTGGATAATCCTTCAACCAATCAGACCAACGATCCGGTGCATCTTTTGGATAAGATAGTTTGTGATTTGAGACAAAGGTTCTGGCAAGGAACAGAAGAGATAGATGTGCAGGTTTCCAGCCTGAGCTGCCGGGCGAAATCCAAATTCGCCGGCAGGTCAGGCAGGGTTCACCCAGCCTCCTGCCGTCCCATCCATCTGTTTAGATCACCACAGAAGCCAAGTATAAGCACAAGCTTTATTAGCCATGCTAAGGAAATCACTAATGATAAGGTAAGGCGAAAAGGTCTTCAAACATGGAACCGTGAAGAACAGCGAGGTTCTCTGTTTCTGCTTGATAAATAAGTAACATTAGGCATCGTGTAGGCCTATACTGTTGTTCTGACGCTGCTAGCTATATAGTGGCAGGAGAGTTTCTGGTTTTACGGTAAATCATTTCAGTACTCCACAAAGCACGAGGCACTTCAAGTGCATTGATTGAAGACCTCATCATTTCTGCATGTGCTTCTCAAGTTGCTGGTGGTTGTCCTAGGTTTCACCTCAGGTGTGTGTGTGCTTTTCATTGAAAGGTAAGTTAGCTACGCTTTGATTGAAGCTAGCATTGGTGTTCACTCAACTTAGAAGTGCTTAGATTTGAATTTAGCTTTAGATCATCATGGTTGTTTTGAAGGAAGATGAAAGAAGAGCTCAGAATGCAATTCAATTCCTCTTACTTTTCCTGCTCTTTGCATTTCAGCCATTTTTTATCCTTTTTCATTCCTATTTACTGTCAAGCTAGATTTAAAGGAACGCCAGTTCATGTTACAGTAAGTTGATCATTCAAGTATTTGGTCAACCAATGAGTCACTGAATCAGTTCTGGTCAGTCAGTCATGGACAGACAGACATCCGCTGTTGCGGTTCAGTCGGGGGGAAGCTTAGTAAGAGCCTCTACTGAGAACGGGCTGTACAGCAGCCACAACTGCTACAGCGGTTACTCCACTTACCATTTGGATTTATGCATTTTTTTTTAAACTGCTTGGTATCAATATTTTTTTTTGTTTGGCTAGCTGACACAAACCTAAAATCCGGTCTTCGGTCATTGCAGTTTTAAAACAATCAACACAATACATTTTTCTCTGATCTCGACTTTGTTGGATTTTTGGATGCAGTCCAGTGTGCTGGCAGGTTATTTATGTGATGACGTTTTATACTATAACATACTTCAACGCTGTATGACGCTAGAATGTCTAAGACTATCTCCACTGGGTGACCGGTTGGCCTTCAGGCAGCTCTGGATTCTTCCATATTTCTCTTTTGGTCAGTGAAGCCCACTTATTGGTGCCATTGCGTTTACAGTGTGCATCTATGATTTGTGGAGTGGAGCCTGGAGGAGTACTTTTGTTTGGCTGTTGAGATCCAATGGCAACATTTTTTTTCCAGAATGTCAACGGTTTAAATAAACTGGTAAAATAAAATCTCGTGAGAAATCTCAATCTACAAGGTCAAAAAAAAAAAAAAAAGTTTGATCAGAGCTGCAGAATAAAACCAATATCAAACTTGTGAATATGAGAGGAGTATCTGAACTCTCTGGATTTAGCCCAATACAGCTCCTCATGAATCCTTTTCATTAAGAAAAACACATGATGCCATGCCAGAGCAATAAACTGTATGCTTCACAGAACTAAATTTGCCAGGAAAGAAAGCCCACACATTCTTTTCCCCCAAATTCCATAGCGTTGCCTAATATGTAACCAATACATTTCCACAGCCTCGCACTGTTTTCATTGGACGGACCTGAAAATAAATGCCCTTGGTGTGTTTCATTAATAACCTCGATCAATAGCTATGGTTGCTGTAGAATTTCAGCTGCATTCTGAGAGAATCCAATCACTCATTCATTGCAGCACAGGGGCCTCAAAGGATTTCCTAAATGTGAAACATCCTAGTATGTTGTAGGTGGCGACCTGGTACAAAACTATTAGTGCAAAACGGAGCACCAACTTGAACAAATGTTTTCTTCATTCTACACAAGGTCGACAAGAAGTTGATCAGAAAAAAAAAAAAACATTTTGTTGCTGCCTGAATGTTACCACTATATGGCTCTCGTGTAAGAGTGGGAATATGTTAGACACTGATAAAAAAGTGCAAACCCATTCTGACAGCATCGTAAACTTCATGTTTTGCATTGAAAAGTCATGCAGTGAGTGGCGCCCTATCTAACCTGGCCTACTCTGACGTTTGAATGTCGGTGCCGTCATAGTTGTCATGGTATTGTCCAGGGGCAGGTGCATACCTGTGTGGCACTGCATGTCCAGGGAGTTGCACTCGGTGGAGACAGCTTCGTTCTCACAGACCACGTCCTGCGTGCTTGTTCCGCGTTGGAGGGTCTTGTAGCCGAGCATGCTACAGTTGCGGTGGGGGACGCAGGGCTCTGAGGCCGACGATACACTAGAATAATAGCCCTCTGGACAAGCCTTGCACGCCGTGTCACTCTCTGGCGTCCCTGTGCACACAAATACAGACACACAAAGTCAGGCTGAGTTGCGCTTGAAATGTAGATAAGATAAAAAGTTGATATTTACATACATTATTCACATGTGTGTAACTGTACTGTTCACGTCATCAAAATGTCTATTGTCGTGTATCTCGGGAGCATGACATGACATGTTGTCTTCACGTAGAAATGTGGCCCCACTCAGTATAGGTCAAAAGTACAGTTTTACATGAACAGTTTAAGGAGCTGACATACAGATGAATTGTAATGGGTGTCTATGTAACTGTCTGCATCCTCCACATTATATGTAGGGTCTCCAAATCACTTCCAGCTGGTCTGAATTGGAAATGGTTTCATGATGGGCAGACAAATGATCTGCCTGTGAAAAAGATTTTCCTGAACTTTTGGCACTGACCAAAAGATAAACTGTATAAAGACCACCGACTGATTCACATTTAGTTCTGATAACTGTGGGAGAGGCGTGGACGTGCAGTTAATGGGGGTCGTTTTCAGTAATCATCATACATATGGCTTGAGGTTTTTATTGATGAACGTCAGACAATCAGGAACAGAAACCTCCTGACTGCAAACAGCAAAGGTCAGTTTCTGATACTGAATCTCCTGCTTCCCTTCATTCTGGGTCACATGGTTTGCTAGACAGAAACACTCTCATTACATACTATAAATAAAACAATTATAATTACACACACTCAGACCATAAAAATAGCCAATGAAGAACTGACGGGGTTTTCCCCTTGTGAAGAACTGATATTCCTGAAAGAGTTCATTTCATAGAACTTCTTGTTTGTACAATAATGCCTAATGCCTTAATCTAACAATAAGTGGCAGTGTTTCTCTTTGTCTCTGTCTGTCTATCAATACATGTACAGTATAGATATATTTTTTCTTCACACTGTAAATTACAGTGAATCTTCTTGATCAGGAACTATATTGCCATCTTCTGGTGACTTGCAGACTATGAAACATTTCAAATAAAATATATATATATATATCATTTAATTTATATATTTCATATATATATATATATATATTTATAGATGTCTCTTGTCTAAATTGTCAGTCTGTATTAAGCATTTTTTTCTCATTCATATTTCACATACCTAGCAGTGCATGTTACTACACATTATGTAAGAAAAGTGAAAGTGTAATTCTTGTATAAACTGTGGAAAAGTAAGAGTTTGAGGGAGATGTCAACGTGCCACAAAGAACCACTATTCCTCATCTGTTATGGAGACGTAGCAGACTGTTGATGGGAAGGGTTTGGCCAGGGAAATACCCCCTTGGACGCTGTCCATAGCGTTTGGATGGGCGCGCACTTTACCCGCAGAGGGCCAGGGCATGAAGCGCGGCCTGATTAAAAGTGGGGAGGAAAGAATCTCAAAAAAACAAACGTGGCAATTAAAACGCCATCGCAGATGGATCCCGCCGCTCCCCCGAGTCCACCCCGGGTTCTGGACGAGCAGGAGGACCGCGGCCGATCACAGCCAACCGAGGCCGGTTAACTGCGCCGTGATGAATGATGCTGTCACTCACTGCCGCCGGACGCTGCCAGAGAAGTTATTACCCCTGCGCCTTCCTCGAAAGGCGCTCTCCCCGCGCCTCGCAGACCTGTCACTCACACAACGTATGGCCTGTTCTGCCCCAGCCAAGCAAACACATCCAGCACACTGGACCCCTCGACGCACGCCAGGGATAACACTCGTTTTGGTATTTACACATTGTTATTAGCTATTCCCACTGTTATCTTACGGGTGTAGTTTATACAAGGCATGAAACTGGAGTTTTGGGAAGATGACAGAATGTATGCTTTCACAATCCTCCATCAACAGCAGCTGCGCTCTCTGTGATTTCTTTTTTCAGCTTCAGCTCTGACAGACCGTGGAAGTTGCCTGGGAACGAAGAGTCATGTGGACAGTGGGGCCTGCAAGACATAAGCTAGGGACGTGCACCTGCTGAGGAACGGCAGACAGAGCAAGGAGGCGGACGGTGACAGAGACAGGACAGGACAGGACACTCACCCAGGACCGTGACGCCGCTTCCGGGCAGGCACTGCGTGTGGCGAACGCAGAACTCCACCACCAGGTGGTAGCCGGGCACGCACTCGCACACCTGGTCGTGGGTGGCGTTGCACTCCTGCCGCACCAGCTGCTTCTCCTTGCAGACGGCCGTGCAGTACTGGCAGCTCTCGCCCCAGTGCCACTGCTCCGCAAAGTGGCGCTCCGGGCACGGGCTGCACTCGGTGCGGCGCTGCCCGTCGCAGTGGCGGCTGACCGCCGTGCCGGGCGGGCACTGGTCGCACAGGTGCAGCTCGAAGGTGACCGGATCTCGATGCGAGTACTTATGTGGCTGCAGGGCCCAGGCAATGGAGGCCGTGAGGAACTGAGGAGAGAGAGAGAGAGAGAGAGAGAGAGAGAGAGAGAGAGAGATGAGTTGTTATACATCAGGGAGTAAGGGCCAGCAATGACCCGGTCTCCACTTCAGGAGACACACAACACCACAAGGGTACCATATGGCAGACAACATCAGTGCCCTAGCTGTGCCCTGTCCAAGGCACTCATGGCAGAATAAATGGTGTCAATATTTGCTGCGGAATGGAAATGTTAGCCAGCAGTGCATCTGTTAATTCAGAGCATGTTTGACTAAAAGAGCATGTCCGCTGCGTTGCGTTAGGCCTGGGTGGAGATTTGTTCCCGACACACAGGTGACGTTTGACGAAGCCAGAGAGCGAGAATCTGGCGTCTGGTCGCGAGGAAGACTATGCTAAGTTTCTGGGTCCCTTGGCCAGCAGCGTGGCGGACTTCCCCGAAACCCGGCTGCCATAACAAAACAACAACAATAACGGCAAACGGAACGGCGTGTTTTCCGGATCTCCCAGTTGCCCTGGAGTGACTTCTCTTGGCACCTCCTCAGACGTGCATACTTCACGCACGCGGACGAAAGGATGTGACAGTGGCTGAAAAGTCTGAACGGGTGCCCGGACCAAAACATCAGTCATGTTCTCCATGGCAGGTGGCACGGCATTTCTAAAGGAAATCATTAAGTCTTCCGATGTGTCTGACTGTGGGGGAATGCCATAGGAAGAGGAATAAAGAGGGTGGAAAAGCCATTGAACTTTTAGCCTTTTCACTGTTCAGTGGGACGTTGCCATTTGATGACATACTGTTCAGCGCTCTAGACCATAATTATATGGCTGTATAGGGCCTCTGACGACCATAATTGCACCATTCAAATGATCTGAAGGAAACTCACAAAGGATGACTCTTGTGGCCTGTCGCCAGCTAAAAATTCAAACGCTTGATTTCAAGGTATGTTGCATTCATCTATGTTAGACGCATGGCTGTATGTTGTTTTAAACTCAAAGGCATGTTACAAGATTTCTTACATTAAAAACAGAAACAGAGCCGGAGCTACATGGCCACCAGGATTCCATGAGACCATGCATATGTGAATTAAGAGGGCAGCCAACTAGCCTATCAAATCTACACATTACACTGGGTCATAAGCCACAGTTTTGTTTAGAGTTAAATGAACCCAGGACAAATCCTGGGGTCAATTGTTTCAATGTAACTGAGGCCACTGACATGGATGGGTAACTGGTGTCGGGAAAACTATTCAATGTCACGTACAGCAATACGGATTCTGATTCCCGGGATCGGCTCTGATTCAGGAACAGCGAGTGTGCGATATCTGAGATCTCTGTAAATCTGTGCGCTGTGTGCACACACAGGCTGACAGGAAGACAAATGAAGGCTCTTTGCTTTGACAGAACAGAGGACACAGGAGAGTGCACACGCGGGGCATTACTCAGTCTCCCCACAACAGCCTAACACAGACATCAGCGCTTCAAGCACTGCTTAACAAAGACATCATCTTAGACCTCTAGGCTAAGTACAGGCCATCTTCCCTATACAAGACAGATGGAGGCAGCTATGACTGACACTACAGATTCACACAGGAAGAAAGTAGAGCAACCCGTCCAGTTTTGCATTAAATTAAGCTGGTTATTAGATGCTGACAGACTCTGCACACATCAACATTCAAACACGTCAGCGTTCAGACTGCCATCTCTGTTCAATACAGGATGCATCACCCAGCTGAAACCACTGCTAAACTTAGTTCTCTGTGATTTCTGTGATGTTCCCCTCGCCTGGAGGCCCAGCAGACATCGTCTGGGCGGCCTGGCATTAGACAACTGCAGGTCTGTCTCCATCATCATCATCATCATCATCATAAAGCCATCATGACTTCAAACAGCATGCAGATGAGAGAGAGCAGATTATGTACACAAGCCATGCGTTCAGAGACAGGATCACAGGAGCCCACCTACAGTCTCTCTGTTTACCTGACCGGCTGCAATGTGAAAGGAGCCATTATGATCATAAAATGTTAATGGTTCAAACTGATTTTATATTATGATGATCAAACGGAAAAAAGAGGGGGGAAAAAACAAATAGTTTAGTCAAACATTTACAACACTATTATTTTACTAATGTTACTGTATGTATGTTATGAAATGTCATTTTTGTCCAGAGGACGAAAAGGAGTGTAATATGGGGCAGCTGTTATTGGCAGTTATTACTGTCAATGCAAAACAAAACACAACACTGATTTTGGCATGTAAGCCTAAACCGACTGAAATGAATGAGGAAGTTCATGCCCCCATTACTTCCCATCGGCTTACTTGCCTGCCAACTAAACAAACGTCAAGGCCTCAGTGTACCCTAACTGTAGCTTAGGTCGAACTCACCGTTAGATGGAAAACAGTGCTTATCTAGTCAAGCCGATTCACAACACCTTGGCGAATTAGGGAAGTGCAACAGCACCCACCTGCTCAGTCGGAAAGATCAAAGACTTGAGCTTTTTTTTCCTGTGATAAATGGCAACGGCTTTAAGGGTGACCCCGCTGACTCGTAGGCGTACAAAATATTGAACATGCCTATTCAAATTTTTGGAAAATGAAATCATATGTAAAGTCCGTTGAAATCATGCTTGATCATGTAGTTAGATACACATCGAAACATAGATGTAGGCTATGCAAATGAGTAGCGGCCAACTTGACCAACATGCAAAACATATGATGGGAAACAACTAGTCTTTTCAGTAGGTAAGTTGTAAACTTATTCTGAGGAAGAATGCAGTTTGGACTTTTTGTAGCCTAACTTCCATAAAGAAAACCTGATATGAGACGAATCCTACTTCATAATTTCCCGTTATCTAGGCTATTCTATTTCAGTAGCCCATTTGCCTATGTATTTGCCTATACAAAGAAGGCTAAGCACAGCTGTTACTCGTTGTTGTCCCTTGAATAGAACGGGAAAAAAGACATTGACCCGTTTGCAGCATATTTGAATGACTTTCAGGCTTTTATTTGTATGCTTCCTGACGTCGGGAATGAACGCGGCAATAAGTTCCACATTTAATTCAAGCCACTCCGACTCCAACTCTTGCTGTACGCATGTTCTGTCTGAGGTGACTAGAAGTGAGCCTTAGAAATGACAGTTTGAAGTAGAGCGAATATCATGACTTGTCAAGCGCTTCAATTACCTTTCAGTGACATAACTCATACTGTTTTCAAAACGACCACTTTCCGCAGGCTACAACTGTATTCCCAAAGGTAACAGCAACAGTGTAGCCCTCTTCTTTTCCCAACTAAATGCAAAGGGAGAACCGGTAGATACTCAGCGCTGAACCGATGGTGGCTTTCACGTATTAGGTAAAGTGTTTTCGCGAGCCCCAGTCAATTGCGCAAAGACGAAACAAATACGTGGACAGCAGCACTCACCATGTATATTTTCATCGTTGTCTGTGGTCTCATATTTCGGACAGTCATCTCTCCTCCCAAGAAAAGTCCGTTTGAAACAGACCGTTTCCATACTTATACTTTGGGATAAGGGAAGAGGTCTGTGCCCACCCACTTCACCAACTGGCTCAGAGAACATCCTTAAAAAAAAAAAAAAAACGTGTGAATCTCTGAAGTCATTCTTACGCAGAGATGAAGGCAATAAAAAGGAATAAATATGGAAATATGACGTTATTGAATGCTATAGGTCAGTCTTCGTTGAAGTTAATGATGTAATTACTGGCATACTCATTAAGTAATTACTCATGCTCCACTCAGTCAGCACGCATACATTAGCCTACTGTAATGGAAAATAAGTAACAAAAAAGCATCTCATTTTTATTAATATAATCAGTCATTGGCAAGATGTTGAAAAAGAACATCTCATATATCCCACATTTCAATATGAAACTCGTACACAGAAGTCATTACAATTGTGAGCAAAAATTCCACAAGATCATCCAAACTGACAATTTGGCAGGGAAGTGTACTATGGCAGTTTGTTGTTATTATATTTGTCAGTCCTGCTAAGATCAGGTGACATTAATTTAATGTCTCTTAATGCCTGACTACAGTCTCAAGTCAAGAACTCTTTAATGAAATTCATCAAACTTCAACAATGCTACACTCCCTGAAACCTGCCATTATAGGCAAATGGTTTGCTTATAATTCAAGGTTGCTTAAAGTTGTCCTGAAAAATCAATTCAGGTTTTTGAGTTTATGAGTTTAGTTGAAAATATATATATATATATATATGATTTTAGTTTAATTTTCTTCATCTTTCATTTACTTTGATATTCCTCTGAATTCTGATCCAGGTTTCATGTGGACTGTTTTCAATGTAGCCTATACCAAATATTGTGTCAGGCTACAGCACACAAGAACCTCTGACAGGTAGGCCTACAATGTTTTAGTTCAACTTAGTTCCAGTTGTCAGCATCCATGTAGAACAAGTAGGGCAAATATATTTATCTGAAAAATAGCACATGGATTCTAAATCCCCCCCACAGATTTTCAAGTCCAAGTTTGTGTAAGCTTTTCTCTTCAGTTCCCCCACACCCAGTTGTAGGTCACAGGGGCTGCTGCAAAGCAGCTGCATGTAAAAATGTTTTCAACAGTAACGGTTTTATGGCAGAGCCACAGAGCACGTTTCTCCCCACAGTTCACTGCCTGGGCGTCCTTTCCCTGCCTGGTGATATCAAAACCTCTCAATGGAGCTTCTTCAACACTTCCCAGAATGTTTCTGCTGAGAGCATCTTCACTCTCTGGAAGTGCATATGAATATGCTTAAACAAAAATGCAAAAAAAGAAATGAGACAGGGGTGATGACAGCTGTCGTCTGACCAACTATTGTGTCTGTTTTTTTTATTTCTTTTTTATGGGTCTGAGCCTCTGAGATCTGACACAGAGTTGAGACGACGCTGAGTGAGTGAGTGAGTGAGTGAGTGAGACAGAAAACGGCTCTGCTTCCTTCAGCAGACTAATGACATGTCTAAGCTCCAGCCTCGCCGATACGTTGCGCAGCAGTGGCCACAGTTCCGACAGCCGCCGGCGGAAACCTTAGCGCTGGGTCACCACAGCGGCGGGGAGCGCGGGCGGCCGACGCACGGCTTTTTTACACGCAGACGGCATCGGTGACGCGTGGACGGGGCCTCGCCAGCCTGTGGCCAGGCCCAAGGGGGGGGGGGGACTCCTCCACTTCACTCGGGCCGACGTGCGCACTGGGCAAGACGTAGGTGTCGAGAGGTCAACCATCAGAAAAACCTTGTGGCCTCTGAACTGACCAGCTCAGTGCTTCCCTAACCCACACACTCTCGTCGTAAATAACTACTCCTAAGCCCACTGCTGGCTTGAACGCTTTGCCACTACATCTTACTGTATGTGTGTGTGCATGTGGTTCCCTTTCCCGGGCTTGGTGAAGTTAATCCGGCTCCTTTGCCACCAAATCACATATAAACTCGTTGACATGTGGCCGCTAAATGATTGAATACCCCCCCCCCCTCCTCCTCCTCCCCCCTCTCAAATCACAGCTTTCACTTGTGTGAGTGTTTGTGCATCTGAGAAGTCCTGCTGGGAATTTAGTAAATGAATTGGCTTGCCAAACCACTGAATGATCATTTAGCAAATGCAGAGAAGTAGGGCCATAAAGTAGTGATGACATTTGCATCCTAAACCTACTGATATAACAGCCTCTACCCCCAAGTCCCCTATTGTGGCCGCAGGACTCTCGGGTTCAGAGATGAGTGACAGTAAACGCATCAAAAGAGTAATTTCCATAAACTACATAACGCAACCCTTGCAATTTGGGTTGACAGAAATTCTGTACGGATGACACAGGGATGTTTGTGAGAAACCACAGAATTTGTAAAGGTTTCAAAGCAGCACTACAGAGTTTTGGTCTAAAACTAGTGAGCTGGCTTCCGACAATACATGCACAACCTTGCAAACACCACCCAGAGCCTTGTTGGCACTGCGAGATGCTTGCTAACATTCTAACTGGTGTCTTTTGGTGATATAGTCGGCAACGTTGCGCTGGGAAATGTTCTCTTTCATTTCGGCGGTGTGGGCCTACCCGGAACACATCTGCACAGAGCGTATCCTGGATGGTGGGAATGTCCCTCTCATCACCATAAACCATCAAAATAAATTTGAAGATGATGCCAAAACTAGTTGCCTATTAAAAGCACACCTCAAAAAGTGGTAAATTATTGCAGTGTTTTTTTTGGTTAAATGTTCCTTTTTGAATCTAAAGCTATACCTCTAACATAAATTAAATCTCTTTTTTTCATATCAGAAGCTCTGTGTGAGTCTGTCATAAAAACGTTTCCCATCGGGTGTTTTTGTTATTGTGCTTCATGTGGGTATAAACAGTTGTCCGCAAAGGGATGTATTTTATACCACTAAATGCTAGTGGTAGTCAAGGGGAC
Source organism: Sardina pilchardus (assembly GCF_963854185.1). Lineage (NCBI taxonomy): Eukaryota > Metazoa > Chordata > Actinopteri > Clupeiformes > Clupeidae > Sardina > Sardina pilchardus. The sequence goes on along the minus strand of NC_084996.1, from coordinate 5,545,763 downwards.
ACCTCTGTCAAACCTTTACACAAGCTCCACGACCTGTTCCAAGACATCTAAAATGGCCAATTTAGGTGGACAATGCTAGAGCACACATCAAAAGCGAAAACGATGAGCAAACGTACAATTCTGAGGATAGCATTTTTGTGTAATGAGCTGAATTTCCCAGATTTTGCTGTTATGTTATAATTGTTTGGTAGTATACAGTGTGAGGCAAAAAAAGTCCTCTCATTTGACCTCATTCTTGGCATCCACAATTGTATGTTTACTTTTCACTGTTACGGTTTTGTGTCATGCATGTAAGGGAAGTACTTGCCTCCCCTCAGGCAGGTTTCAATTTAAAACTACCCTCAGGCTTGCCACAATCTTCAGGCTCAGCAAAGAAGGGGGGAGGGGGAAAGAACACCTGCTTTTATTCATAATGCCTGATGGCAATATAATGCAAAAAGTGGCAGCTCAGCCTGATTGCACTCCTCAAGTGAATGTGACTTGATTGAGTTAGAGTTAATGTAGGGCAGGACCTTAGAATGAGGCCCATTTCAAGGTCTTCTCTCTCAGATGCCACAGTCCCCTTGAATTTCCCCCACTTACGGCTACAATGTCAAATACCACCTCGGCACGGTCTATTCAGGACGACAGCTCTGTGAGTCAGTTGACATCATTCAGAGCGACCACGACAATGGGGACTCGGGGAAGCCTGTGGCGTGTGGTCTGATGTGAGTGAGCGTCCAGTGTCCCATCACCTGACTGCGCTGACCAGCATGATGAATAGGGTCAGGGAAAAGGGGATGTCCCATGTCGGAAAGAAGAATAGCAATGTTGGCATCGAAGCTGTGGGTGTCAGGAGAGAGTGAATAACTGTCATCAGCCGGGTGAAAAATGTTTGGTGTGCGGTGTCCGAGGACCTATTATTATGCAGTAACACACAGTCACTTAGCTGGACGTTAGCACTAAAACGTGACCCTACCCCAGCTAGAGACCTGCCACAAGTATGGAGCTCCGGGAAATAATGGCCGCAAAAAGATTTCTCAGACACAGCGGCACCTTAAAGGTAACAAACAAGATGAAAGAATATATCCCACATTCATAAACATTTCACCATGTTCTACAGTACTCTTTTTTTACCTTTCACTTAAAAACAACAACTAAACAAAGCTTGACAACTTATAATTAATTTAATCATATATCACATTCCCTTTTCATACATTCTGGCCTATGTCAGTTCATCCAGTGAGGAATATTATCTCTTTTATACTAATTGAAAATGCTTAAATTTGTTTAGCAGTTTCAAAGATAACATAGTGAACTCACTAGTTTGGAACTCGGCACAGAGGCGGTGAAGATGAATTGATTCAGTTACTGGGCCATAGCCCAGTAGTTGCCTTTGAGTTACAACTTGTGGCGTGGGCTACATCTTCTGTGAGGGAAAGACCACCAAATCACAATTTGTGCTCTGTTTTTTATGGTCTTGTCGTTTATTTCAATGAGCTGACGTACAATCATCCCGATGAGTCTGTCAGCTTCCTGGCACCCAGTGTAGGCACTGATGACATTCACAGCTGGGGCCCACGGCCGAATCTTACTCGTCTAGCAAACAGAAGCCTCAGACTGTGTTTGTAAAACTCCAAGACATCACAATCACACAGACCAACTCTTGGTAGATCAGAATCTTACCCATCTAGACTAGCAAACAGGGGCATCAGACTGTGTTTGTCAGACTCCCAGACATCGCAATCACACAGCCCAACTTTAGGTCGGTCTGAATCTCACTCGTCTAGCAAACAGAAGCGTCAGACTGTGTTTGTAAGAATCCCAGAATCCCAGACATCGCAATCACAAAAGCCCGACTCTTGGTCGGTCTGATGCAGTCTCAGTGAAATACCACGAGGTTTTGCGGAGTTAATCCTGTCCAGTCCATTAGTCCTGCTCCCCCGCTCGTCCACTGCAGTGCCCAGCCGGAGATCAGCTGACTTTGGATCCGGCCAGTCAGGCCTTGATTAGGCACGGAACTGTGATGGCCGCAGAGAGGCCCGCGCAGCTCCACAACCTGCCCAAATCCCACTGCTCTCCAGACATTCTAGGCTGTTCTTCAGCTTTTACCCAGAAATAGAACCACTAACTACAGATTTCCTTTTCATCACTATCTTTAAAGCATTATCACCACAAAGGAGTCTGAGGCCTCTAATTCCACAGTAAACAGCGAAGCATTGTAGGGAAATTTCGAATTTCATGGGAAGAAAATAGTTGTGAAAGAGATGTAAGTGAAAGAGACTTTCGTCACTAATCCATGAATTGCATCCCTTTACTGTTGTGGTTTTGGAACTTTGACACGCTAACTGCTGGAAAAGTCAGAGACCGAGTAAACATATTCGTTGGCAGGCAGTCAGAATCATTCTGACACATCAGGTAGAAAACGAGCTGTTGATTTGTTGTGTAATATAATTCCACACGCGTGTGTCATGACCACCCTGATGGCTTTGTAAACTATAAAGATGGAAAAAAACCTCACTATCTTGAGTAAACTACAAGAAATGATAGAGATCACAGAAATCTGAAACTTACCTTGCTGGCTTTCATTTAGAGGCACTTAGAAAGTCCTCATCTGGATTCATGATGTACAGTATGTACAGTTTGGACTATAGGGCTTGGTAAAGAATGTGACTTTCCAAGACACATATGCATCTGATCATTGTATCAACATCATATTTCAGCTGATACAATGTTGCATTTGTCTGGAGCAACTTTTATAATAAGGCCAGCCCTTGGGTACTGTAAGACATGGCACCGAGTTACGATTCCTGTGCCTCTGGACCAAAAATCAAATGGCTTTCAGACAATTCTTGACGGGAATTCCCAATACGCATTACAAACAAACTCCGGCCGAGGCACAGAGCTCATTTTATGTGTTTAACCGTTAGCCGCCAGAACTCAAGGCTTATGCCCCGAAACGGGTAAACACATTGGGCCAACTGTTTGTTTTCAGTTTGTTTTATCCGTTTCACAGGGACGCGAAAATGAATATCCGAGTTGTGCGTGATGTTTGCAATCCTAAAACGGGCGCGTGGTAAAGCGGTACCTTCCCTACTTCTGTGGAGAAAGATCCAAATACAGACACCCTCACTGTACACTGGACGTGCTGAGACATCCCGTCCATCCCCCCAGAGGCGAACCCTTCGACAGCCTAATTATCACTCTTTGAGGGACAGTCTTTCTGTGGGTCAGGGCAGGGGTTAGAAATAGTATGTTAACCTTTGAGTCGGGGAAACATTGAATCATCACCATTTGTTGGGCCCTCCTCAAAACACTGAAATTATTTCAGGCATTTCTATGGAAAATGCTAAATGCTATTGCCAGACAGAGCGTGAGCAATTCTCCCCCATGGCCTGTTGAAATCACTAATCAGTGCTTATGTCTTTACACAGTGTCTGTGGAAATGTTTCCATTCTGCGTTGTTTTTACAATCTCTGTAAGCAGTTTCCATTCAAAGAATCTGCAGCTCTTGTTACTCTGGAAAAGATGACAAACACCAACAGACTACTATGACAGATCCGCCATCAGCTCACTCAGACAGCTGAGATACCGCAGTCCTCCTGTCAGACTGTGTGCCTGAGAGTGAACATGCAGATGCATGCGGATCCTTGGGCATTCTTTCATGGTAAAATAAAATCAAACTCAATTTCCCTCCCGCCCTCCTCTGCACGTATAATTCAGAAAAACTTTGCTCAATTATACCAAAAAGATGTCTGCCTCATCTCTCTCTCTCTCTCTCTCTCTCTCTCTCTTTCTCTGTCTGTCTCTCTTGCTTTCTCTCTCTCTCTCTCTCTCTCTCTGTGAGTAGCTTGTGATGTAATGTCTCCTTTTAAAACTCATGCATAGTGCTTTGTTTGAAGCACTAAATCAAATGCTCACCAAATGTCATCAGTTGAACATCCAGTTACACAACGTAATCACTTTTAACATGCAACAAATGTCCTCAAGACCAATATCCATCTTTCCTATAAAGATGAAGATTATGTTGTCAGGGCACTCAAGAATCTCCCGCAACACACAGTTTCACAAAGGCAAGACCGATTTATCGTGTTTGTCTTCTTAAGGCTGCTTGAGACGTGTCCACTTTATTCGGGTTTCAAAAGATCCCTACTTTTGGTTTTCATGCGATTCAATGTTGTTTTTCAGATGAGGGGGTCGACTAAGGCTAATTTTACCAAGATGATCAGGAGTTTATACTGAACAAGGATTACGCCGTGCTCAAGGTTAAACAGCCAGATGCTTTGACTGCTCAAAAAAAAAATGCCAAACACTGTGAGCTAAATAAAATGAATTCATTGCCAGTAAGAGGGCGTTGAAAACTATATTTGTCCGCCGAGGTTCTGTAACTGGAAAGAGAACAGAGGCAAATGTTTAATCCTTCAGTAGAAATTGATAGGTGCAGAATGGAAATAAGTCTCTCATTCAAAAAGGGATCTAGTTTCGACAGGAGGAGGAAAATAAATATCAGTGAATGTGCTCCTTGGTTCTGCACCATACCATATTTGTTTAAGGGGCTGTCAAAAACATTTCCTTGAACTCCACCGTTCCTGAGCAGTTTTCAGCGAGATCTCCCTGAAAACCGCACTGGTGGTACGGTGACCGTTAGGCTGCGGTCACATTATGGACCGGGTTCATCTTTCTTGGAAGCAGCAGGAGAGCCACATCAAGGGTTCTGGGCAACCCGAGATTGCTGCCGCCATTTGAAAAAGGGCTCTGATGACGAAGTGACGTCTGGGGGAGAACCTGGGCATCTCCAGACGCTGCCGACGAGGCCGGCAGTGCCCGCTCGTCATGTGAGGTCACATGGAAAACATCTCAGGGAATGCCTGGAAATTAGGACGCTCCGGCAAAGGAAGTATTTCCCAGCCAATCGCGGCTGTCGGAGCAGGAAATCCGAAACCAGCGAGCAGAGATGAAAGGCTGGATCGCCACCATATGAGAGCGAGGACTTCGGAATGCCTTCAGATGTAGAGTTTTGCTTATAACCAGACAGCAAAAGAATTCCTCCTATATTGAAACAGATGACGCCCTCTAACATATATAAATATGTCAAATACCTATCATTGCTGTGGCTTATCATACAAATGACCTTACGGTATAAACTTTCATCAAATATTCTTCTTTTTTTTGACCTGCTGTTTTGGCAGGTGTGCTAGCAGTTCATTGTGGCTCTGATTAATCTCTCCGAACAGGAAAACTCCATCTGCCCTCAGGGGCACAGTGCTCTCTTCTCTCATAAAACACCACGAGCACAGGAAACCTGCTGCGGGTCAGTGTGAGGCTATAGGGCAGGACCGGGCCGGGGAGTCCGTTCGCACGCTGTGGTGGTGGGACTGGGGAGCGGCAGAGGTGCGTCCGCAACGGAGACGCCTCATTGGTGGAGGTGGCCCCGTGTGGTTTAGGAACGTGCCTTCTAAAAACACACCAGGACATGCCGCCTGGCCTCTGCCCGGGGCGCTGCTGCTCACCCCCGCATGTGGAAGGGAGGATGGGGGGGTGGGGTGGGGTGGGGTGGGTACTCCACCAGCCGGTGCCCAGCAAAGCCACAGCGGGGCCTTAAATTCACACGTCAGGGAGCCGCCGCCGCCGCGTGGAAGGCAGGCAGGAATCCTGCGGTCGGGATGAGTCAAGACGCGTGGTGCTGAGTCACGGGGGTGGTGCAGCCGGAGTCTCGGCAGTCTCGGCTGCCATCGCTGGCAGGACAGGTGAGGGAGAGAGAGAGAGAGAGCGGGAGACAGACCGAGAGTGTGTAAGAGAGAGAGAGAGAGAGAGAGAGCGGGAGACAGAGGGGGGGGGGGCAGTTTCATTGTCGCTGTGCCAGCCAGCGTGCATCAGCCCGGCACGCCGGAATTATGCAGGCATGAGTCCACCGAAAAAGAAACACCACAAGAATGTGTTGTCTTGAAACAACAATGCGAACCACGGAAAAATATGAGCCCTGCACCTGCAAGATCAATTCAAAAACATGCCGTAAAAGAACAAGGCAGAAACCATGGGTTAAAAAAAAGAGATGTCTCATGGGGATTTAAGAATGGGACATTAAAACCAGACACCATTCCTTTGGGGAAAACACATCAGTCATATTCGGTATTACTTATTACATACCCTCAGCCTCTGGGATCTGATCTACTTCAAAACCCCCAGATAAACATCTGTCCCTTGATGGCAACTTCAGAGCACAACGTGTGGTTGCCTGTGGCTAACCAGGGGCATAAACGGAACTGTACGAGTCCTCGAAGACTACGGCGTTTCTAAGTGTGTGTGTGGGGTTGGAGAGCATTCCTTGTTGCCACGGTCATTTCCCATCAGCCCCACGGCCTCACCGATGCCAACCTTTTTCATCGCTGGCCACTGGCCAGACGTGCAACACTATAGGCTTTCTTTGGGCCGGTTCTCTAGGTTAAGTGTTAGGGCCAATCCATGGGCTACTGTAACGGACTCTCGGCTTACATGCACTCGGCTTCCGTTTTGTTTAAGACGCCAGGTTTGGAGTGGCACAAGCAGCTCCGCGTACATAATTACACCGCAGCTATTTCCTAACTCGACTGATCTGCCTTTTTGCCTTTGGTGTACGTCTCAACGCGAAAAGGTCGCGGTACGTTTTGGGTCTAGACGCGCGCTCGCGTTCCCTCGGACACTTGTTCGGGATGGCTACCGAGCCCGTGCACGCCAAGCCTCTGTGATCTGAGCGAAAGAGCGCTCGCCTCCAAGCTCTGATCTTGGTGGAAGTGCTGCGGTCTGAACCTGCCGTCTCCCACATAAAGATGGATTCCAGTAATCTCAGCTGCCGAGAAACCAAAGGGCCACAGCAGGAGAACTAGAGCACGAGAGAGAGAGAGAGAGAGAGAGAGAGAGGGAGGGAGGGAGAGAGGGAGTGGACCAGAGAGCGAAAGAGATGTGGATAGATTGATGGACATGAAGAGAAAGAGACCGCTCATGTCAAAGTAGGCATGGCCACAGCCACACCCAACCATCAGCCTGCAGGCACACAGCTGCCCTCTCCCACTGCAAACAGAAAGGGGGATAGAGAGAGAAAGTGACAGAGAAGTAAAGACACAGAGAGAGAGAGAAGGGGAGTGAGAGAGAGGTGGAAAGAGACAGAGTAAAGGAGAGAGCAGCTGTCCTGGCCTATTGCAAAAGAGATGCTTCACAGCGTAGTGGGCCGAGGGCTTTTGTTTTCCTGGCGTGTCCTTTTACTGTGCGGTGCTCAAGCCATGGCCTTTCTGTGGTCACACGCTGTTCCAATTTCCTTCTTCTGTGGTCACGTACGGGGAGCGCCAAATGAAACGTCTGAAGTGCAAGTGAAATAATACTCTCGGGGCGCTCGGGGAGGAGAGGGCACGGATTTATGGGAAATGAAGGTGCAAGGCTTAAGGTATTCAGCAGGTGGAGAAATCCTCTACGTGTTCAGTCACAGTCACACGCTGCTTTGGCAGTGTCTGCATCCTCATAGCCACAATTGTTCTATATCAAATGGGGTTTTTCACTGCAGCAGTGAAGGCAATACGGTCCTTAGTAATGTGACAAAAAGCTTTTAAGTTATTATTCCTCAACATACAGACACACACTCCCTCTGTCTCTCACTCTCTCACCCCAGACATACTTTGCAAAAGCAGTCATCATCGTAGATATAATATTCAATTATATTCATTATATCCACAGTATGTCTCTTTTAAATGTCATTAAAAGCCAGGGCATGCCACTCATAAAGAGTGGATTTAACATCTATTCCAGGACATGACATAAGTAGTAGTGCATATATCTTCACATTATCTGTAATTCACATTAAGTCATGTCCTTAACTTGCATAATTGTTTCTGAAAGAATTTCCCACGTTCTGAAGCCTATATGATACAAAATAATAAACATCACATGAAACCCTTATTTCCCACTGGTATAATAATATATCTACTTGATCGTTCATACTATTTTATGAATGCAGTGTGTTGTTTATTGAGCTCAGTGTTGAACCCTGTTGGTTCCCTAAGGCCAGCCAAGGCCATACTACAGGACTTGCTTTGACCTGGGATTTTCCAGACCTCTGCACTGTTGCCTGAATGGCCTCTTTGTGTGTACCGCCACTTGATATTAACGTTAGCTCACCTTTATCTCATGCAAAAGATCCTCTCACTAACTGCAGATGTTATCAAGCCCTCCTGCACTATCTGTGTACTCTCCCTGTACATACACACATACACACAGACACACACCGTGACACACACACTCACACACACACACACACACACACACACACACATGCTTTGTATGCAGTGAGGTTGTTTAGCCATGTCAATCATCGGTGTTATTGCCATAGCACAATTCAGCTGTCAATATACTGCCCAGCATTGTTCAGGGGCCAGAGTTGTACTGAACAGTCACTCAGACTGTGTTTATGACCGCAGTCACATATATTTTTCTTGTCTATGTATCTTGAGGACTGTATCTTGAAAATGTTTTTCTTATAAAAAAAGAAAACATGTATGACGAACATGACATGGGAAACTTGTAGTGATTGAGCAAGCTGCGCCACAGCCCATAGCATACTACAATGCACTCTTAAGTCCTCTGAGACTGGTATCGTCTGAAGTTGGTGTTGTGGCTTGTCTTCAGAGGGCCATTTCTGATCTCCCTGCAAATCTCCTTCTTTTTCGGTGAATTCTCCTGCTGCGTATCATCACACCACAAATGCAATATCGTGAGTCAGTCTAACCACCTCACTCTCTGAAGCCTCCCCAAAGACACAGGGCCTTAACACAAAAGGCATATGAAAGGCTGAGCATGTGGCATGTTGATTCCATGCAGAGCGTCTGGATTACTATTATTCCAAATCTGGCCACTTTTGTCCGTCCACCACGTCTGGTGGCTGAGTGCGTCCTGGAAAAAAAAAAAAAAAAAAAAAAGGTCCCCCCTTCCTGGTAAACTCACACAGAAGCCAGTCACGACACCATGTGTGTGTGTGTGTGTGTGTGTGTGTACTGTATGTGTGAGTGTGGGTGACAGCAGGGTCAGCCATGTTTTCGTTCTGACCAGTCCAGACGGCACCACCGTGCCAATCACGGCGTCTGATGTGGGCCACTGCTCGGTGTCCTGGTTGTTTGTGCTGTTGACGTGCTGGAGGGACGCGGAGGCACGACAGCCTGTCCTCCCATCCAAGGGCGGTTGGTGAGGTGTGTCACTTCCATGTAGCTGGCTTGAAAACAACAGACCTGGAGCTAAAAAAAAAAAAAAATGAAAATGAGAAAAAAAAAAGAAGCGGTCCCTTGAGTAACCTAGCAGAAATGGGAAAAACAAGAGCAGTTGGCAGCCGCTGCCTGTGACATCATGACTCTCTCACTGAATTGTACTTACATGGCATTGTTTGACGACGTTTAGTGGGCTGCAGTGTGTCAATATGGCTTTTTTTTTTTTTGCTGTTGCCACATTTGAAACAGCAACCCCTTCATTTTTAGAGGAATTTAAGGGAATATTAAGTGGATTTGTGCATGGATTTGGGGATAATTAAGGGTTGGCTACCTCTAGACAGCAGATTAAAGGGAAACACTAAAGGAGGTTATTTCCAAGTCGTGAGCTCCTCAATACACACTGAGACTTTTAGCATAATTTCCCGGAAAAAAGGTGTTATAGTGTAATTTAAACAATTTCACGGACAATGTGTTTCCAAATACAATAGAACAGGACTTATTTAGACTTTGTGTAGCATCCAGATTTGATACCCCCCTGTTTCTGCGGTCACCTAAACATCTTCACACGGTCAGAGGTAGTCAGGCGTGGTGAAATGGGCCCTAAATATGGGTGGGGACTATTGTAGCATTAACTGCATTTTAGATTTTGAAACCTTTCCAAATGCCTGCTAACCGTGAGACTCAAGGGCAGATTGAAATTTGACTGAAAGTACAGGTGATGTGCTGTAGTGGGAGGTGGGTCTTTGAGAACAAGACTGTTGGTGTATTTGTTTGTGTGTGTGTGTGCGTGTGTGTGTGCGTGTGTGAGTGTGTGTGTGTGTGTGTGTGTGTGTGTGTGTGTGTGTGTGTGTGTGTGTGTGTGTGTGTGTGTGTGTCAATCATATTTGAATATAGTGAGCTGTCTGTGGACTGATTAGGCAGTGACATTAGTCACACTTGGCCTGCAGGTGTGGAGGTTTGCACAGGGATCACCTACCTCAATTCAATTTTCTACCTCCTTCTGAATTTTGTTAACAACATATTCAAGCACATATAAAAATTGTTAATTGTTTTTGTGCTTGCAATGCTTTGCCATGTTTAATATAAAGTGCAGTTAGCTCTGGCTGACTATAGCAGATAGTTAGCTTCTAGCTACTGGAAAGTTGTAGAGTTTAGTTGTAGATGCAAAATAAGTCTTAATCAACATTTGAGCGGGGAAATGTTAAGGCAAAGGATCGTCTTTTAAAAGTATCTTTACCCTGTCATACATAGCCAAAAAATTCACGTTGAAAAAAAAGTAATAAGTTAACTGCTTGCCAGATAAGGATGGAAAAGGATGCAACCTGTACGTTCACTCAGACAAAGGAAAATCTAGACACAATGTAACAGCCAATCAATTTTAGGCGGCTCCAACTGCTGCCCTCGGGCTATTCCTCTACTCCTCCGTTACAATGGGAAAAGATCACAAGAACAGATGTTGCTGGAGCATTGCTAATGAGATAATGAGACAGTTTCCATTCACTCATTATGGGAGGCCCATTGGGAATTCTTGGACTTAATAATCCTTTTTTATTTATTTATTTATTTATTTTTGCTTTATTTAGAGATGTAGGCCTATATGTTGAAAATGCTAGGCCATAAAAAGAGACTGTTGTTGTCATTATCTGAAAGTATTTTGATATTCTCTTCAGTGACTGTAACCTTATTGTTTTAATTTTAGGTGAGACAAATAAGCTTGGTCTTTGAGCTGAAGGGAAAAGGTTTACACCTACGTGACTAAAATACAAAATGTTGAAAGCAGTTGTTTTCCCCAGACAGGTGTGTCATCTGCACTACTCCTAATCTCTTATTTAGACAGGTGCACTTTTGGAGGGAGTTCATCTCTGGATTGTTTGGGAACGTTGACTGTGTCTAACGGTAGCTTGGTCATCTGATGCCATTATTAGCTGTTTTGACACATTGCCGAATGGGTCATGATAACAGCCACAGCAGCTTGCTGAAGCTGTAAAAAATGCCAGCGCATTCGGGCTCATCCAACCTCTCCAGACGTTAAGCGTAGAATGAGAGTATGGGAATTGATCTGCACTCTCTGCACAGACAGGAGTTTCAGGACTGCCAACAGCATCCATGTGAGTGTGGACTTCTTTGAGGAACTCTACCCATCTTTTGGATCAGTATTGTGCGATTGTACGTTCGGTACAACCATGCCTGCTGAAGTGGCCACACAGCAAATATTTTACTCTGAAATCTACAGTGAGTGTTTAGCTACCAGTCCTCTGAACTGGAACTGATCCAACTGTGACTGACGATATTTGTGATTAAATGTACTGTAACTAAATCAAAGGATACATGGGTCGATTGGGGACAGATTGAGGGCAAAGTGAAATTGAAGTTGCACGAATCGTCAAACTAATCTCCATGAATTGCCAGTAAAATCTATTCTGCATGAAGATACTTGCCAAGTCCCTGATAATGCTGTTACTGATACCATTGGCATGGGATTCTGGGAGTGAAAGATTCCATGTTTTAAGCAGTCAGTTCAAGACTGTTAGATGTCAGTATGCCTCATTATCTCCACTTTAAAAGCAAATGATCAGAGAAAAATGTCAACGCAGTCATCCTGATCCCACCGAACTGAATTAATTTCCGTAATCAAAATGTATCCTTTGGCCCAGAGGTCACATACCACAAGGTCGCATTTCAACTGATACAGACCTACCACTTCGTCAATATCCGCATGTCACTCACTGCTAAATCTTAGGAAGTATGTGTGTGTGCGTATATTGAACATGTCCATATTTGGTATATTTCTTGTCTTATATCTTTTGTGCCACTGGTGAGAATCTGAAATAGATGAGGAAATAGACCTCACCCAGGGATGGCAACTTACACTGACATTAGTGGGTCTACAGACAGATCGTGGTGTGGACACTTTAACTAATTTTCAGGGTTAACTAATTTTCACAGTAAAAAGCAGCTGCCTTGGTAAACTGGCCTGTAAACCTACTTTTGCAAATCATTGCAAATGACCTAAATCACTAACCTTTCACAGTTGCTAATTTTATGGCAAGCAATAAAGAGAGTGTGAACCCTGGAAGAATAACCTGAATATTGCAACTTTTTTTACTTTCACTTTATGGGTAGGGAGTTGAACTGATTTGAATGATGGCTGTGTCACTTGAGTTCAGACCTCTACGTAGAGCCATATGATTGAACGAGCCTATTTCCCAGCATTGAAGGAATGAGTACAGCGTGTTATAACCCATGAAGTTCCCATCACAGCCCATTTGATATCAAGTGAGTGTTACTAGTCAATTAAAACAGAGTGCTTAAGGATGCATTAGTTTAAAAAAATAACTTGGCTAATATTATGTTCATTTACTGCATACTGGATTGGTTTGTTTATTGCTTTCCATTTTTAATATGCAGTTATGACATTGTGGCCAATTAAATCTGTGTATGTCTGAGCCAATTCCATCAATCAAAGTTTTCCGTAATCAAAACCACTGTCACCAAAGCTGCTCATTTTAGCCTGTCAAGAATCAAAATCAATTGATCAAAATCAGAGCTCTTCCACCAGCCAGCTACCTTGCAAAGTTAACCTACAAATGAGCCTTTTCAACACACACGCACGCACGCACGCACGCACGCACGCACACACGCATGCACGCACACACACACACACACACACACACACACACACATACACACACACACACCGACCTGTGTTTGTTATGCGCCACCGTTTGTTTGTCAGTCTCTGCAAAGAGGGGTACAAAAGCATTGAATTCTGAAAGTGTTAGTAAAGTGCTTCTGAAAAAAAAAACCTGCATGTCATTTATTGGGCATCCTGTCCTGACCAGGCTGCCAATCCAGAGGTGGGACACATAAAAGACGGCAAAATCTCTCTCGCTCTGTCTCTCTCTGTGTGCGCCTCTTTCACAGGCTCTGAAACAACACGTCAAGGTATGGTTTCACACAGTCTGCCTCTCACTGGCAGGGCTCTTGCCTAAAGCAACACAAGACGGTCCAAGTTCAGTCAGAGTCCATCAAAGCTGATCCAAACGTCTTTAGTCATTTCATAAATCACATGCCACAAATTAAGTTCTCGGGGTGATTTATGACACCAGGAGAGCGCATGAAAGTGCTGCGCTCTGCTTGAGACCTGGACATCAAGCCTTTTTAACATCTTGAGAAATAAAACATGATAGTTCAACTTGTAAAAAATAATCATTAGTGTTGGACTCTCTGTTGGAGAGGGAAGTGACCTAAGTGTTTTGTTAGATCTTTATAATTCAAATTCACAATGAAAACAGAACAAACAAACAAAAAAAGAAAGTGTTTTCACAGCATGAACAAACTCAGATGCTGTTTGTTTAGAAGTTGGCAGTTGGTGCTGTTTCCTGTTTTCATTGTTTTTCCAGAGACGCAGTTCCTGTCGTCCTAAACTGACAGGCCGGAGTTTGACAAGCTGCAGTGTGCAATGGAATGCTGCAGCCATCGTGGATGGGCAGGAACGTCGGAGTGCTGCACTGCCAAGCCCAGATGTGAGACAGAAGCGGGAAACTGCTGTTTCACAACACGACGTTGGTAGGCGGGGAATTTTCTTCAATTAGCTTAATGCAGCCACAATGACGGAATTTCATATAAGGACAATTAGACTTCCCCGGCTGTTTTGTTCAAGGGTCACAGGAACCACATCTACACACTAGTTTCTCGAAAGTCTTTCTTCCCACCACCACCACCACACCCGAAATTAGGCTGCGGAAAACACTGTAGGCCTAAAGTTAAGGCAGGTAGCTCAAACGAAATCAGAAGGGGATGGAGATCACATCCTCAAAACAAAAAAAAAGCATATCAAATACAATGTGATTACAATCTGTTCAGGCTTGTGTTTAATGCGAAAATACTCACATCATTCAAATGATACTTTTCTTTTGTCTCACTAAAATCACTTGATCATTTGCAGACCTGAGAGAGTGTACAATAATTTCTGGTTGATTTTGTATGAATACATTTCTGCCATATTTATAATAGTATTTGGGGGGGATTAATGCTTTGAATAGAAAAGAGTGATTATGTTCCAGGAATTTTTCTTTTTGGTAAATAAGGAAGAAATACCACAGCTTTTCTTTTTCATAAGACTCAAGAAATGTAATTATGCCTTTGCTATGAAGTGATTGGCATGCGAGCCCGTAGTGAGCAGGGATTTGAATTCCTCTGCCATTTCAGTAATCAGTATGAAACAATGATTTGCCTTATGAACACAGCAACAGTAACAGTATGCGGGGGGGAAAGTATGCTACAATTCAACTAATCCACAATCCTTTCTTTTATGTGTGTCCCTGAGAAGTATTTATCAACTGAGTGACCCTAACATATGCCGATAGTCTGAGGAGAGTGCGCTCCCCAGAAAACATCTTCCTCAAACACAATTCCTCATCAAACTGAAAAGACTGCATGAGATGAGCTATTAGACAAAGGAATTATCACTGTTCATACCAAACCAACTTATGGCTGAGATAAATAATAACCCATGTTAGCAAAATTCAACATCTGTCCATAGAGGAGTTTCATCCACCAGCAAAAGTCACAGAAAATTAGGATATAGCTACCGACAATGCAAATGACATTAAAACCACTTCATATGCAATGAAGCATACAGTGTATGTTGTAGTTGGGTGTCTTGGATGATTTCCAATTTGTCTGGTGGAGTTATTTCAGTGTGAAGTGAAAGATCAGACGCGAAAAAATTACAATTTTATGGCATGCAAGTCAACCACATACCGGAGGAAGAGCTGTGTAGGGTGGAGCGAGTGTCAGAACTAATGAGACCTTGCTTCTGAAAAGAAACCGCAGGGATTTGCAGAGTATTTTCATTCATGATTTATTATGAGCAAATTATTTTGGACACATACGTTCTGTTTGTATTTCTGATTCCAAACAAACTGATTGACAAAGGCACCACGTTATAAATACACATATATCATATACACAAGAGACCATTAATCATTCACTGGACGGACTTAGAATGAAATGTCAACAGTGACGTGCTGTTTGCCTTTTGTATTAGCATAAGCAAATCAATGGTGTAAAATTTGTTTACTGGACTTTCTAGACCCACAGAAGAAAACAGACACACGTGGGACAGAAATAAGGTGTTTTCCATTCTAAAATGCAAATACGGCCACTTGAATTCTAACCCAAAGCGTCAGAAAACCGACACCAAGAGAGGTCACAGAGACTGCGAACGCACCAACAAGTTTGAGAGTGAATCATTGCCTCATATAAAAATGGAGCAGGGATTTCTCCTTTCCTCTTCCAGTTGAGGAGTTTGTAAAGCCATTGTAAAGTGAAAAAGTTTGAAGGGGCCTGGTGTGCTTCTGGGACGTAGCCTCCCACTGTGTAAACGTCTGCTGCTGCCCATGCTGTGTGAATCACGCAGCCTAGCTTAGCGCAGGCTGAGCCAGCAGCAGGCCTGTCATTAAACCACATGTAAACTATTAGCCTTTCTGATAATGGGAGCGCTCCAGCGACTATTTTTACCCGGCAGTGGGAGGAGAGGAGAGCGCCACTTTCTCAGACCACTTCTGTGTAAACATTTGGAGAGGGAATGATAGAGACGGGAGGAAGAGAGGGAAAAGGGGAGAGCCCATGGTCTAATTAACGCAGCCACCAGGGTTGGCTTGCCTTTTCCTGGATGGTAAAAATCTGCCCATGATGTGCTTTTGAAATACATTTCTAATCGCATTTAGTGTCAACAAGCAGTTGGGCTCAGTAATGTTGTGAATGGATGTCAAATATAGCCTACATTGTCATCAAAGCGTCTTAGCTTTGTATAGGCATTCTTCTCTCCCCCTTAAAGGATTTATAAAGCAACATCAGGCTTGAATGGCACATGGGCCAATGACAGAGCATGATGCACGATGGGGGGAAATGATCAAACCAACCAAACCACTGTCTCATCATGTCCTTAGTTGAGGTAGACAGTCTATTTTAATGGCATGTATAACTGACAACTTTGACAACTGACAACTGCCGTTTTACAGTATGCCTATAGCATACTGACAGGCACACACCCTGGCTCAGACCCTGAAGAGTGCAAACCATTGATATATTATGGGCCCAACGAGACTAGTATGACACATGTCAGCTCACACATTATAGTTACATAACATTTCTTTCACAGGTGATTGAATGGTATTATTCTGAAAACTGCATTCACCCAACACACACAACAATAAATACTCCTCTTTGGAAAAGTGGTTTGAAAAGATATTCAAATAGGGACTACTCGACAACATTGTGGTAAAATAACGAAAAAAAAAGTCTCCGTAACCAGAATCTGGAAAAAACAACACTGGGTGATTTTTTTTCAACAGATCTTTTTATGCACTTTTACGCATCTGCAGTTTGACACAATTTAAAATGTGTTTGCACTGTGATTGTCTTCCTCAACTGGCACTAGTTTGACTGCCAATCAAATGAAGTGGAGGACAAAAGACTCTGCATGAGTTATCCATGCAGAGAATATTTTTAATATGAGATATTTGCATTCAGATAACAATTTCATTCTTTCACATTTCCTGTTCCACTGTATTTTCTGATGTGTCTGTTTCAGGGACGTCTGATAAAGCCTTGTGATGAAAGGTTATGTTTTCTATAATAACTATGTAAAGATATGCCCTGATGAATCTGGCAAGTTAGAAGATACATAATAATAAAGATATCAACTCCAACATGTCATACTGTAGTTACATGTCCATGGTTATGGTCACGTGTTGTTATGTGTTTACATGTTGAGAAATGAATGTCCGTGACTTTGCTCACACAATTCCAGGGAGGTGTGCACAACGTGGCATGCTGACTAGCCAATGTCTTCACAATTGAGTTTCCCTAGACCATAAAAATAAAAAGATGGAGCCGGTATGATACCGACCACCAGAGTTGTGCCAAAGAAAAAGCTGCAGAGTAACTCAACTGTGCTGTTTGATCCAAAAGTTCAACTTGTGAGCTTATGCCAACACACCGTCAAAAGTAAATTATATTATTTTGTCAAGTTAGTCAAACAACAAAGAGCGTCATTTAACAAACATCTCGTCTCATAGTCACAGCTTAAAGGAGAAAAGAGATTTCACATAGCTCTCTGTTTCTCGAAGTCAAAGAGTACTGTCGGTAAAACCAAACCAAAACAATCGGTTTTACCTGGTCCAGGCAAAGTAAGGTCTGACCCAAAACTAATCGCAGCAGAATTATTTTCACATTTTTATATGTCAATTGGTGATCTAAACACCATAGTAAAAGTTTATGAAAATCCAGCTGGTTGGAGTCATTTTTATGCTTTATCCTTCAGCACATACCACAGGCATACAGACAAAACTTCAATTAGAATGTTGTAGAATAAGCATTCTAAAGAACATCTGACCCCATCCACTTAACATGGAATTTTAGAATCTTTCATTGTCGAGGAACATTCTTTTATTTTCAAACAGTTAGTACATTTCTCAGGCTTATTTCAGACTGGTTTGTTGGACAACTGGTGTCTATTCTTACATTTTGGCCCTTTGAATCAATGGAAATGGTTGCTGAGTCTTTAAATAGAACCAGTGTGTTTTTGCATGCCAGTTGTTCCACAATGTTAAAGCTGCACAATCCATACATATAGTCATGTTAGGCCAACTTTGATGATATCATATCATCAATCTGAACTAATCTCCAGTCGCCCGTCTAGGGGAATATTTTCCCAATATAGATATTCTGAAATATTCTAAAGTGACTAGTCTACCAGATTCAGGAGTCAACGAGGCAGATAGGGTTAATGTTTCATGTTCTCCTTCAGAGAAGCAAGGTTAAATTGACCATACTGTATGTTCTCTTTCAGGTGAGTTCACTTGACGCTACACATACACCACAGCCCTCGTGACTGTGGCCACATAATTCACGAGAACCTTTAGCAAAGTGTATAGGGATTCACCTCTACTAGAGTATGTTATTAATGGAGCAAGTGTATCATATCATGTACTCATTCGTGACATTACAACCAATAGCCAAGTGGTCCCCTACAGTGAAGAAGTCAGCAATACAACACAAGCAGAGTTGGTGAGTGCAAGTGACAGAGAGAGTTATTAGCCGATTGAGCCTGTAACATCTGCATATTGTAATGAAGCAAATGGCAGTTTATCATTCACATCCACTTAGGTAGTGAGTCAACAGTACAGCGCAAGCAGTTGGGTGAGTCTGCAGTGATGTAGAAATATCATGCCAATAGAACCAACAACATTGGTACAACATTGGTACAACATTGGTACAACATTGGTACAACATTGGCAAGTGTGCAATGACAGTTTTACTACCTTAAAATAACGACTTGAAGCTCATGGCACACTGACACGAGTCTCTGTCAATGCACGCCCAGAATGATACTGCTCTGTGTGAAGCTGATCGTGACCCGTTTAATTGGTTTTTAAAGTGTGGTTATATTGATGCCAACGGGCAGGTACGGATGGTACACGAGGCAAATTTTGAGGGGGAACCACATAACGGCTTCCCGGTTTTCTGCTGATTTAACTGATGGTTAAAATTCTCAAAAAAAATGATGATTAAAGTTCTCGAGAAACTGATGATTAAAACTCTCACGAGGTTGGTGTGAATGTGTCTGTAAGCAACCTGCACATTACTCATCTTGCATTGGATCATCTTCCTCAATCTCAATATTGTGATGACAACAAGTCTGGGCAAATTGCTGAATCAGCACCAGTCAGAGGCTATCAGCAGCTAATGCAATCAAGCAGCTACGGCGCTACACACTCACAGAGATGCCCCCAGAGTGTACAACCAGAGACGGTTTATAAAGCGAGACGATTCATATGAGGGTAAATTCCGGTTTCATTGTGACGCAACTGCCACTCCCATTTAGGAGGCAAACGGAGGTATTTATATGGGAGAAATAATTCTACACCTTTCTAAACCGATTATTTCGTCACTGAACACGCCCCTTTAGGAGGCAGGAAGTGCTGCTATTTTTTCCATTGAAAAACCCCTTTATGATTCTTCTTAGTAACTATACGATCTTTGGTACAACTGTAGCTGCCTGGCCATGTTAGCTGCTGGTTGTAGCTGGGTGGGGTGTGGGGTGGGGTGGGGTGTGGTGGTGGTGGTGTTGGGGACGGGGGACGGGGGGGGGGGACCGACAGTACTCGACGAGAAACAGATCGGACCGACAGTACTCGACGAGAAACAGATCTGTGTGAAAAGTTGGCAGAATTCTCCTTTAAGAGTTGTTGTAAATATTAAAATGATTGTTTGAGCCAACTGACTAGCGTCCATAAGGTCAGGATTTTCAACATACCAACATCCAACATATAAACTCAAATTGCCCCTAAATAGATACACGTGATTGTGATATGAAGCGTCATTCTGACAAACGCTTCTCTTATCTCCCCCCCAGTCCCCCCAACCCCCCCCCCCCCCCCCCCCCCCCCCCCCCCCCGTGCCTCCCTCCGCTGGTCAGCAGGACGGTCTGTCCTCTGCAGACAGACCGAGAGGAAACACAATTTATGAGCCATTCTCAGTGTTGCCAAAACTCGTCAGTTTTTTTCCCCTCTCTGGAGCTGTAACTCTCCATCTCAGTTCATGCATTTTTCATCACATTTACTTGAACAAGTGGATACAATTATACAAGTCTGTCTCAGGGGATTCAGAAGGGGCCACTGCACTGCAGCCAAGTCACCACACCTAGAGGGTGGAGCTGCAATATGCCAAGACTGACATGTTCCTCCTCCTCAGAACAGAGGTCAAAAACAGGGATGGGAGTGATTGATTGGTTCCTCTGATCCAACTCATTCTCATTCTTTGAAAGTGCCCACAGATTGATATATATATATTTTTATATACACACACACATACGTATACAGACGACAATACAGTGACCCAGCCCATGTATTCACTCTATGAATCTATTAATTCAAAATGATACTCTTGAAGATGTTTAATATAACAAATGCAGCGTGAATCACAATCATTTGAACTGAGAATAAAACAATTCAGAATTCCATGTTGTGCGATTCAATTAAGCCTCTGCCCATGCACCAATAAACCTGCTCTCAACTCTTACACAACTTTGTCTGTATCAGGACATACAGTATGTGTCTTTATGATAGAAACGTCCCAGAATTCCACATCTCCAAGAATTTCCATTGTCCATCCCCGATTGGAACACAGGACATGTCTGAGATGGCCAAGAGGTCAAACATCTCTTATTTGTTGGGGGATTTTAAGGGGATATTAAGTCGATTTGAGTGTGTGGGATAATACTGTAGGTGGGTTCTCTATTTTCAAACAGCGGATTATGGAGATTAGGGTGCAGTAAGAGGGTAAAAAAAAGAGAGTTTCACTGTCCCATGGACAACTGAGATGACTACAAGTTCCAATGAAATTAGGTAATTGTGTACAGGTGTTCCACCTTGATTTATCGGCACAAAACAACTCGGTGACATAAAAGTGATTTCATCTACAATCCTCAGCCATGACACGTACCACACAACAAGAGCCCAGACTCTAACAAAAGCAAAACATTGTCTCAACATTGAAGAACACAACAATGAATAAGCAACCACAAACACAACTTCACAATTTAGTCATGGACACTGGGAACTTTACCTCATTTGGAAAACAATAGAGTCTCTACATCTGTGCACAATCAACATCCAATCAAGATTAATGGTGTTACATTCTTGCACACATTTTAATTAAAACTGTGAAACCCTGACCTAGTGGCAATCTCAACGCTCGTTCACCAAAGTCTCCCTTTCCAGACGGTCTTTGAGATGGGAGTAGCAGTTCTGGACAGTGTTGTTTGACAGAGGAGTGATAAGTTCTGGTAAACGGATGGGAGAGGACCCCTTCTTTTGTCCCTTGGTGGGGAACGCTGTCTAATTTCCCAATTAGACATGGCTCTCCAACTTCTCGGCAGCCGGCTCCTAATGCTCCTACTTCTCGGCACTACGGTCTCCGAGATTTCTCCAACTGAGGTCTGCTCAAATACCATTCTACCAGGATCAAAAGGTATTTCTGAGTTGTTGCTTTTTTCACCTCTTGGGACAACCATGTGTAGCCATGTTGGTGTTGTGATATGAGGCTTTAGTACGGTTGGGAATCTGGAGGGTTTTTTTGACATCCACCAGAGTTTTAATGGTCCCATGTTGAAATACGCACACATAGCGAATCGCACAGATGGAAAAATAATTGTCTGTTGCAAATTTGGAATTGCTATTCATGCCAGTACTAAGTACTTACGCCGCAGTTTTGACAGTGATATTGATGAAAGCTCAAAACACTGTGGGAAAACGTCAATGCTTCAGCGTTTCAAAATCATACGGTTGGGGCTGACAGACCTCTGACTGGTAAAGCTATTATAATTTAGAGGTATTTGCAGAGGAAATTAATGAGACTTTGACAAATATGTACACTCTATGCATATACGCAAAAGTTGTAACTGTTCAAATACATGTACAGTATGAGCCTTAAAGAGGTTATACACCATCACCTCATGCAACAGGTCGAATCAAATTAATCTAATCTACCATAATTTTGTCACAATTTCAGATGTTTGCCAATTTCCCTTATTTCCCATGGGAGTCAAAACTCACTTTGATTTAGAATATAAACTTTTTTGATCCCGTGAGGGAAATTCAGTTCTCTGCATTTAACCCAATTTAACCGAATCAGTGAACACACAGCACACACACAACACACAGCACACAGCACACATTTCTGACAGCAGCATCTAATCTCCAAAAGATCTGCAGTGTATTCCTTTTCCAGCTGCTCTAATAAGAGACCATGCCGTTATTAAACCGTGTGTGTGTGTGTGTGTGTGTGTGTGTGTGTGTGTGTGTGTGTGTGTGTGTGAGAGAGAGAGGCGTATTATTGGAGATTCAGGGCCAGGGCACATCTGTATCTGTGTTTACGCGCCGCTTTGTGTGAATGTGAAAGTCTGGTTAGCAGGACAAGCAACCTCAGCTAAATCAGTCGTGTGAAAGCCTGCGCAGTCATGCAGTCAGCGCTTTATTCCATCATATAAAACAACACCCACTGCTGTGGACACGGCCTCTTCTGAGTTCACTCTTGGACCGGACCGGTGCATATTGCACAGAAGAGGAAGAAGAAGAAGAGAAAAAAACGTCACCTAAAGCACTTGCTGAACACATGCTCTGCCTCTACAGGGAAAACTGTAAAAAAAAGGAAAGAAAAAAAAGTTGTTGCCTTTGAGGAACGGTTTCTCTCTCTCTCTCTCTCTTTCTCTTCACGCTTCTACAAGTAAGTGCCAGCGAGTTGAGCGCGTTGGCCTGTTGAATGCCTGACCGTCCGTATTTAAACAGCTGGGCTCCCATAGACATGCTTATTAGGTTAAGACCCATCTCAAACATGGTCGTCCATGCACTGTGACTCCAAGGGGGCAGATGCCTTTTTGCATATCTGTTTGGTGTGTGTCTGTGTCCTTGAGGCTATTAGGCCTCTACTGTTCACTCTATCTGCTGAATTAGGGTCTGAGTGTCTGTCTCTATTTTCGTTGTGGCTGCCACTGTCCTTTGACTTTCACTTTTGCTCCTTGGCAGGCGATGATGGCGAGATTGGCCAGGAGGGCGAACAGGGAAAGCAAGGAAAGACAGGACCACCCGGACATCCAGGTCCCAGTACACCCCACACAACCACATGCACACACACACACACACACACGCACACACACACACGCACACATATACTGTACATACACACACACACACACACGCACATACACATGCACATACACATACTGTAACACAACCCTCCCACACACACACACACACACACACACACACACACCCTTCCCTCAGGTTTGTCCCCATGCATGTCACAAGGTTTGCTGTTAAATGCTTGGAGATTAAAGGGGAAGTTGGTCGGGGCCCAGGGTATTTACGAGGGGACAGAAATAACCTGCGTGCTGCATGCAAATCTTTTAATTTGAAAGCCTAGTAAACAGCGTAGTGGGCTGCAGGACTCCCGAATTAACCGTGGACATACACAGAGTGGTTTTCATGACATCAGTGCTCTAGATTCAGACTCCGGGCGACTGCCAATGACGTTACACTGATGTGGCTATGACGGTCTTGAGAGGGGCTGGACTTCTATGTTCCGGTGGTAAATACGGTTATTTTTTGAACGTTTTCTTCTATTTTAGAAAGGAAATTGGTCACACAATTTTCTTTTTTTCCCTGTCCTTTTCCTTTGATCCTGAAATAGATTGTTTTAAGGGCAGATCAGAATACATTCATCTTTACAGAACTCTTTCCCTTATATGGCTAAAAGATTGACAATGAAAAACTATACATCATATATTCTGTATAATACTGTAGGCTCAGTTTAGTAAATACCTTACAGTAATGTATGCATACATTACAGTAAGTTTTTTCTCCAAAACAAGACTCTCAACTATATTCATACAGCATTGCCCCCATAGTTTTATAGTATAGCCCATTACATGTGAGAATATTGTGATGAAATGTTATGATTCTCCACAAGTTCAACAGTAATCAGCAGTCATTCTTCTTTTGGGTGTACAAATTGGTCAGAAAAATTCAGGTTTGGGATAATTCTACAATTACCTAATGGACATGCAAACATGCAAATTTCAACTGAAATCTTCCCAAAGAGCACAAAAAAAGTGTTTTCTAGTTTATGTCACATATTTGCAAAATGAGTCAATCTATCAAATGTCCACTCTGAGCAATTTTCAAAATGGAAAGTCACCGTGAGAAGCCGCAACTCTGTGGGGTGGGTGTTCTTTGAGCGCCCACAGTGTTTGACCTTGCAGGGGTGACGTCTCCTCGCCCTAATTGGGTGTAGAAGGAGTTGAATGTCGGTGGTAGGACGCCAGACCACCTCTTCCCCAGAGGGAAAGCCTCGTCAGAGAGGCAGGCAGACGTGTTAATTGCGGTAACGGGCCGTGGTGTCGCCAATATGCTGGGGAGAGAGAGAGAGGAGGTGGTGCGGGTTCTCCGACTTTCGTGCTTTGCTCGTCCCCTTCCAGGCAAGCTGTTTGTTTTATCGCTCTGCTACACACAAGCCACACGGAACAATAAGATCCCAACAAACCCACCTCCCCCGTCCCCTTCAGATTCCCAAACATCCATCTTGTCCAGAGGAAATGAACAATTCTGCCAGGAAGGCCCAATCTCAGCCAATTCCAAACACAACAAAGAGTAGTGATGTGTCTGTTATTCTGTTATGCCATATGCCGTATACTGTTTGTAAAGGGTAGAGCTCCAGCTTATTTATAGGCCTGCAGCAACATCATGCCATCAACCCTTTAGCAGAGGTAAATCTGTTCCGGGAAAATAGCAGTGACACTGAACTTTTTGAATGCGTTGTATATGTTTCGGAGGTTTTCATCTGCCAGTAGAGCTTGACTGAGGCAAACTGGCTCTCCTTCAGTGAGTGAGTCTACAGAAATGTCACCCCCCGCCGTTGACTAAGCAAGAAAGCGAGGGTAGCCAGACAGCAATTAGCTTTGAATTGTGTAGTGCCACAACATGGGGCACTGTAAAAGGGAACGCACTGGTCTGTGTGCCTCCCATAACGAACGCTGGTGGAGTTTCCATTATTTCGAAAGACCAGGTATCTTCTCACAGGGCACAGACTAGAGCATCTGGAGGAGAAATGTCTGCTTTATGTGGAAAAGCCAATTATATCCAAAAATGTTCCTTCTCATTTCACTTTAACTGGTGTTATGGCATGAGAGTTCCCATGAATCACTTCAGAAAATTAGGAAATGTGATTCTCCAGTGAAGTCCAACCTCTCAGCAGCATCACACCCCTCCAGTGAAACCAGACACAAAAGCAACTGAAATAAATGTCCAAAATTGGAATAAAATAAAAAATAAAAAAAACCCAAGGCCACACTTTCTTCTGAAGACTTCCAACCAAGTCTCCATTCCACCACAGATTTAATTTATTAACGCCATCCTCCGCGTATTTACTCAGCAAAAGCGCGCCGAGGAGAGGAAATACCTGTGGAGCTGTACTGGGGCGCATTTAAGAAGCGCAATTAGAGCCTCTGTGGAAAAACAGTCAGGAAAGTGCTGTGCGAAAATTACTGACAATTACTGTTCCATTCAATCTGCGTCAATACACTTTTCAACACCGTGACATCATATGTGGCGATATTCTGCTAACCAGGCCTGCTTCAGACTTCAATGCTAATTGTTTGTCAGTGATGCATGTTCACTCTTAACTTGATATGAATCATTTACTTTGCGCATATGTGAGGTTCACTTTAAGCTTCTGGAATCCCTTCCACATTCCAGCACACGCTGAGCCCTATTAGCCAGTGGTTTAAAACGGCTGTTGCCACCAACATAGCCTTCTTTCAGTAAATCACAGGCAAAAAAAAAACAGAAACATCTATTACTTCGAGATTTATGTTTTTTGCAAAGCGGTATAATCGTTTGAGCCGTTCAGTGGAGAGACTTTTTTTCTACAATGAAGCAGCGGTGTCTGTTGCTTTTGAGCTGCATAATTACAAACAATCGAGCACATCTGCGGCGCATACTTGCTTATTGTCGGCCAACGTTCTCAAGGTCTTGCCCCATGTGTCCACTCAGGGTTGACGGGAGAGCTCGGGAGTCCGGGAGACGCTGGACAGACAGGGAAAACAGGACCTGCCGGATACAAAGGTAAACATATGTGTTTCATTCAACACTTAGAACGTGGGAAAGTAAATAAACATTTATTTATAGCGGATCTTCTAGCACATACTGTCAGGTCACGTCCCTCAAAAGTGATCTCGAAGCCCAGACTGTGCAGAGTGAAATGTGTTCCCACTCAGTCTTGGTGCCAATGACTATCTCTGCCTTTTTCACGTAAACATAGAGTGGTCACCTCCACTGAGACTAGTGTCAGGGCCCCAGACCCCTAAGATAAAAAGAGCTCTGTGAAGATACCCTCTAGCCGAAAAAACACTCCTCTGGACGGCATCCAGCGTTGCTGATGAGGCCCCTTAATGTCTACTGTTTGTGTGCTGCGATACCCCTGGCACGACCCGCGCTTCTTTTTTCTTAAAAGATAAACTTCCATTTCATCCCATTTGCTTTCACGAGACGGGCCCCGGCCACTCCAAAGAAGATGTTTAGAGACTGCTGTCAGATCGAGTTTACGTCCCGCGTCTGAGAGCGTTTGTCCAGTCGTGGCCCGGCCCCATCAACGGCCGGGGCCCGCTGATTAGGTTTTGGAACGCAAATCGGCTCCTCTGATGAATGTGTGCCACGTGTGTTTATGGAGCGCTCACTCTAGGCCAGGTGGCCACCGCAAAACGGCTTCCTGGAGCCTCGTGTACGGTGAGGGTCAGACCAGATTCTGTGTCGCATTTCACTCACAAAACTCACTCGGCAACTATGTATGAAGCAAAATTGCTTACAGTTGTTTGTCAAAATCTGCGGAAGGGTCATGCTTCATTACACAGTATATAATCTCCCATTAGAAGAACAAAAACAATCAAAGAGGTGGAAAGACATGCACCCGTGACCAGTGTACCTTACAGCATTCCTGAGCACTGCTGCACAATAGGCTACTGCCATCTTGTGGGTGAATGCCATCAATTATCTACAAAAATGTGAGACTCAGGGCATGAGAACTCTTGGACATTTGAAGGTGAATACAGATGAAAAGCAATGGTCTAAAGTCAAATATGCCACAGGGAGTAAAGGAGACCCCGGTACTGATGGACCCTCTGGACTAAAAGGAAAGCCAGGTATGATGGAATTTTATCATACTGATTGTATTCTAAATGGTGCCAAGCAAACGCATACCCCTGACGGATATCCCTTCACATAGAGCCATGATTAAATTTTACACTGGTTTTATTGATGAACAATCTAAATGATACTCATCTATAGGAATATTACCACTAATAAATATGTAATAAACACCATTTAAAAAAATAGGTACAACTTGTGACTGTGGGAGATACAGAAAGGTTGTTGGCCAGATGGACATCAACATCAACAAGCTGAAAAATGCCATTAAGTTCCTAAAGAATGGTAAGTTAGGATCTCTCCGAGATCTCTCTTATGATCAGAAAGCTAAAATATTGGTTATTATGTCTGTCTTTTGAAACTGAAGGGGTAGTGTAATGATGTAGGCCTCTCTTGATGGCAAGGCTGTAAACATAATACACTTTGAGGGTTCTCCTCCCATATATTCATAAATGCTCAAAATGCCCCAGCATTCTCCTCTCCCACCTCATCCCACCCCAATAAATGAATAACTGACAGAAAGAGTGCAGAGGTGAGATGATCAGATGAAACCTGATCACATAGAATTGCTGTGGGGGGAAAAACACATTCCTTGCCTTGCTTAATAATCCTCCCTTGAGCCATCACTGTATGAGAAAGTGGAAGAATACCATGGAGTTATGAAATACCGATTGGAAAAAAAAAGCTGATGTACAGATTGGTCATGGTTATTTCTGAGAAATCACACACTGCCTTCTCTCGCCAGATGCCCTTCCTCAAAGCATTTGATCAGTACAATCAGTAAGTTGAACTAAGGTAGTGCTAAACTACTAGCTCCTACAAACTATTGTTATTTATTGTCTTATGTCCCGGGGGAATGGGGGGGGGGGTCATCATCTTGTGTGACGTTGTAAACAATATTAAAACCAAAACTACAGCACCCTAGCCTAAGCTATGACACTAACGAGACTACCAAGGCAAAGCCACACCAAGGCAGTGCCAGAAAGCAGATGCAGATGCAGATGTCAAGTTTTGGAATATTTGCTCATTTGGCCACAATATCTGGACTTGTTTTTCGGTTTGGTCAAGATTGCACAGATTTATGTTCATATGATTGTTGTTATGGTTGCAACTTGTTCAAACCTCAATGGCATAAGACGGAATGCAACACAAAAACTGAGAAAAACAGTGTTCTGTCACCCACCACGCACATGTGGTCCCCCCCCCCCCCCAATGTTGACATGGCTACAGCCTTGCTTGATGATAACAAGATGCTCTGTGTCACAAACTTCATCACTTGACTTCATTCACATTTTGAGTTTAATGAAAGGAAATTAATAGATTTCAATTCCGGAGCATTAAATGGAATCGCAGAATCATGCATGCATTAGGCTGTATCAGATACATACTTAATGAGATTAAAGCTGCTTTATTTTATAAGCCTAAGCTCACAACTATTTGTCTAAAACTGCAAAAAAAAAAAAAAAAAAACCTTCAAACACTTGCTGTTTCCTGCCATGCTGTTTGATCTGTTCTATACGCAGTGATCTTGGGCATTATGGAGACTGAGGAAAAGCTGTACCTAATCGTCAAGGAGGCGCGGAAGTACCAAGAGGCTCTGGTCAACTGCAACCTCCGGGGCGGCACCCTGGCCATGCCCAAGAGCGAAAGCACTAACTCAGCGCTGGCAGGCTATGTCAGTCAGGCCGGCCTGACTCGGGTGTTCATCGGACT
Source organism: Sardina pilchardus (assembly GCF_963854185.1). Lineage (NCBI taxonomy): Eukaryota > Metazoa > Chordata > Actinopteri > Clupeiformes > Clupeidae > Sardina > Sardina pilchardus. The sequence continues at coordinate 5,517,079 of NC_084996.1, read as the reverse complement.
ACAGACCGGCGCCGGACCACCGGACCAGGGCACGGCTGTATACACGGACCAGAGTCCCGTCCGGAACTACACGGCCTGGGCAGAGGGGGAGCCCCAGGGCACGGCCGCCAACAGCAGCTGCGTGGCACTGAGCAGCGCGGGCCGGTGGAGCCCGGTGCTGTGCGAGGGCAGCATGTTCTACGCGTGCGAGTTCACCAAGGAGCAGCTGGCGCCCGTCACCCTTCAGCAGTGACTACACGGAGAGGGGTTCATGTCAAGAACGAGGGCACTGGACTGGAGGATTGTTTCTTAATATTCTTGTGTTTGTAGAAGTATACGTACAGTAGGCATTACTACACACTTCACACAGCAGAACACACTCTGCTGTTGATCTTTTTTTTTTGTTAGAGTTGAGTGTATGATTTATTAAAAGACCACCCAAACAAAATAAACTGACATTACCAAAGAAAGTCCTCAGTATTCTATAAAGCCACAATACGCTTTCATCCCACTAAGATACACTAAGATCCGTTTGAACCTTCAGAAACTACATACAGTAGCTGTCAGTTAAGGTCAAAGGTGTCCTTTCATAGAATGAGAACATAAGGTTATGGTTATGGTATTTAGCAGACACATTTTTCCACAGCAACATACAAACAAACAAAACAAAAAAAACAATAAAGTAGTTCAATTTAACAGTAAACATTTTAAAAGTTAGTAATACTACTACATATGCAGTAAATTCCTTATGGTCAGAGTGTAATAGTAGTATCATTATGGATATAGTGACAGATAAAGATTAATTTCTAAACTGTAGGTGTAGCCTAGTCACGCCTACCTAGAGTTTCTTAAGTGAAAGAGTCTGATTTTAACCAGGCTACCAGTTCACACCACAAGAATTCTCTTAGACACCCACAGCAGTCATCACCATACAGCCTCTGAAGACCTACAACCACAAAATCAATAAGCTCTACCTCAGTGAATAACCCAGCTTCATGTTGTCAATGCAGTGAAACTGTTAAGCTACTGTCATATAGCCCACAATGCTGGAACTCCTTTTCCAATCATGTCATTTAGCCCATGCATACAATAAAAGATTCATAAATATGTCATGCTTTATAACAAACATGAATACAACTGCAGTTATTTACTATAATCAGAAGATAAGATTTGACAATGGCGTTTGGACTTTCACACTTCACGTCATATCTGGACATGGTGGAGCAAAACTCATCTCTTTTACGCTTTTGAATTATTGATTAAAAAAGTACACATGGGAAGGAACACTTCACAGTGTAGGTTATTTAAACAGTAGCCAGGTTTGCTTATTTACTTGTTGTAATCATTAACTCATACTCTGCCTGCCAGGAACACAATTATTAGAGGTTTAAGACAGAAATTCCTTTAGTTCCAAGTTCACTGTAAGGCAGAAGCTCATCATGACATTGGATTAAATAGGCTAGGTCTTCTCCTACCCAGGAGAATTTTGCAAAACCAATCTGCTGAAATGGAATTGGGAACAACTGGCATAGGGATTTTAGCCTACTTGCAGCCGCCCCTAATGTAAATCTGTGCAGTTCACTGTTATCTCTTAGGAATTTGTTTCTTTGAGATAGCATTTACTTAACTGAATACCCTCCCATGAAGGTCGTAGCTAAACATTAACCACATAGTAAGAAACGATGCCTTTTTTGTTTGTTTGGTTGTTTTTTTTTGTTACAAAAGGATGATTTCACACATGACTAAAATAGACTATGCTGGGCCTAAAGTCTATTTTGGTTTTCAAATAGGTGTGTCTTTTACGCATCGACGTAAAAGGTGTCCATGGAGTCTGAGTAAGCGCAAAGACTAGGAGTGGATGGGAGTGGCTGTACACCTGTCCAACCTGTTTGTGACATATGACTCCGGCAGATTTTATCCTTCAGTCCTTTGTTGAGGTTATCTGAACGGACTGGAGGGATGGCGGATCCAACAAATCCCGCAGCTACCTCTTTCCCAGCGCCGACCATTTCGTTACCTTTGGGACTTGATGTACTAAGGACATACTCCGGAGCATTGATATGCTTAGAAATTGTAAGTGCTGTGTGTAGCCAACTGTATGTTCTCAACAGCGCTGTCTAAAGTAATACGTTTGTCACATATTCTAATCTAATATGACGGGAAAAGCCCAAGTGTATGTGTTTTTGTTAGGCTGTACGTAGATGTCGTGGTTTTATCATATCCGTAATCCGAGGTATAATAATAGGCTACTGAAAAAGTTGCCTGCCGTATGACGAGAAAACAGGTGCGGGTCAAATGCCCTTAAAGGTGAAGGCACATGGCGCCAATCTGGTAATCATTCGGCGGAGCAAGGTAACACATTCAGTTAGGCTGTTGTCCTTTTAGAAAACTAGCATAGTCCTATCACAAAAATATACGTTTAGAAAACACCAGTTTAGTTAAAGTAAGAAATGTGTGCTTTGTAAATGTACTTTAGACTACCAAACAAATAAACAGATAGGCTAAACGTGAACCAATCAGTCACATAGTAGCCAAACAGAGTCTTTCTATATCGCGCACGTACTGCATAAGTAACCTACACTTTCTTTTTCAGGTGTTTGGAGGGCTGGTATGGATCTTGGTGGCGTCATCGAATGTACCTGTGCCTCTGCTGCAAGGCTGGGTGATGCTGGTATCGGTAACCATGTTCTGCTGCTCCACAGCCTACCTGCTTCTGTTCTTACTGGGTGTCGCTGACCGAATCGACACAGATTGGAATTTCCTGGTGCGTAGAAAAAAAATGTTGTTGCCTAACTACAATTGAGCCATGAATATGTGTTGGTTTTAGCCTGCAATATGTCGTCAGACTCGTCACTCAGGATCATGGAATAATTATAATGTAGGCCTACTGTAGGTTGCACTGCCTCTGTGGATGTAGGTTCACTGAGGGTTCACTGGTCGGCCTTTAAGAGAGAAAGATATTGAATTGCTATCCATGTAGCCTAGTAGCCTATAACCTATTTTACCTATTTTAATAGCACAATTTGCATTATCTACTAATGTACAATACTCATCCTAGTGTACCAGTCAAGAAACACAGCATTAACCCATTATTTGTTTAGAAACAATCTGAAGTGGAATTTACAGTGATGGTATTATTGTGCTTCAAATGAGGTTGCAGTCACACATATGGTACACCTTAGTTACATGAGCACAGTAAGCACCAAATATTCAATTGTATGTGGCTCTAAATATGAAAAATGGGTGCAGCAAGACGCTGCATCTAGAAGTTGTTTGGCTTTTAATCACTAGAATAAAGGCGATTGATTATGATTACTCCTGTAATTGCAAAAAGCAGAACTTATTGCCAGTAGTCAGTGGTTTCAACAGTCTAAAATGCACAACCTGAGGGCAAATTGGAGACCAAAACATCACCACGCCTTCCCAGAGACGTCTCTCACATGGCAAAAGAGAAATCGAAAGAGCGCCACTTTAAAAGATGTGCCAGTTTGTAACTCTTTTCTCTGCAGCCCCTGGCACCACAGTGGCTGAGTAATGTCTGTTTTATGATCATGATGAATGAACATACAATTTTCTCACCCAACTGAGTATACTCCAGAAGACTTACTTTAAATGGGTTTGGCCGCAAGAGAGTTGCATCAGCACCAGTTGCTCCAAAACACCAGATGCAAAATATACACACAATGAAATTCAACAAGTTTCATAGGTTTCTGTGGATACAGTGATATTTTAATTATCCTTTAAACAAGTACATTTTAAAAAGTATTACATTAGAGTCTTACCTTCATGTATGCTGCAATGTCTCCATCATCAGTGTTAAACGCTCAGCCTCAAGGAGCCTCTTGCTGAAAAATGACTTATGAAAAGGTCCATTGTGTTTTTTGTATTGCAGGACATGTTCTACCATTTCATCGCACTAGTTTTCTACTTTGGGGCTTTTGTGCTGGAAGCTGCAACGACATCAGCAGCCAGTCCAACGGGCAACTGCACGGGCGTCCCGAAGGGCAACATCCTCACCTTCCTCAGTAGTGAGCAGTACAATATCAATGTGGCAGCTACCGTACGTATACTGCTTTTTAAAAAATATATTTGATGGCTTGCACTATACACCACCAAGATGTGTGTATGCACCTAATCCACACCCTCAGAGTCACCATGGCCAGACTAAAAAAGCTAAGCCATTGCATGCGCATGTGGGTTCATTCTGACTTGAGTAAAAATAGAATATTTGAAGTGCGGTGAAGGAAATATTGGAAAAGCCAGGAAAGTTGAGAAGAAGAGTATTATGAGAAAACACAGCAAGAGAGGAGAGTGGTCAGAGGAGTGGTCGAAACCATATGCATGCACTTTGCTCATAAGAACACGAGATGGTGATTTGAAAGGACATTGTGAACTGTGTGGACTGTTAAATTCTGATCCGCACGCAGTCAATGATAAGTGGAGGGCTACAGAGCAACACTCCAAGGTGGAAAAACCAGACGCCTTTCCCCTTCGCCACAACAATGGCAGTGATGTTTGGCGTGGGGTTTTTGTTTGTGGCCACTGTGACTAGGACCGTGATGATCTTGGCAGGGAGGACGCATTAGCTGTCAGAAACGATAATACGAGCTATTCAGCCCTCAGCGGGCCTGAGCGTTTGAGTGTCAGAACTGGACTCCTGTGAGAACGTCTGAGTCGGTGAGCTCAGACAGAGGAGGTGTTGTTCCCTCAGGTCCCTCCCGCGCTGCTGACTCCGCAGAGCTCCAGACCTGTTTGGGTCTTCGCTGTCATCAGCGCTAGGTTACAACAACAAATGCTGGGCTAGCTCGGGGCGATTGCTTATTTAGTCACCATCCCCTGTTTGTGTTCCCATCTTAGATATTAACTGATAAAGGGAACAAGAGATAGCAAACAGACATTATCATCAGCTTTAGATTAAAAAAAGCATCTGTTAACTGTATACAATTGAATGAAGTAAAATTCATTCTACAGTATCTTTAGAAATGTCTCTGTTTCACTCTATGCATGTCATTTCAGTCTTTCAGTGTCCTTGAGTGTTTTGAAAGGCGCTTTGAAAAAAAATGTATTATTATTATTATTATTATTATGGTAGCCAGGAGTAAAAGGAAGACAAACTGCAGCCTTACTCTGCTGTTCTTTTCTCACAGATATTTGCCTTCGTGGCAACTTTGTGCTATGGATGCAGCATGTTCATGGGATTCAAAAGATGGAGGAAGTAGTTGTGAGAAACACTTTCACAACAGACATTCTCATGCATATTCTACTACGCAGGACTGTCTAACATTACATGATATTTAAATTCAGATGAAGGGGTTAAATGTCAGTCTTGTGCTAAATCATGCAGATTTACGTAATACAACCTATTTAATATGGAAGCATTTGTACTGTATTATTGTAACGTATTCAGTGTTCACCATAGAAGATATTTTCTAGGTCATTTATATTTCACTGATTGTTATTGATTATTATTATTATTTGCACCAAGTATTTTCAGACAAGGTGGAAGAGAGAAAAGATTTTTCCATTGTATCATTTTATTTGTGCACTGTAGTTACACCCAAAACATTTAGGTTCCTCAGTTTTGGTAGATTTTTAGGGTTAGTATTTTAGATTTGTATTCTATGTTGCACTGGTAAAATAAAGTATATTTAACCTATTGTATTAAATTGTCAGTACAGCGTATTTCACATTTAGACATTACTTGTGATTAATGATAATCTCTATCCATTAGTATTTTGATCATTATTTGTACAATGCATTTTGTAATATATAAACCAAGAGCGGTTTTATTTGTCTTCTCCTTGTTGAATATATACTGTACTGTAGGTATCTCCACAATCTCAGTTTGACAGTCTCACGTCACAGATATTTCAACATCAGATCCCAGTGTTGGCAGAAACTCATAGTCTGGCGTCCTCTATCATCATGAATCACATTTTTCCATCTTGATAATGGATGATGTAAACTGACCATAAGGAGTTCAAACAAAGGCAATGACTTGGATATAACCAAGACGTATGGTGGAATTATCGTGCAGTTTCATAATTTATGTGTAGTATAATGTTATATCCCGTTTATGTATTTTTTCCTATTGAAATATGATACGATTTAAGACATCGTATGCCATTTATAAGGCAGCAGCGATCAAACATTCCTCAGTCAGTCTTTGCATCTGTAGGAGAACTGAATCCTTAGAGATAGCATGGAGCCGAAGTTTATGGGGCAATTGCTCTGTCGCTAGTTTAGAGTTTAACACGGTTTTAAACTCCAACTCCCAACTCAAACTCCAGTTTAAAACCGTGTTAAACTCCAAACTAGCGACAGAGCAATTGCCCCTATAAGTCCACAAGCACAACAGTGCTGAAGAGAGTAAACATGGCAACTCTGTAGCACTTGTGTCTGTGCCTGTGAGTGTGTGTGCTGACATTATTTGCCAAAGTGACTAAATCAGTGTGAGGTAAATATGGTGGTAAATTGCAGGGTTTTACCAGCAGAGGACACTCACACTGACGGATAGCCCTGCCAGGGAATGTGTAGCCCGAGGTCTTCATTACCCAGCCTTCTACTCCAGAGAACCAAACATTGGGAGTTCATTATTTACCAGCGTTACAAGGGGACTTTTGATGATTCACTGATAATGATAGGAGGGATAATTGGTTATGTTAGCTGAGAGTAGGCCTACATTTGAAAATGAACAAACAAAAAAATTCCTTGCCAGATTTTAGAGTTACAACCTGTGATAGACAACTTGATGTTTGTTTACTGTTGAAATGTTAATGATAAACAAGCAGGCAGATTGTTACTATGGAAAAGCTCTAGAGCTCTGTAGCTCATATATAGCTCTATGTGGTTATGTCTTGGCATGTGTGAGAGTTTGTGTATTGACCTATTTGTAACTGAGAAGCTATCGCTCAAGGAAAAGAAGATAGAGTGTGCTTAAAGCGAGTTTCATTTATCTTTTTAGATTCCTCGGTGACATTTGTGGCATTGGCAGCGTGTTGTCAAATTTAGCAGACTAGTTATCTTTGCTCCTTTGACTCCCGGGACCCATTGAGCGAAATGGGAAATTCGAAAGTCAAAACCACAGAGTTAAATCCAAATGACAGAGGTTAGACAGGAAATTACTTGTCCATTATGCAGATTATGCTGATAATCTCATATATGAAAACCAATGGCCAAATTGCCAATAAATACAAAACTTTTTATTATGACCCTTTGAGATGCCACATATTTACACATGGTGAGCCATTGACTCTCACCCAAGCTCTTACATACTTCTTTTGGAATACCTGGACCAGAAGACTGTTGTTCAGCACCAGAGATGACCTTTTGTGTTTGTGCACATCATTCCAGTGTGGCTGAAGAGTTTTGGCCCACAACAACAGACATATTTGATGTTCACCCAGGCCACGGCTGCAAAGGCAAGCACAGGAGCACACGCTGGGAGACAGTTGGAGATGTTTGTGCAGACACTCCGCTGGCCAAAACCTCTGGAACCTTCAGCATTGCCACGAAGACACAGGCCTTAAAAAGGTGAAAAATGCACAACCAGCTGATAGCTGGAACAGGCTTAAGGCTACATACAGTTTCTGGAACTCGACATAGCTGAGAGGTTATGGTATAGCTGTAGGAGATACCCTTTGGCCCAAGCTTGGCTGAGAATTCTGCAAGAAAGTGCTTATGGTCGATCTGCATACCTGTAAATCTCTTTGCTCAATGCGACTCACCAGACCTGGGTAAACAGCCAACTGAATGTGCCATAAATTGTGTCGCCGCGGAAGACGCACCTCCACATTTCAGCCAGACGTTTCTGCCCTTCTCCTAGGAGACCTCGGCATTCCAGATCAGTCTCCACCGGGTGACAGCTTGTTAATGGACAACCGAGTCCCAGGCCTGTGCCATTGTTCAGGTGCGACATTCCTCCCAATTGGGATTTAATGAGCGCGGGCTAGCACATCAAACGCTCCTGACCTTTTATCTGGCATTATCCAAGTCAAACACGGCATAGCTGTGTGTGCGTCATGCCGCAGGGTCACTCTCGGCCTACACAACAGGCTCGTTTGGGGGAAGGTCAAGGAGAGGGCCTTCCAAAGGAACGAAAATAGAGTGGGATTCCTGAGAGGTCACTGTGTCGCATACTGACCAACCAATGCTGCAAGTTTGAATCCAAGTTTTAACACCGCACTTTGGCAGTTTCCCTGGACCTTATGTCTTACAAATATGACCTGACAATATCCTGCACTCAGCAGTCTACAGGTAGACAGACGCATCCTAAGCTGCTGAAATATGTTGAAGATGGAGGATAGGGAATATTGAGTTGGTAATTCAGCTACTGAGTTATTCATACAGTTGACTAAGCTGATAATGCTACTGTAAGTTGCTTTGTGCTATTGCAAGCTTATATTTGTGTGTTGAATCTATATTCTTCACATTCAACATGGATATGAAAAACATGAGGATAACTTCTCCTTGTGTTGAGTACGAGGATAATAGTTCACCTTGCCTTGTCTTGTCTGTCTTAGTTCTAGAGTAAAAAGTCAACAGTGATTTATAACACTCCTGGCATACAGTATTCATTGATATGATCTGCATATGAGGAATAAGACACATTTCATCATTTCAAGGGCCGAGACATACCAACATGTTTAGTATCCTGCTATACAAAAATGTAAAATATATATTATAAATACACAATAATAACATTATTTGAACACAAAAAGAACATAATGATAATCGTTATTCTTAAAATACAGTGTGTCTAGACAGAAGAGATGAAAGAGGCTAGTCTCACACAGTTCTCACTGTTTGCATGTTTGTTTTTCTGTTTGCTTGCTTTGTTCACTTGTGTGTGTTTTGTTGGCTTGTTTGGTGATTACAGTCGGCTATCTGTTGTGATGATCACAAATGCAAAATCATGAACTGATCGTATACGTCACGCTGCACTTCACATAGGCTACTGTAGAGCAAGAAGAGATTCTTCAGTGCCTGGCCGTGGCCTGGGGCGCTGAGGTAAGAACGATCGGAAACATGGGCTTGCTCCTCGGCTGCTGTCTCCACTTTGTGTGCCAGATCACATGGAAGTGTGTCTGGAACTCGTGGTCAGCGTTTCCTGAGGTGAACAGGATGTAGAGTTACAGAGAACAAACGTCTGTAGCACCATGCGGCCAGTGCAGCCCACATGCCACCAGTCTGTGAGCCTGCTAGCCATGTCTTTTAATAAGTCTTACTGCAATATCTCAACTCACACACATACCATCAAGCAACAAGCATAGTGTACGTTAGATACTGTTTTTATGTGTGAATATATAATGTTTAGAATTATCCTATCACGTCTTTATCACTGTTATCAGTAATGTCAGCGTATTTACAAACAAGCTTTAACACACTAATGGCTCATCAAGACACTTTCATTTACAATATGCAAAACACACTATCTCTGTGTAATGCTAAAACCTTCATGGGAACTGTACCAGCGAGAATTTGGTGTGAAACCATTTCCATATTTAGAGATATGCTTTGAGAAAACAGTGTAAAACAGATGGCCATTCAAAAATAGTAGTGGGTATTCAAATTATTGTCCAAATAAATACCAATCAGTGGCAAATGTTTTGATGATGTTTAGATACGACTAGAGAGACACAAGAACAACAACTTGAACAACACGTACTGTAAACAGTTGTTAAGACATTATTGTCTCAGCTAAAGATTCAAAGAGGAACAACTAGGAGAACATTCGGTCATTGATCCAGGCCTGTATTTGAAGCTATGCCCAATGACACTAGGGAAGCGCTGTTGAGAAAACCCAACCCTCCCTCCAGACACTGTTCTGTTTGTCAAGCCAGCCAGTGGCTCTACAAATAATAGTAAAATTAGCTCATAAATTTGCTTGTTTTTGTTGCCCAAAAGTGTTCTGAGATCCCTGCGAGGACTGCTCCACACCATGTGCAGTGAAAACAAATGTCACGCTTGAAATCACTTCCCAGATTCCTAAAACGTCCAGTCTGGGACATCACAATAGTAGCCCGCAAACCAGGGGTCATTCCTTGTGAAGTGGAATCCAAAATGCCATGGAGATGTTTCACTCTTCATAGAATGTAGCAGCAAGACAAAGCCTTTCTTTCAAAAGGACTATGGATGCGTTCATATCTGCTTGTTTTTTTTTTCTATCTTTCTAAATTGTATCAGTCAAATATAAAGATGGAATCTCAAAAGTTGTTCTGTGGTAATCTGTGTTTACCACTCTCCATCCCTCCTCCACCTCCAGGGTTAAGGCTGACTGTGTGTGTGCTGACTCATCCTCCAGACTGGAGATTCACCATAAATAAACTTGGTGGTTGATTTGGCAGACGACTTTAAGAACAAATCAAATTCTTCTCAGAGATTTACAGAGGCACGTAGCTGAATTACTAAAATGGGAGAAGGACCACATCCTCATATACATATGCAAACTCTCTCTTTCTCTCACACACACACACACACACACAGACCTCACACACTTTGGGCCCTTGCTCCTCCTCCTCTATTGACCTTTGACCTCCCAGTGGACAGGCATCATCTCCTGAGATGACCTCACAGCCTGGTCAGTTTTCTTCCAGGAAAAACATGCTTGTACTTTCTACCATTAAATGAGCTGTTAAGTACAAATTCTTCCATAGACCTTTGGAGAATGTTGGAATTCAAAAAGTTGTCACACACCTCCCAAGATTAAGCAAGCTGTTTTTGGCTATAGTTGGATATGCTGGTCAATTCCAAGATGTTTTCCTTTTCCAACTTTGACTGCAGTGAAGGGAAAGTGTCCTTCTTATCATGGGATTAGGGGGAAGAACAAACCTTAGAAAACGTTAGGAACAACTAGCAGTTTTTGAAAACTTCTTACTGAAATATATCTCATGTTCAAAGTGCAAACAAAAGACAAGTATTTTCACTGAGTAAAGGGGTAGTTTTACTTATACACAATTCCTTAACATGAGGTTTAAAGTTATATAGAGTTGAAAACAATAATAAGAAATGCATATTCTTTATTTCTTTTTAAAAATACAACTAAATGCTTTAGCACACTTATATCATCACATTCAGGATTAATCACTGGAATGCCCCAAGCACCACATACTTGGACCAAAGACTGAAAAGGGAAATAACCTGGTTTTCCGTAACTTAGACATAATGTTTGTATTTATGTTTATGAGTATGGTTCTTGGCTTTTGTCCAAAGCGTCATGTAAGTCTGTAGATAGTTTAAGAGTGTACTCTTGGTGTACTCATAAACTATGGGGTGGTGATAGCATAGTGGTTAAGGAGCTGGGCTAGCACGCAGTAGCCAGAAAAGTTGTGGTCTCAATTACCGGCTTCCACTTTTGTACCCTTGAGCACCCTTGGACACTTATCCCTAAGTTGCTAGTCTGGGGACAATGTAACGATTCCCTTGTAATGCAATTGGCATATCATGTAATGGCCTCCTTACACCAAACAACTTTAGGAAAGATTGTTGAAAGATTAGAGTCAGTCTCCCATTCAAGCTTTACTCAAAAGACAGCAATCTTTCAAGAATCTTTCCGAAATCTTGTCAAAGTTGTTTTGGTGTAAGGAGGCCCTTAGTCGCTTTAAAAAAAAAAAAAAAAAAAGCATCTGTTGAATTAATGACTCTGTATATGAAGTACTCTGTAGGCAGTGGTACCCTGCCAGTTGCTCTTAAAGTGATTGCACGGCGCCCCATTACTCTCTAGCAAATCTGCTCTGTTGGTCTGGAGGAACACACGGCCATTGGCGCACAGAAGCCTAAATGGAGCATAGAAGTTTAGTTTAATCACTCAGCCATGTAAGCCCTCTCAGTCTGCTGTCCTGACTTGCTAAGTTACAGAGTGGATGGGGGGTGGGGATTCACAATGTAACAATCTGGCAAAGTAGAGAATGTAGCCTTATGTTAAGATAAGTCCAATATGAGGCCCAGACTACATGTCTAATGCGTGACATATCTAGGTTATTAATTGTGATTCCAACCTGATAGCCAGCATGGAGCATTCAGGCTTTCAATCGATCCAACACACAAACACAGATCCTATTCTACTGAATACAACATATACCATATATACAGTACATGCATGCACATAGGAATGATGTTTAACTGTTGTTTCCAGCAACAACTAAATGGCCATGATTATATCATACATCAAGACAATGCATTCATGTCACTACTTCATAGTCACTACATGTTCGTAGTAAAGACTGACCAAGACTGATCACTGGAGTACAGTCTACTATTAGAAGGGCCCATCATTTTTAAGGACACAGAGACAGATTAGACACTACTGACATTATGACTTGATTTAAGTAAATGGCAACATCCTCCTTGCCTCTGCCAACCTTTGAGATGTTGGCGCATCAATAAACGGCAAATTACGGCAGACAACACACACTAATCTCTGCAGTCACCCCGGCGACCTCTAAAATATTTTCCCAGAATAAATAATCTCTTTGGGTCCAATCCACCAGTCGTACATGGAGCACCCAGACCAACGGACTTCCTATGTCCACTGCAGCTCGGGCCAGTATATTTTCACATGGAGCGCTTCTGGCCGCCCTTACTAAGCACAGACAGTCTGTCTGAAGAGATTCCAGCCGCGAGAGCACCCAGACGTGCTCACTATTATTCACCAGGCTCCTCGCACTCTCTCTGACCACACATATCCCCCCCCCCCCCTCCCAGAAATATTTCACGGGACACATAAATGTGCGTAGGTAGACTTCCGACCACACTCCTACAGAATAGCTCCGCCGAATGCATATCTTCCCTGAACTGGAGTGCCAAAGTTCCAGAGGATTTGGCTTGGCCAAGTGTCAATCTTACAGTCTTAGAGTCAATATACAGTAAGAATTGATAAATGTCATTTTAAAAGTGAGATTTGTTTTACAATCTTATTTTTTTTATCTAAAAAGTACATTTTTCTTTATATTCCTTAACGAATTTCTTACACTATAAATATACTGCTTGAAATACAAGCCTAATATTTTCATATCCACATGAACAAAATTATGTTATTCATTGTTCACTTAAATGTGTCCAGTAGGTGCATGTAACCACTGCATGAAATATTAATCCCATTCATTCAAATTCAGACCTGTTGCTGAATACAGAACATGTCCTAGTGCATGTATGGCATGAATTTATCATACATCAAGATCTTTGTCTTCATGTCACTAGATACGTAGTTATACATAAAAACTGATCAAGGAAGATCGCTAAATAGTCCAGGTAAGGTCTGATCCAAAACTAATTGCAGAATTCATTTTTATATTTCAATTGGTGATCTAATTTTAAGTGTATGAAAATAAACTACAACTGTACAACTACAGTATATGGCACGTACTGTATCAAAATAAAATACTGTACTTGTATTTTGAAAATACAAAAAAAATAGGTTACTCTTTAAAGGGATCATGAAATCACTTCGTAAACTTTCCTGTCTATTTAATCTATTCCTTCATCACTGTACTGACTCTGTTGATGAAGTGGGCATGCAGTGTTTGAGTGAAACAGCTATGCTCTGTCTACGAGAAATGCCCTGAATCTTTAAACATTGGGGGGAATCTTTAAACAACTTGGGGATCAATAAAGTATCTATCTATCTACATTCAACATATCGACTAGATGCCTGTAACATCTCACAACCTGCCTACTGTATCAGAGACCAAAGAAGTCACAAACTTGTCAAGTGGTACAAACTAACCACCAAATCTAGCCACAGAATGTGGGCTTAACCCAGTTAGTGTTCTATGAAGTCTCTGACATCAGAGAGGGTGAAAGTCTGGGCATGACAGACGTCATTGATGTCAGCAAAGATCTTTGGTGACATCAATGATGTACAGTATGTCATGCCCAGAATGCTATTGCACTGTGTGAAGCTGTTGATCATGACCCTTACTCTTTTCTATTTTTAATTAGTTGGGTGTGTAGCCTACTGTAAGCGCTAAATTAGTTATACTGTCTGACGCCAGTGGGCATATGGATGATACTTGAGGCAACTTTTTGAGCAGTGTTGCAGGGAATCACATAATGGTTTCCTGATTCAAGAAACTGATGGTTAAAGTTCCCAAAAAACGGATGGTTGACGTTCTCAAGAAACTGATGGTTAACGTTCTCAAGAAACTGATGGTTAACGTTCTCAAGAAACTGATGGTTAAGATTCTGAAGAAATTTGAGGTTGGTGTAAAGACACTGAATCATCTTCCTGAATAGCAATGTCCTGATCACTACAACTACAATACAAACCTATTAAGTATTTTGATACAAAATCTGAAGCCATTTTCTTCAACCCAATCAAATACAAATGTCAAAATACTATAGGCCTATTGTATTTTAGATATGTATTTTAAATGCATGTATCATAAATACTGCCCATTCCTGGGAGTAGACATCACTTGTTCTGAGATGCCATGTTTGATTCAGCAGATATGATGCAAAATATAGGCTTAATTAAGTTATAGTGGAACATATAATGGTTGCCACGGCGACCTTGAGGGTTTTTTTTATTATGGTTTTATATCTGAAAATGTCCAGGGCTCTAAAATGTGCAAGTTCTCCAAGTTTCATGCCTAATTGTTTCACATATCCCCTGTACTATGAAAGTTCAGTAAAACTGGCAAAGGTACAGTTTTTGACCTATGCACAAATAGTTAAAATGTTGACCTTTTTCCACCATTTGGATTTTAATGGACTTTTGTTGGGTGACATTGGAAAGGTTTCATGAACTGAATGCAACTAAAACAATTTCTGTTGCAATTAGCTTTGGATTGGGTGATTTTTTTCCCTCACAGATTGCCTAGACTAGAAGCACATTCAGAGGAAGTGATATTGCCAACTATTAAACAGGGCTCCTCATTTCTAGTCCAAAAGTGTCCTTGCTCAGGGCCTCCCTGAGCTGAGGCTATAGCCTACTGAAGAGCTTAGGCATGCGCAAGCTTTGGCGCCCGAGCCGCGTGTGCCATTGGACGGCCCAGTGCAGACACTGTCAGCAAACACAGACCTGCGGAGCGGCACATTTTTCAGCTCACAATGTGGAAGTGTTTGAGAAGCCGTGAATCATGTCACGGGGACATGGCACCAGGCAGACAATGGCAACAGATCAGCTGCTACCTCGATTAGGAACAGAACCACAGACTTCAACAAGTCCTAGGCCCATTCCTCCTACTCCTGTTTCTGACGAGGAGATATTTCATTACCTAGTGTCAGCCATTTTTGAGGCAGTATGGCACGAAAGCAAAGACATTGACTGAGAAGGATAACTCTGATCGAATATCCTACGAGTCCCGAATTCCACGACGAATGTTAAATCTCTTGAGCCACTTCAACTAAGACTCTATGGAGCCAATATATGTCTGGGCCAAACATGCTTGTTAAGTTACACACACAAGCTCAAGTTCCATAACTCACAACTGTTGTGATAATGTGAATATAATGAAATCTGACAAACATGACAAACTGTACAATGTTAACTGTAGAGGATATGACTAAGTGGGTGGAATAACAAGTTCAGGTATAGTGGTAAGAATAACAACCACATAATTCATAATTACAGCCTGAACTATAACCATGATACTGCTCTGCAGAAGGCATCTTTTTATATAGTGAGGCAACGTCCAGATTAAATGATAATAATAATATCCAAATATTATGTTACCATGATGTCACACTACTTGACCTTATTTGCCATTCCCAGTGACATAGGAATACAAGCCTCAGGAGTCTAGGTGGGACACTGACGGAGTGGGTGACTTGGCTCCTCCACATCTCTCTGAAGAGGTCTGAGCCAACGTGGCTGTCGCCCATCTCTGGGGCTGGACTGTTGTTTTCCAGCCCTGTGGCGCCGGGAGTATTCAACCATCGCAGACACCCAGCCATGACATCACCAAATCAAGCATCCTCTCGCTGATACTATGTAGCTACTGTTACGAATGGTGAGAAAAAAACACAACCCAAGCATGTTTTTGCATGGATAGAAGCATACGGTACTTTACAGTGTAATGGTTATTAATGTGTCCTCACAACTTAAAATCAAGTGATATCATCAGTCATGAGCTCCACCTCTGATTAGAATCGATACGTCCTCAGGACACTGAGGGGAAGGACATCAGATACAGCCATCGCAATCAGTTAATGAAGTGACCTTACATTACTCATATCAATCATGGAGAGCCCAAGTGAGTTGATGTGAGTGGCCAAAGAGTCTGGATGTGTAGACTCTCATGCCTCTCCCACCAATACACTGGTGACAAAGGCTTGTCATTCATTGCCAAACCTAATTCAGCTCATTTTGGATCAGCTGAACATGTTGTAATTTTGTGTTAATCACAAGCTGTTGAAAAGGGGTCGTGTAGACTTCTCATCATCATCATCTACAGAAACACATCACATGTACCTCACATTCCTATCAGAGTGTCAGCTGAATATGCCTTTGCAGTGTGAATATATAATGTGGTATTGAATATTTCTACACATGGGGACACTTTATGAAATGAAAATGAAAAAATGAAATTAGGCTACCCTAGCCTATTGAGCAGTTGAGCCCAGTTTTACCAGCGCACTTTAGTGGGAAAATTCTGAGAGAAACTCTGTGTAAATACAGGGCAAATGAGAGCAACGCGGGCCAATGGGCTGCCCGACTATCTCCACAGCATAAGATTTTTTCAAGGCATCGTCACCTCCTCGCTAAGGCGAACAGCAGTATAAATTCTTTTGGAAGAGTCTGGCCCATTCACCAAAGGATTTGCCGCGTAACAGATGAGCTGATAATTTGCAAAGAAGCATAACAAAAAAATTGTTCACCGAAAGAAGATGCCAAGAGACACGAAAAAAGTGATAATTTTCTCCTTATATGCACAGGTAAATAAACCACAAACAAGTGAACAGTCGGATTTAGCTAAAATTCGATATCAACGTCTTTCGTTTTGTGGTGATGATAGGGTGAATGTATGTATTTGGATCCTATAACGGTATGTGTATTTGTAGGTGGCATTGGGTGTCTTAGCATGGGCGCAGGTATGTCCATCACGGTGCCGTTGCCCTGACGAGCCACCGATGTGTGCGCGCGGAGTGCCATTGGTTCTCGATGACTGCGCGTGTTGTCTGGTCTGTGCGCGACAAGCAGGAGAGACTTGTTCCGAGCTCAACCCGTGTGACATCAGGAAGGGTCTCCGGTGTGATTATGGCGCGGGCGCGCACAAGAGGACCGGCGTATGTGAAGGTGAGGATGTTCCGGATACTTTTATCATTATACATCAGAACTCATATCGCATCGCGTAATTATAATGGATGTGTAAGCATCGAGGTATTCACGATAAATGATTCAAGACAAAGATGACATTATTTCAAAATATGCAAGTATGTTGTTTAAAAGAGTTAACATTGTAATTAAGAGTTATTAGTTCTTTGCTCATCATAAAAGGGAAGGGCATTTTTATTATATTTAATTTCCTTGCAGTGAACCAGTACATAACCTCCAGCCATTACCTGCAAAAATCCTGTCTGAATTATGAGTAGGCTACTGTGCATAGATTGATACTCTAACACTGAGATACTGTATGTCTTTTCCCCCACAGCCCACAAGGGAGATGTGTGTGTCCTTGATGGCGCCGTCTACCAGAATGGCGAGACGTTTTTCCCCAGCTGCAAATACCAGTGCACCTGCCGGGACGGTCAGATGGCCTGCGTGCCTCGCTGCAACCTGGACGTGATGCTGCCGGGTCCCGACTGCCCGTTCCCGCGGCGGGTCCAGGTGCCGGGCGAGTGCTGTGAGAAGTGGGTGTGTGATCCCCAGCTGGAGGCCAGCGCCCTCGGAGGCTTCGCCATGGCCGGTGAGCTGACCTCCTCGCTCCCTCTCCCTCTCCTTTTACGTCACTGTCACCAGAGTGAGAGACTCACTCTGTGTACTCTGGGGTAGAGCGTGGAGTGCTGTGTGTTGAGGAGTGCGTGTGACTGTGAGTGTGTGTGTGTGTGTGTGTGTGTGTTGTGGTGCGAGTGTGTGAACCATGACACGAGGATGTCCACAGTGTCGACACCTCTACCTGCAGACCTCTCTGGGCTCCCTTTGAGCCTAATTTGTTCGTAAAGCTGGTGAACACATCTTTGATTATGTCCGCACTGTTTGCCCAAGTACTAACCCGTCTGGTTCTGACTGGTCTTCTGCTTTGTCTGCGGCAGCCTACAGACAGGAGGACACGGTGGGCTTTGATGCTTGGGACCCCAGCGTGAACTGCATCGAGCAGACGACCGAATGGTCAGCCTGTTCTCGGACCTGTGGCATGGGGGTGTCCACCAGGGTCACCAACAAGAACCAGCGCTGTGAGATGGTCAAGCAGAACCGGCTGTGCATGGTCCGACCCTGCGACATGAAGACAGAGCCAACCGACGTGAAGGTAACGACAAACTAAATGACCCATTAAGGTCAATGAGTTTATATGATGATCATGAGTGATCCCTCATGTGCCATTCCATCTTACACTCTTAAAAAAGGGTTCTTTGGGTGCTATGTAGAACCATGCAGAACCATTAAGGGTTCCTTTGATGACCCCTTCAAAATGGTTTGAAGAACCATATATGAAGGGGTGCCATATATGAAGCATGCAATTGAACCATTTTTGGTTCTATCGCCCTTTTTTTCTAAGAGGGTAGAACAATATATATTTCATATACCTCAATAGGCCTATATTTCATATGCAGTAATATATTTATATGGAAAAGAGATATCTGAAATGGCTGGATATTAACAGTAAGGGAAAACAAAACACCAGACAGTGTAGACTCAGATATGAAAAGGAGTTTCCATCTTCAAAATGTCATAGCTTGAACTATACCAGAGAGAGTAAACAGTAATGAAGGATCTTTGACTACACCATCTCACAAAAAACACACATAGCACAATAATTGACATCTGATGCCATGTGTGCCAGCTTTCTTTAGTTTAGCAGGTCATACCAGAGTTGACTCTGAGCTCCTCTGTTGTGATTTCAGACAGAGGGCGCCTGCCTGAAGACCAAGAGGACCCCCAAGGCCGCCCACTTCTCCTTCAACAACTGCACCAGTGTCCAGGCCTACCGGCCGCGCTTCTGCGGCCTCTGCACCGACGGCCGCTGCTGCACGCCGCACAGCACCAAGACGGCGCAGGTGAAGTTCGCCTGCCCCAACGACCGGGTGATCAAGCGGCCCATGATGTTCATCAACACCTGCGCCTGCCACCACCACTGCCCCCGGGAAAACGCCATCTACCAGAGCGCCGACCTGACGCACAGCGGCAACCTGAGACTCTGAGCCTCAGATGCGGCGTGTCGTCAACATCATCTCTCTGAGCCCTTTGTGCTCCGTAGTGAACTAGGCTTGCTTTATTCTGTTTGCAACCTAAATTATACCAAAGGTTATTTTTTTAGTATACTTGATTAGAACAATAGAAAATCTGTTTGCTGCTATCCTCAGAGCTGTATCAGTACCAAGTACTGCACTTACTCTGACACCTAGATAGAGACACCCTTTGGATGTTCAAAGGGCCGTATAGTATGTGTATCTGAAGACTAAAGGTGGTAAACACCAGAGGATTCTGCCGGTGAAGGAACACAACCCTTATCTTCTGGTTAAAAGTCATAAACAGCGACCTTGGTGTTAAAGGTAGTGTCTCCGGGATCACCTAAAGTCAGTTTTACTATAATAATAATACTAATAATGATACATGTTTTTGGTGCAATAGACAGGGAGGCCACAAAGGCCCGATCTATTCGGCTGAATTCCTCACATGAGGGCGTTGTAGACGGGTGACCTCTCTCAGGCCCCCGGGGGCCACGTCTGCCCAGCACAGCTGTGAGGGGCCCATGCGACTGGGGAGGGCCAAAGGTAACGCTCACACCGCCGTGTGGATCTCCGCAGCTAGACGCGCCCTGGCCCCGCACGGCCGGGGAGAAGAGCTCCGACGTAAGCAAACAGATACGCTGTCTGGAAATCTGGGCCAAGAGTCAGACATCGTTTGAGTCATTTGACAGTAAAAAAACACACACATATGTTTGAAGGTGCTGTGCGTGTTTATGAAAGCGTAGGAAGTAGGTGGTGTTGTGAAACCCCTTTGCCTCAGATTCCTCCTATTTGATTTATGAAGGACAGAGGACAGTATCTGTATATATGTGCTCTAAAGTTAGCCTTTGCATGTATGAAATGCATAATGTTTATATAATCTATTGTTTGTTATATATATATATATATATATAAGTATTGTAAATAGCAATATACAGTATTTGCTTTTCTTTTTATGTATTTACATTATGTATTGTGTTTGACTAAGCTTTTCCAGTGTTCCTAATAATCAGTGTCTCACTGATTAACAATGTGGTAATAAATATGTATTTTTCTATACGTAGAAGTCTCATTTCCTCTGTTATGAAGAAAGCACATTTTATTAGGAACAGACACAGACACAGTGCAACTGTCATAAACTGAGGAGGATGCACTTCCCTGGACATCAAGGCTGGGTTCACACGACCAGGCCAAATCCACTTCACGTATTCGCTTCACATATCTGATGATATCCACTGAACAGTGACATGAAATCAGACTTTTTGTATTCAATTTGGGCCACATGTTGTCTAAATACAAAACAGGTCTGATGGTTTGCAATGTGACATGCAGTATGAACAGTTACTGTATATCAGACTTTTACGTTCTTGATCGACATTAGTCAGAATTTTACACTGGCGGAATTCCAAATATTTCACTGTAGTACAGTACTAGAGAAGTTGGGGGAAGGCTCTCTGATGTGTGTTACTATATCACTCGATGGAAATGAAGTCAGTCAGCCAGGTGGGTTGGTCATGAGCTGTGCGTGTGAATGTTTGTTTGTTGTTGTTGCACATGGGTCTATCACCAGTCCTCACTGTGGTAGAAATCTGATATTGGGCACATTTAATAAGAACAATGTGAACATCCACACGAAAAATCGGATTTGAGCAAAAAATCTGGATTGTGGTTCAAATTTGCGGTGTGAACCTCGCCTTCCCGTGCATGCAGTGAACGTCATCAATGTTCATGTTGACGGGTTTCGTCTCCTTCCCAACAATTGGGACCATGCATCAATGACGCACGTCTTTCAGCGGGCACAAATGTGCCTGAAGGAGCACACCACTTGCTTTATAAAGTGTCAGTGGGATGCACACTTGAGTTTGAGCTGAGGCTTTGAGTCTGAGAACTCAATAGCTCCACCATGTGGATGGAAAAAGGAACTTGAGTTGAAATACTAGTCTATGTGGGTCTGGCTGGTCAGGCTACTAGTCTATGGGATCAGTGTGACAGCATAGATAGGCGATTGATGAATGAATGGTGGTGAACAAGCTTGGATATCATTAAATAATCAATATACAGTGTAGTTTATTAAATCTAATGAAGCTGTTGGGAAAGTATAGTTACTGTATTAACATAATAATAAATGACCCCTTAACCCCTACAGATTTCTTAATGTTAATGGCCGGGTTTCCCAAAATCGTTAAGAAGCTCTTAAGTCCTAAGAACTTCTTAGGAGCGTTCTTAGAACATTCTTACAACGCTCCTAAGAAGTTCTTAGCACTTAAGAGCTTCTTAACAATTTTGGGAAACCCGGCCAATGTTATGAAGGTGATATGGATTGTCATAAAGTGCTTATATGCCCATATGTCTGTCTGTCCATTTACAGATTGTTATTCCGGCAACTTTCCTTGGACAGACAGAAAAAAATATAAAACTTTTGTAAATTGATTAAAACGAGAGTGAAGTGGTACCACACAATGCATTATCTGCAAAATAATAATAGATCTTACTCTGTAATTTATCAATAATAACAACAAAATAACACAACCTTCTCTGATAGTGGAATATTGTGATGTGTGGCCTCTCTCAGAAGCATTCTCTCTCCGTGTGTTTCAAATTTGATTGACATCTCAAATAAGTGCCATTCAAAAGTATGCTATAGCCCCCCAGTGATTAATCTCTTGTCGCCTGTTTTGTTTTGCCTGATGGCCACAAGATGGCGTAGGAGAGAAACAGAATTTTCAGCTGGGCACACCTGGGTCACATTAGTTCTTGCGCCAACAGCCATCTGGTTTGAATGCAACTAGTCTGCTTGAAAAGGAGCTGGACTAAACACATAAATTCAAAATTGTTAAATTCTGCTGACTTTCAAAACAAATCATCATCATTCTGTTTCCAATCATGCTCATCAGTCATGTTAACGCGCAGGACATCAGAGCCATATTCTCTTACTAGCAGCTGAAGTCAAATTTCAGAGACCTCGAAAAATATGAAACATCTGAAAGCAAATAACATTTTCCAGTTGAATTGCTTGTATGTGTCTCTCCTAATATCATGTTGGACCTCAAGGCACTTCACAAAGAAACCCAACAAGGAGCTGCATCTGATTCAGTAAGGTTTACCACAGAACGCCGTCCTGTTCCCAGACTTAATGGATTTTCCTTCACAGCACAGTATTGTAAATCACCAACCCTATTAAATCAAGGATTCAAAGCACAGCCCATGAGAACTGTATTCTAATTTTTTTGGAAATCTTTTGCGCAAATGAAGCAAAACTGACGTACAAAAGAGTTTAAACTTTATTGTTATGAATTTCATGTTGAGCATAAATAAAGAGTATCACACAGGTGCAATGGACTGAGAAGTCGATGTTAAAACGGCTTCATGGTCACAGCTGTGTCTAGTACTGAGCTCCACACAGCGGCGACAGAGGGCTCCCATTCCCAGAGCCAGTCATCATCACCACCACCACAGACACAACACAAACAACGCCACATCCTCAACTCACTAATGAAGCCCTACAGACCAGTCCATTCATGCGTATGAATCATTACACGATAGGGGGGGAAATGATATGTTTACATAAGGGGGGGTTAGCCATTCAAAGAATAATAAATATGGAAGCTTGTATAAAAATATACACCTAACCATTAGGGATGGGGGGGGGGTGGATTTGGGGGGGTGGGGGTCAGGGGTCAATAGTGCAGGGGTGCAGTGGTTTTTCAGATTTCACTCTCGTATGTGTGCAGGTACGTTTTGAGGGACAGGATCTCCTGGTAGGAGCGGGTGGTGCGGCGGTAGAAGTCCAGGCCCGTCAGGATCTCCACGTCACGCACGCGGGCCGTGTGAGACTTCATCATCTCCTCCACCCACTTGGCCTCGTCGTCCGCACTCTGAGGAGGAGGAGGAGGAGGAAGGACATTTCAAGATTTTTTTCAAGGCATTTTCATTTTATGTGGGCACTATGTAATCCGAAAGGACATTCTACCAACTGGATGACAAGCTGTTTTTGACATCTGAAGAGTCAATAACACTGACAGATCCAAAAACAAAAACTATCCACCTTGAGACAAACCTGAAAAACAGACTCAACGGAAGATGCAGAAAAGGAAAATGTGCATCCAGTCTCCATGTCTACCGTCTATTCTACTTCTACATACTACCATGACGATTATGTGTACTGACCATGTGCCTGTACGGTGTACGCAGATATGAGAGGAGTGTGAGAGGGAGAGGATACTCACGTTACAGCTTTCATCATTGTCAGCACGGTGAGGTAGGATGAAGGCGAAAACACTGAGTGGACCGTCACATGAGTCCAGCGTGTGTGTGTAGTCCAGACAGCTCGTCACCACGATGAAGAAGTGGGTAGGGATTGGTATCGAGCCACTCACGTATCTGTAAAAACACACACACACACACACACACACACACACACACACACACACACACACACACACACACACACACACACAAACACATGCCTCACATGATACAACTATCACAGCAATTAAAGAAACACTATGCTATGCAATTTGAGGCTCGCTTTTATCAGCAACTAGTTTTGGCATAATATTATTTACATTCATTTCAATGGTTTATATGGGCAGACATACACATATCCTTCCCGCCAGTCAATGCAGTTCAATGTTCCGGGCTGGGGCACATGCAATCATGATAGAAAATCTTCCACAGCACAACATTGCTGACTATATTGCCAAAAGACACCATTTAGCAAGTTAGCAAGCTTCTAACAGTGCCAATAATGATCAGGGTGGGGTTTGCAGCATTTGACGTGCCCTTTTAGGGAGCTAGCTCGCTAAGACCAAAACTCACATAGTGTGTCTTTAAGTTCAAGAGAGATAGGCATAACATAGATATATTAAAAATATATGGTTTGCCATGTTGTCTCACTCACTGTTTCATCTTCTCTGCTGTATCTCTGAGACCATCGTAGTCATAGTCAAAGATGGGA
This sequence comes from Sardina pilchardus, assembly GCF_963854185.1. Classification (NCBI taxonomy): domain Eukaryota; kingdom Metazoa; phylum Chordata; class Actinopteri; order Clupeiformes; family Clupeidae; genus Sardina; species Sardina pilchardus. The sequence goes on along the minus strand of NC_084996.1, from coordinate 5,492,817 downwards.
CCGCTGACGACGTTCACTCCATTTCGCTCACTGGCGTATCTCTTCACCAGGGCCTTCTGGAAGTACGTCCAAATCCCTGAGAAAAAAAAACACGAATCAAATGAGGGTGATCAGTAACACAAAGTAAAAAGAAAACTCAGGATAAACAGTAAATATAAACATCCTATTCATATGATTTGGGGAATGTCTTCTTTTAGGGGAGTCCTAGGACCTGCTGTGAGATTCACACAGAGGAGCTCCCCTCTCCCTCCCTCCCTCCCTCCCTCCCATGGAGGCCTATGGAGTGTCTGAGGCCACCCACCAGGGATATGATCAGAAGCAGGTGGACCACCGGAGCACTTTGGGTTTGGGATCGTATGTGTGCGCTTAACCCACTTTACTCCCCCTACCCATTCGCGAGGAAGCCAGCAAACACCAAAAGTGACCCGTTTGCCATCTGACGAGATACCACAGACCACTAACTACTACCACTTGCTACAGTGAGATAAACAGAGCTAGTCAAGCACAGACAGAGTCAGTAATTCACAGAAATATTTTTAATACATGAGGACAAAGACATATGCTTAGATATATTTTCTACTGTTTTTCCCGTGCCGCACAATTTAAGGTGAAAGCTACGCCAAACCCTAATCGCTTCAAAGAAGGCTGACAAAAAGCATTTCCCATAAATCACTTTCACAGAGAATAAATAGACCGAAATTCTAAATTATGCTGATATGATCAAGATATGTTCTGACATAAAACAGGCCTGGGGTATTGTCCAGAAACTTAACTCTCCTGTGAGTTGTGTTCACAGTCAGTGGTGTATTAAGAACATTGTAGGCCTTGCCATGATTGAATTACATACAGAGAGCAACCTACTTATCCTATAAGTTGGTCAACATGCTCAAGAGAAGCTATGTTCTTTGTATGTCTTTGGACTAGGTAAATGTATATTGACACACAGACAGCTGTGAAAATACCAACATACTTAGACTTGCGCATATGTAAACACATGAAAGGACACACACATACAGGTAATATATGTGCAAATACTCACTTGTGTCCTCCTCACATACGCAACTAGACAGAATCACACAAAAATATACATATCTCTCCGGTATCAAAGGTAACCTGGTAACCTGACCATATGCAATGTTCAACTATAACTCATATCTTGACCATTCCCCTAAATTCTATTCTCAGTAGTATATTACTTGACTTGTACAGCCGTGGCCTACTGGTTAGGGCTTCACCGGAGGGTTGCCAGTTCCCCTGATCCCCAACCAGCAGGGAAAATGTGGGTGGGGGAAGTGGTTGAGCACTGCTCTCCCATGCCCACATCTGCGGCTGAAGTGCCCTTGAGCGAGGCACCTAACTCCTCACTGTTCCCCGCCCGCCACCGTATCAAGGCAGCCCACTGCTCCGGGTTAGTGTGTGCTGCACCTCACTGTGAGCTGTGTGTGTTTTCTAATTCACCGATGGGATAAATACAGAGACCAAATTCCTTGTATTCACAGGTATACCTGGCTGAGATTTAGAATTTCTTACTTTTCATGACATAAAAAAAAAAACAAATTGATCAATAAAAATAAAGCTGAAATTTGAAAACTGAATCGACTTACTTTTGAACGCTGGGTACATGGGCACCGTGTTGGTGATGAGAACTGCATCGGATCTGGCATCCTGCGTCGAGGCCAATTCTGTCAATCAGAGGTTCATAAAATGAGACCAAACACAGGCCTCCGTCTGTGCAGAGGAAAGCAGATGTCTGCTGCTGTGTTGTGTTGTGTCAGCACGGGTGGAAGTGGACTCACGGGGGGGATAGAGGAAACCGTAGGAGAGTTGCTTGTCTGCCCGGTAGGCTGTGCAGGACTGACTGTACGCTGGCGGGACGCGGGCATCGGGCCGGACGCAGTTACTCAGAGCATCTGGTAGAGTGGTCACATCAACCTGAGCAAACACGACACACCATCCCATGAACAGAAAACACTATACACTCTTAGCAAAAAGGCGCTATATTGCGCTATATTGCATGCTTCATATAGCACCCCTAAATGGTTCTTTTAACCATTTTAAAATAGGAACCCCTAAGGGTTCTTTGAAGACTGCATGGTTCTATATAGCACTTTTTTTAAGAGTGCAGGTCTGCTGGTAAGAATCCATAGGCCTCCCTATGAGGCCTGCTATAACCAGTGCTGTGATGCTCAATCCAAAACTAGTTAAACAGAGAACAGAGTGGCTATTTCTTCATAATTTGTGTGAACATATTTTTTAAACATCAGGAGAATCTGGAGAATGTTGTTATGCGGCTTAAAGTGGTGCCTTTTTTTTTTTTTTTTGCCGTGTGCCGACAGGCTTTGTCGCCATCTATCAAGGCTGTGAGGAAAAACGAGCCTGTCACTAACAATCAGGGCTGAAAAAATCCTGAATCAACATCATACTGCAGCGATTATACATCGGGCCTGTTTTATTTCAAAAGGTTGGAGAAGACCGAGAAGCAGGAGAGCTGCGTCATCCACTCCATAAAATAGGCGAGCTCGGCTGAGGCTGCCAGCTAGACGATTAGAATAATTACGGAACCACTCTTGGTTCCATCAAGGCTGAGCCTTTTGGTATTACGTTACTCTAGTCTCTGGGGCACTGAGGTACCTGTTTGGGTACAGTGTAGGAAGTCCACAAAGGCATGGATAGGGCTTCGCTGTAAGCACTGATATAGTCACTGTGGTGCAGGATGCCGTATTTCGTTTGAAACATCACTGCTGGTCGACCATGAGGCAGGTTCTTGTTGTCTGTATGACAGAGAGAGAGAGAGAGAGAGAGAGAGAGAAAGAGAGAGAAAGAATGACAGAATGTGTGAGAGAAAGAGAGAAAGAGAGCCAGGAAGAGAGATGAAGTGACAAAGTGAGTGACAAAGAGAAACAGAGAGAGACAGACATGAGGTGAGTGACTGAGTGTCCAATCAGGACATAAGTTACACTGCTTCTAGAATGCTCTGTCACTACAGTCAAATGATGGTGTTTCTGAAAGGTCTTTACCATCCATAGCTTGCCTCACTCGTTGGTTGAGCTCTTCCACTTTGTTCTGTAAGAGACAGAGCCACAGTGACTCCAGGTTATAGCCTCTTACAATGGCCAGTTTCAAAGCTCTCTGTCCCCTATTTTTTGAACGCAACTGGAAAAGATTAAAAGTGAAAATCTCTTGCAAGAGATCTACATCCCTGCAGAAGCAAGAGCATTTCAGAGACGAGAGAAGAGAAACTTCATTCACATCAAGCAGTTTCAGGAAATGTAAAGGATTTCTCAACAGCATCTGGATCAATACATACAGCCATACATACAGTTATACATACAGCATAAATGATCTCTATAGCTACACAATGGCACAGCAGTCAGAAACAAAATAATAAAAATCTGATGAATATGACTATCTACTGTACGTGTATAACATCTACAGTACAACATGCCCATACACTATAGGAGTGTTATACACTATTTCACATGTTATAATAATGCAATGACAACTCCTTCCTAAATAGCATTGTGTAGACTATGCATATTCATAAAGTCATGACAAAAGAAAGCCAATAAGGCATTACAGGGGTTAGACAAAATAATGGAAACACCATATTAAATAACATGCGGCCTCTATCATCGCCTCAAGTTACACTTCCTCCAGGTAGTTTTTCCTTTGGTACACCAGCATGACTTTAGACACAATTCCTCTCGACATGTTTAACAACTCGACTCGGCTTTTGTTACGGAGGCCCCGAGCCTCTTTGGAAGGAAGAAAGATCACACAATTTGAAATATACTTGATGATTGGTAGGAAGAGAAACATTGTGGTTATCACATCAAGTATAGGGTTGTCTGCAGTCCAAATAAATATACTTATACAACATACAATATACTTATTTATGTGTAAACGTTGCCAGAAATATAGGGTTTGAAATATCACCTGTTCCCTTTATCTATCTAACCCCTGCATCTGTATCATTAAATAACTCAATTGCCAGGGTTTATTGGGGCCAAATAGGGTGCTGACCTTGTCCTCACAGCTGCACCCTAAGTCGTCTGTGACCAGCCCCACAGGGCCGGATGGGGTGGGCTTGGACACCTCCTCAGGCATGGCGGCTTTGTGTGCAGGCAGCTTCAGCAGGTGGTTCAGACTGCCGTGGGTGCCGTTGTTCGGGGACGGCTTCAGGCCCAGCAGATCTGTGGAGAGGATAAGCAAATTTGATCAGCTTGTACCATCTCCACCCCAGACTCAAACTGCCCCCTCCCATGGTCATTGTTACGACACCCATGCACCCACTGCGAGCGTCCTGCAGTCTGTGCACTGGCCCTACGCTAGACTTGGACTAGGAACTTGCTGTATTTGCTGCACGTCCCTGCCCCCTTCTTGGAAGACGCAGACCACTTGGACTGAGTGGGAACCTATAGGCTAGTTGCACGAAAGGCCTCTCGGTGAGCTTGTTTGTTTCCTGTGGAGCCAGGTGTGTTTGAACCTGCCACTATTCTGAATGTAATTAGTGTCTACACGTCCTTCTCCATCGTAACATGCGATTCACCAGGTGAAAAACCCAACTGGGTCCGTGTAGACACTAATTACATTCAGCATAACGGCAGGTTCAAACACCTGGCGCCACAGGAAATAAACAAGCTCACCGAGAGCCTTTCGTGCAACTAGTCAATGGAGCTGTGTTCACGTGCTTTCCCCCAAAAAAAGGGCATGGTGCAAAGAAATGACAGTACACCTGCTGTGTGAATACCATAGACTGTATCAAAAAAGGCAAATTCATAGGTTTCATCAGGTCCCTTTCCACAGGTGTGTTAATCAAGGACCATTCAGTCTGCTTGATTGTATACACCTGTGGAAAGGGACCTGATGAAACCCATGAATAAAGAGGCTGCAGCTGGCAAGCTTGCTGTAGGGAAGCTGATTAGTGTCAATACCCACAACCTGGGCACCAGGGGGTGGGTATGAGAGCACCTGGACTTTTATGTAGCTGAGCTGATTACCTCACTCCTCCCTCATCTTTATGCACACCGACCAACACTACTTTGAGTAAATAAATGAACTCTATTTAAAGTTCATCGTGTAGCCTGCCTCTTTTTATGTTGCCGCCTAGCCGGTCATTCCAGTCGTGGTGTGATCAGCATCTCTGAGAAATGATGGATGATATGCAGCATGTTCTGAACTACACTTCTGCAAACAGTACTGCCACACATCTAAAGATAATGTATGTGATGTAAACATCTACAGCTCAATTGATCAGAAACATTTAGCTCTTATATAGCATGACGCAAAATGAACAAGTTCAACTTACCACACATGATATTGTAAAGCTCGATGTTCTCAAATGCCGGGACTTTAGTCTTAAAATTGAACGATGGTCCATAGCCTAAGAATATAGTCTGAGGGGAAAAAAGAAATATTGATTGAAGTAACCAGAGAGATCTCTCTCTAACGAGTCTTTAGTATGGTTGGGTTAATTCAGAATATTATGATGATGTACCTGCATACTGTTGATCTTGTTATCATAACCATGGTCACCATTAAATGGGCAAGGCCTTGATCCGTGGTTTTCAGATGTTTTTTTAGGTTTTCTGTACAAGAGAGTCAGACAATCACAAAAATGATACACATTCCCTATTATGCACCTATTGATATGACATGCTATTTTGCATCATCCAAACATGACATATCCTCATAGCCTGATGCAGAGTGGTAGACAGAACACAGTGGTGACACTCATAGGAGTCTGTGGGGAAAATGTCAGCACTTTTCCAGGCCAGTTTCTGAGTAAAGGAGACGGTGGAAGTTCCAAAAACTAGTCAGTAGGCAAAGGGTTACTAGATCCTGCTCTCCAGCATCCTGAAATACATCCCACCCTCTTGCTGGATAACCATACAGCACAGGGTTTCAGGCGTACATGAACCATGTGATTGCATCAAAGAGTGTCTCAACTCTCTCTCTCTCTCTCTTTCTCTCTCTCTCTCTCTCTCTGGCTCTGGCCTGGTGATATACACCTTTGCCTGTAGTAAAGCCTACTAGGCAAAAAGAAACATCTGCTCTAATGGACTGCTCTCATGTCAAAGGCAATCAATATGCTGCCTTGTGTCCTACAAAATGGTTCAAAAGAGATAGAAAGATTTAGATAAGGCTCTTAATATTCCAGACCCTGTGACTATGAAATATACCTAACTATGAGCTGATAGCCGTGCTGTCTCGGAGTCAAATAACTTTATCTGTCATTATAGATAAACCAAAAATAAACAACCAATGGCAACCTATTTTCCAAAGAAAGAACATTTCCAATTTGACTGCTTTGGAAAATCAATAGTATACTGTATATGCTATGACTATAGTAGAACTACATGAATACTTCACTGATCAGTTCAACTTATAATAGTTTTGTATTCTTGGGGAATACTTGTGCCTGACACTAAGGTGTTACCCACATGTCTCAGCTCTATTAGAACAATATGTCAACCACACATTTAAACGTATTTCTTTATAAAGACCTAGACGTGCCGTGTCACATTTGTTTATTTCTAATTAATGAAACCCGTGTTAACTTCCTACCGACATGTCTCCACTCAAATGCTGTGGCTAGTGGTTAGTAATAACTGCAATATCATTTCAATTGCCGCGTCAATGCCAAAACACATATTCACACTGGTTTATTTCTCACAGAGAATGCTTCTCTAAATTGCCTTTTGGCCAGGGGAGGTTGAACAGCAGTGATATGCAGCCAACAGATCATCATTAGACAGTCATGCAGACACTGAAAACATCTCAAAAATCCAACCAAGTGAAAAGCGTTCTGTCTGCGTTTTTATGAAGGATTCATTCGGTTTCACACTCAGTGACCCTCACACTAGACAGCTCCACACAGCCACATGTGGCGTCTGCTAATCACCTAGCAGGCCTTGGGGAGCAGTCAACAACACAAAAAGGCTTTGGATTCAAAACCAGAGGACTGATCCCTGCTGAAACCATCAGCCTGGTGTGAAGTCTCTCTCTCTCTCTCTCTCTTTCTCGCTCTCTCTCAGTCTCTCCCTTCCTCCATCTCTCTCTCTCTCTCTCTCTCTCTCTCTGTCTCTCAGACTCTCTCTCTCTCTCTGTCTCACTCTCCTCACTCTCCTCTCTCTCTCCTCTCTCTGTCTCTCTCTCTCAGAGAGCAGTCAGTTCACAGCTCCCATGGTGCCAGCGATTAGATGGTCTTATATCTTGGCAGGCTGAAGCTAAAAGACCTCTTTCATTTAGTTCTGCGGTTGACTCCAATGAGGAGCTGGGGTGGGGTGGAGTGGAGTGGGGGGGCATAGGAAACTGGACGTTGCCTCTCTTTACCACACACACACACATTCTATGCAACACACATACACAAACACACACATACACATACACAAACACACACACACACACTCCGATGATGTTTTCAGTGGCTTCACTCATCAGTCAGGCGATGGCATGACCTCATGGATTTACTTTAAGGCCATGGCAGTTTCACAGGCAGAACGAACGCGGTGGGTTTGTTGGTCTCCAAACACATGTACTGTCTCTGCTAAAATCCAGCGCCTCTGGCCGTTTTCCCTCAAAACAAACGTTATTTAACTTCCTCTCCAAGAGCCAACCTTTCTAAATTCAAACGAAACGCAAGACAAAATCTTGCTAAACCACAGGTTTGGACAGTGCCAAAGTGTAAACTTCAGATGAACATGCACTTACATGTGTAAAAAAAAAAAAAAAAATGAAATGATGTTTCGAGGGTTAGTGTTAACGAAAGGACACAGACAATGAAACCTCACTTTGCAACGTGCCATTTTCTCTCCACCATCAGATGGATCTCCTCAATGCGGCGGTTGTTGGCGTAGTGCAGCCTCTTGGGCAGATGCTGCTTCAGGTATGGCTTAAAGTGCTGGTTTGGCTTCTTGCACTGAGGAAGGTAAGAAGAACACACATGCTGTTTTACACCCATCTCAGCATGGTCCCTCTCTGTGCTGAGGATATTAAAGAAACCTAATTACAGCAGTAATACAATAACGCATGCTGAAAACACCAGAGGAGGGGTCGATAGGACTTACGGTGAGATTGGCCACCACTGCTTTCGCATCATCTGAAGAATGCAAAAACAAAACAATATAACAGTGAGAGGTCTTGGATTGCAAAATAAAAAGAATGAGATTTACAATGATACTCCTTTTAGGTGTTATTTACTGACAGTAGGTCAGTGAGTCCGTCCAGTCGTCCTGTATCACTTACATTTGGCGTTGTTTGGGTTCCTGGCACGGATCCTGCCCAAAGATCCCGGTATGAGGAAAATGTCATCCACATTTGTCATGTACGTGCTGAGGAATTCCTTTTTGTCACAGTGGGCCTCTTCCATTCCTGAATAGAACAAAATCTCATATCAACCTCGTACAGACTGGTGCACTGCTACAGAATAAGACCATCACAGAGTAACTCCCTGGGATATAATGTCTCTGGTAAAGAGGATTGTGCTGTTTAATCCACCACAATGTTCATTCGGCAGCAATAATAACAATCAAGTCAGCTGTGAACAAGCTCTAGTCAACTGCAGTACCATGATCTCCCACTAGGATGATGTTGACACATCGATGGAGCTTCATCTGTTTCAGACCCTCCATCAAGTGGCCCACCACTTTATCCAGGTCCTTCAGAGCAATGCTCAGCTGAACAACACAAAGCCATGAGTCAGTCATGTCGAAAAGTACTGGCAACACTATGGAAACTTCAATTATGCTAGCTATGCCTCCAACTTACATTAGTGCTCTGAGGTCCCAGTCTGTGTCCGTACACATCAGGGTGCTCATTATGCATTGCATACACGTAGGGCCTGTGACCACAGGAAGAAATATTGTACCAAAGAATATCACAACCATACAGTCACTCTAATTTCAGGAGGACGTGAGGAAAAATGCACAGAAATCTAAAAAATAAAAGCGTAAAGGGTGTGCAGCTGAAAGATTTCTATAGTCCATGTAGCAATGCTGAATCTAGAGGGTGAGTGAACGTACAGTATTTTAACTATATACTGTATTGCTGATAGAGTTGCCATTACAGTAGTGTTTAGGCAGGAAGCAGTATGGGTAGGTGGGGGATGCAATACAGACCTCTCCGCATCAGGAAGGTTCAGCCACTGCAGAATGGTCAAAATCCTCCTTTCCAATGGGATGGACCTGTTGGTGAAAACACACAAGAGTCAATAATGCAATAGTGTTGAAACATGGCCCAAACTCACACCAATCATTTGGAGATGTCACTTAAACTATCATTCTTAGTTGGTAAAATGAAGCATTAACCACATCATTTGTGGTCAAATTTGAATTCTTAGTAAAAAAACATCACACGATTCTTTAAGGTGAGTTTTGAGTATGATACAAGCAGCAGATCAGACACAGACGGCACTAAAAGTAAGAGAACCAAAGATGATTAAGAGGATGTCTTCTGGAAGCTATTGCCCATCCAGAACATAGGCAGTCTTCATGTAGTCAAATGAGGTAGTACACTATTATGACCAGACATGACAGCAAAATAAAATTGGGTACCATAGACATAGCAATGATAAGAAACTCCATGATCATTATCAGAGAGGTGCATCCCAAGGGTCCAAAACTTTCAATGTGGTACTTTGCAATAATAATGTAATACATTTTAAAACTGTGTCCTCAAGATCCAGATTAGGATGATTACCAATGATTACCTAGACTGACTTTCACCATGCTAAGCTCAATCTTTAGATTGAACATTAGTCTGGGGAGTCTGCTTTATTTCTACAGCACAAGAGGCGTTATCAATGGGCATAGTTTAAAAGACTCTGTACACTTTTGGATAGTCCCTCAACCAATCAGACCAACGATCCGTGTGCGCCTTTTGGATAAGCTAGTTTGTGATTGGACCCAGAAGATGTGGACAGATAGCAGGAGAGATAGATGTGCGGGTTTCCAGCCTTAGCTGCAGGGCTAAATCCAAATTGCCAGCACAATCAGGCAGGGTTTACCCAACCCAATGATTACCCTAATCCTCAAGACTTTACACATACAGGTGCATCTTCAAGATTAGAACATAGCGGAAAGGTCCATTGCCCTGCCCAGACAGAGAGATTAAATGCTCAGGAAACTATTGCTGTTATTTTGACTTAACTGGCTGATTAGAGCTCTTCTCGGAGCAGCATTTCTGTATTATAAATCATTTATTCTAATCTTTTTATCTTTTTATTTCCATGAGCTGTACAATATAATCATCAAGATTAGAATAATCAAGATCAAAACTCCAAAAAAGGCTTGAAATATTTCACTTTATGTCTTAACGACAGCAAGGATATTTCGAGATGCACCTGTATTGTGAAAGCCAATGCAATCCATTATTTTTCCATTCTAGTTCAGCTCTTCTCCATAATTGCTTTAATGTACAGTACTGTCATTGAACCAAGTCTCGACTCATAAGCGCAACAGCATCGGGAACTAGAATCAAAACAAGCAATTAGCTCATCAGTGTCTGGCTCAATGAGAGAAGGATTCAGAGGCAGGTAGGCTACCACAAAAGTGTCTGGCCGCCTAACACAATAAACACTCATAACCACTAAATCAGACATATTCACTGTTGAACATTATCTGTCATTGATGAGGATACCTCAGCCAAACCTACATCAATGCCACAGTCAAGAAATGGAAATCCTGTGAGACACATATTATACTGTCAAAGAGCAGAACACGATTTTGCAAATATTGACATATTGCTTCTCATTAACAGACAAATCCTGTCTTTTAGTAGTTACATAAAACTCATTAGTCCTTCAGTCCCCATGTAGAAAACTGTGGTACACTTGAAATGAAACCTTGAGGCACCAGGAGGGGGTAGCAAGTACAGTCATTTCCCTGAATTACATCTTACGCAACATACTGTGGAGGAACGGGAATTGTTTAGTTGTTCGGGACATAAAGAAAGCTGTGGTTCAGTCAAATCCTGTAATCGGGCCCAGGTGCAACTGGAAAGATTTATCAGGGGAATGACACTTTCTTCACACAATTTCAAAAATAATTCATACTGAGAGCAAAGCGCATGAGTCTACTGACGTGTGTATGGTTTCACGGCTAACAACCTGTTTGCTGCTGCCAAGTTGTGCACTAATCCTTATCTGTCAAATCGAATGTGACGAGGTAATCTAACTCTTCACAGACTGCTCAATCTGTTATGACTGTGGAAATAAAGACAGCCTTGCCTTGCCAATAAGATTGTTATCTGTGAAAACATTGCATTACAATGTAACGATTACAATATGATAGAAAATACTACCGCTAAAACCTCCGAAAAATCAACTCATGTCAAGCAACAACATCTATGCCAACCCCAGAAAGCTGCACACCAAGCAGAGGTAAACTTTTTTTTAAAAAAAACACAAACCTTGCATCATTGACATCATCACTGGGATCCACATTTGCATGTGTGTATGAGACTCGTTTTGACAAACTGCTGGCAAAACATGCCAGGGCAAGTCTCCCTACATCACAGCAGAGACAGACCACGAGAGAGGCGCAGCGCAGTGGGAAAAGGGGGGAAAAAGAGAGGGAGAGACTTCCATCTCAAAGGCCTCTATGTGTGTGTGAATGTGGGAGCCTTTGTGTTTGAGGTGAGGTTTATAGAGCCCAGAGTTGGCTCAAGGGCATGACCAAACAAGAACATGCACACGAGCCCCCCTCCCCCGAACCCCTCACATGAATTCAACCATACCGCAATTAAATCACAATTACTGTGCAAAATAACTCTTTTGTCTGCGGACAGCGCTACTTTGAAGGGTCCCACGCGCACTGACCCTCCACGAGCGCCGGTTGTGTGGACCCAAGCCCACCGCCGACGAAATGAGGTAGAACGTTATACATGCCGTTCAAATGAACGCCGCTTGCCGTTGTGTTTGGCACCTGATATTGTGGACTTACACGGGCCAGAAGAAGGTGCCAGCTTTCACTCCCTGTTTCTCCGCCGTGATCCAAATCTGGAGAAGAAGAGGAGCGAGTTAGAATGTGAATTAAGAGTTAATTTGTGGCAAATGTAAGCAAACTTACACTTAATATACCAGAGAAGACATTTAGATGACAGACTTTCTCGCTCATCATTTTACTGTTTCCATCTAACTCACACCCTAACATGACTGTTGTACCAAAAAATAATGCAATACAATTACCTATTGTTTCTTCATTTCAACCTTTTAGACCCTTTAGCAAAATTGTACATAATGACAGGTTTCAGACTATAAGTCCCTTGACAGCCTCAACCTCCCCTCGGGCATATGAATCTCTATGAGCGTTCTAATTACAAGCAGGCAGTGGTGATGCTCGTTCAGACTGGTCTGGGATGATGACTCAAAAGGACTGATTTCAAACTGTAGTCCATAGACCTCTAAGCAAATATAACCTTCAGGATAACTCTAAATGGCTCTCTCAGTTCCACACCTTGCTGGTGTGTACCAACTACACAATCAGGGAGCTTCAGGTGAAGACTCAATTAGTAAGAAATGTAAACTGTTAAATTGGTAGGGAGCTGCAGAGATTGAACTGCTCTGTTACTGTACTGTACACTTGCAGAGAAGACTGCGGCAATGTTGTCCTCCTACGCCGAACCCTGAATATCCTAAGTAACGCAGCAATGTTATGAAGTTTGGCCCTGTCTTTTTACAACCAGAAACACTTTTTGGTTGACACAAACAAACTCAAACAGTTTGTTTTTGAAGCAAGAGCGGTCACGCAGACTTAAAAAATGCTCCCTGTAAAAAGAGTGTTCCGTGAGTGTGGCATTTTTGAAAGAGGACAGCAAATATTGTTCAACAATAAGTCTTAACGCTCATGGTCTTTCAAATCAGATCTCTCAGCTTTGCTGCAGTGGGGCAAGAGTTCTAGGCTGCCTCCCCTGTCTGACATCTGCCTGACAGCGAGCTGAGACGCCTCTCCAGCTGTTGCGCTGATGGCTCCCAGATGGAAGGGAGCAGAAACTCCGCTTCTATTTTAAATGGATGAGGTCAGGGAGGAGGAGGAGGACAACAAGACCACTTTATAAGAACAGAGAAAACAACCGAAGCCAACGGTTGAGAGAGAGAGAGAGATAGAGATAGAGAGAGAGAGAGAGAGAGAGAGAGAGAGAGAGAGAGAGAGAGAGAGAGAGATAGAGAGAGAGAGAGGACTTACTGGCTGACCTCCCCACCAGCGGTGCTTCAGCTTCTCCTGACCGCGGATCGTGAAGGTGGCCTCAAAGGTGGGATCGTGCATCGAGTTGCCAACAATTCCATGAGACTCAGGATACAGACCCTGTAGACGAACAAGAGTCATCATGGGCCATCAACAAAGAACAAGGCTCCAACTCCATGCTATGTCTATGGTGTGTACTGTATGATGTTTATGGAGGTGGATGGCAATAAAAAAACAGAAGCAATTGAATCAGCAGAGAGATCAGTGCCAGTTCATACATACTGTTGCAATTGAGTAGAGGTTTGGGTAGGTTTTGGTCGGGTACACTGGTCTCATGTAGGGAGCGTGCGTACCACAGGTTCCTGTGAGTCACAAAGAAGACTACATGAGCGCTAAATCGGAACACAAGTTTGTATATTGAAGTTGTTTGCTTTAGCACGCAGTGACTTACTCAGCTTCTCGATGTAAGGGATCACTGCAGAACCTCTCTTCATGTACGAGGCCCGGAACCCATCCACAGACAACAGGATGAGAGGAGGGCGGACAAACCTTCATAAAGATCGCAACACACACACACACACACACACACACACACACACAAACACAAATCAATACAATTCAACTGACCACACACTAAAGTGTAGTACAGGATGAATATCTAACTATTCCAAAAATATACTGCTAACAGTTGAGCACAAGGTATGGATGTGCATTTCAAAGTGTGTCAAATAAAAAGGCATGCTAGAAGTGGAAGCATCTTTTGATGTCAGATGCTTTATCACCTATCAGCTATCCAGACTACAACTTTGCATTCACATACATATGGTAAGGTACATCCTGAAATTAAATCCTGCTAATTATTGATAACAATAGCCAGCAACCTCTGTTTTTCTAAAGGCAATGGCCTTCAGTGAAGTGATTTTATTGAGGTTTCCTGGTAGGCTATTATTTCTCTGTTCCCTTACATGCATACCCAGCATGCAATAAACATATATTTGCATGTCTTTGGTTATGCTGATGGATCCAATACAACTTCCTCTTCCTCTAAAGAGCTTCCTCTGACCTCCTTTGATATGCCAACATGTCACAAACGCACTGATGTGACCCAGGAAGTGACAATGTGACCCAGGGAGGTCGAGTGATGTTTCGCTATTATCATCCAGCTGTATCTGAATCAGCGGGGGCAGGGGGGATGGACACTCACCCAGCAGGACACTCCTGACTCTTGATCTCCTCACAGTCCTCCGTCAGCCACGGAACATCTCCTGAGATAGAAAATGAAAGACAGAGAGAGGGAGGGAGGGAGAGAGGGAGAGAAGGAGGGAGAGAGGGAGGAAGGGAATGAGAGATTAAGAAACTGCCCCCCACACTGCTCGGTGGTTGACAGTTCCACAGTGGCGCACTAGTGAGTCGGGCCCCACCTTTGCAGAGGCTTCTGTAGTTGGTGCAGCAGTCTCCTTTGGCCACGCAGTCCTCCGAGCAGTGGCAGGCGTGCTGGTCGTTACGCGTCTCCCCGCAACGCTCCTTGCTGCACCCGTAGCCACCATCTGACAAAACGCAGACAAAAAAAAAGGGAAATCAAAGACATCTTTAAATGAACCACCACGACTGCAAGATATTGCACTTGCTAACACCCTCCAACTCATGTGGCATTGCATAAATGTTACGATACTGTACGTCTCCGCTAATGTGTGAGAAAATACCCTTGTTAAAAGATTTGTTCAAACACCCCACAACTTAAACAGGGACCACCTACGTAGACCGTCGTACCTGTTTTCAAGCAATGCTCATCAAAGTCGGAGCAGCAGCTGTTGTATGTTTTGCATAGATTGTCACAGCGGCACTGTGGGGCTTCAGCCTCGACCAGTTCAAAGCACCTGCTTTTGCACGAGCCTGACAGGCTGGTCAGTGGGGAACTGGACTGAGCTGACCGAGAGCGAGAGAGAGAGAGAGAAAGAAAGGGGGAGAGAGAGAGACAGAGAGAGTGAGTGAGAGAGAGAGAGGGCAAGAGAAAGAGGGAGAGAGAGGGAAAGAGAGACAGAGAAAGAAAGGGGGAGAGAGGGAAAGAAACAGAGAGAAAGAGATGTAAACTGTTAACATCTGCTGGAGTCTCTAAAATACACATCAGATAATTGGGCAATAAGCCTTATAGCCCTTCAAGGCCAGTCAACAGAATCCCATAAATCAGCCCAGTGGTAACAAAGAATTCCTTGTGTGTTCACGAGAGACATCATGACATGACAACATAAAAACAGGGGTGATATGACAAGCGCAGTGGATTGGCCATGCAAGATGCAATTTGCAAGACTTCAAATGGAATGGCACTTCGTAAGGATCCATGGGCCTCTCTGGCCGGGCTCAATGTGCCTTTTCAGCTCAGGACACATCCATCTGTTAGTCATGTGCCAACAGTTTCAAATATGCGTTTACATTTAAGCCTAATTCATGCCCGCACGATTGGATATTTTTTAAACGAGAAGACTAGAAGATGTGGGTCCGAGAGCTGCGAAATGCTACCTGCACATCTTGTTATTGACTTAAGGTAGAGAGCTGAGTAAATATTTCCAGACATTTCATCAACAAGGCCAACCCTAAAGAGCAGCAGCACTGTTGTTCCATTCCAGCTCAGGGATGCTACAGCACGCACATCTGATGGACATGAGTCTTAAAATAAACATTTCACCGAATACGATAAGCTGCCCCTACAAAAACATTCTGTCCCATACATACAGAACCAATGGAATCGTGTGAAAACACCAACATGGGCTAAATTGAAATGGCAAAGGTTGTTAAAGATATTAATCAAAGAAATCAATAACAAGCAGCCAGCTTTTCTTGACATGTTTGGAATGGCATGGGTGAGTCTAGCTTTATGTACATAAACCTCTAACGGACACTGGCGCGTGTGCTTTCCAAGATACACTGCACTGAGCCTGGAACTGGAATGACTTTCCCCTCACACAAACATACAGCTTTCTTTTTCCTGGTCTAATGTAGAACCAGTATTTGATTTATTTTTGCAATGCATAAATGAGCTTAATGAACAAAAAAAGATAATAAACAGATGTCGCAGCATGGCCAATGCACACTGCAGGTAGCCAAACAGACTTACTGTATGAGCGAGAGTCATCGGATGCTTTGGACCTCCCTGAGCGGTTGACAACATAAGCATAGTAGATTCTGGGACCAGAGAGCACAATCAGGACATAAAAGACCTGCAAAGAGGGTGACAGTTGTAAATAAGAGGCATGTATAAGTAGTTTATGTTGGAGAACAAATGGTTTTCTAGACATTACAATAGAATAGAATAGAATAGAATAGAATAGAATAGAATAGAATAGAATAGAATAGAATAGAATAGAATAGAACAGAATATAATAGAATAGGGCAGCTCATGAAATGAGCTTTTCACTACCTTCCTTTTGGAGGAAAGGAACAGAAAGAAGCCGGGGCAGTCTTACACCAAGCTTATTAGGTCTTAAAACATTCATTTCAAACATCAAAGCATTTCCATTCTCTTTCTAAATACAATGAAACTTAGCTTAAATGGACCACCTAAATTAGGAAACCACAGTAAACGCAGCTTGGGCACTGATAACCTGCAGCAAAGTCTGCCAACACCAGATGGGTCCTCACATAGCCTATTGAAAAACCTATGCAGTAGCATACAGCACACTGTCATACAGTAGCCTCTAACCATCATGACATCCCATTGGGTTTACTGTGATGCAGCGACTCAACAGCGCTTCTGTCAAAGAAGTTCATGCACATCACATTCATTTGAAATGCAACCAATTTTGCTTGCAAATGAAGGTTATTTAACTAGTAGCCTAATTAAATCGTTAAATCGTTTCATTAACGTCTATCAATAGAAATGATAAGAAAATATCTCGACCGAAGGCGAATCGAAGCAAATTGCATCCAGTTAATCCAGAATTTTTTGCACATGGGTAGGCTACCCTATGTTATGCTACTTCTCAACTTTTCTTAATGAAAAAAGGTCAAACATTACACACAAAAGTAGTTGGAAGCGGTCTCGTTGATGCAAACTAATGCTTCGTGAACATGCACTAACCTCAAAGCATCACCCAGCAGTTTATAAAGCTTAAGTAAAAATAAAAACATGAATACAATGCATACATTATTTTAAACAGTCATATGAACTCATTTCCGGGATCTTACCGTACCCATTTGAGTGGTAACATGGTTAAATATTCAGCTGGACCACAAGAAAGAGTTCAGTGCTGCAGACTACCAACACACGTCCGCACCATGTTCACGTTACGGCAGCACAGCTGCCCCTTCCAGCGAGCGCTATGAGCATTTTGCACTCAGCCAATGACAGCAGGGCAGCATCAGAACTCGAGTGGTTGCAGACAGTGCTGCTGTCAATGCAATGGACAGACGACCCATCATGTATGTAGGTTACAAAAATATTTAAACGAATTAAATAAACACTTGTAAACAAACGAAACGTGTAATGGTGTCAAGGCGGATGCATAACCTACCATACATTTCTGAGTGATTTGTCACACAGCTGTGTATTTGAATTTGTCTTTTTATGTCCCATTTTTTTGTAAGTTTTTTTTTTTTTTTATCTTGAAGGCTTACCTGATATATCAGTCAATGCATTAAATAGCCTTTTGCTACAGATCTCATGCGTTGCACCCTCTGCATTTAAGAAAGGCACTGGTAGCCTATTTTGAAGTATCAGAATGACTTTACACTTTTTGGGAATACCTTGTCCTTGCCTCAAAAGGTCAAGCGAAGCGACTTCCTCTGGTCTTCTCTGCGAATACTAAAAATCTATGAATGGGGTGTTTTCTATCAGAGGCACCACCAGTAGGCCTAGCTAAACTGTGAAGTCAGAGAATCCATGGAAAAGCTCAAAACAATAACGCTAGAAGTGAGCTGATGGAAACCACAGCAGGCTCAGACAAAAACAGATGAGTTGAGGAAACAGGGTCAAGTGGAAGTTATTGCTGGCGGAGGAAACCGTATAAAGGAACGGGCAACGACACTGAGCTGGCTGTGGCTGTCCCAAAGAGTCAAGCACAAGCACGCCATCTTTGCCGATATGCAGTAGGGTGATGGAATTTATGGTTGTGGTATTTGGTAGACGCTTTTGACCCTTGATTATTAGACCTTTAGCAATTGAACTTGAACTTGCAAAACGGTGCAGTTATCCAAGCCTCAGGTTAGATAGATGAAAGGCCAAGATATTCTACTCCCAGCAGCCTATGATCTTTAGAAATACGATTGTAGCAGACTTTTTGATGGGGAAGCACAATTACTGTCGATCAGTCCTGTGATGCAATTCACATTGGACTTCTGAAAGTAGGAAAGAAAATCTGCCCTGGCCTGACCACAACGGGTCAAATGCTTGCTCTACATATCACAATTCTGCTAGAGGAATTTGAGGTTATATGAGACAACCAGGTGCAGCCTATTTTTCCACCAGACATTCCTGTCATACCAGATGATCATGGTCTTAACAGATTGAAAATGTCCAACAGCATCAAATCTCACCTCAAGACAACCCAGAGGAGGAAGCAGGCCATTTAACTGCAGAGGACAACAGGAAACACTGAATCCATCAGACTCTGCTGCCAAGCTGAGGCACTTGTGCATGTTTTGTCAGCCTCTTTTGTACCTGCAGGAGATAACTAAAGTGATGGTAATCTATATGGGTGAGGGCTATATGGTGACACCCCCCCCCAACACACACACACACACACACACTGCACCCCTCCGTCTCTATTAAGTCACTTCCTCGTGTGTGGTTGAGCCTCCTTCTTGACTGCTTTGGCAGGGCCGGTGCTGTCTGTGTCGCTGTCCAGCCTCCCCTTCCTGTGTCTCCAGTCTGAGTAGAATTCCTGACAAGGGGCTATTCATGCAGCCTCTGCTACAGCTTGCACGTTAGCTGTCTGCATCACTACAAACTCCTTCATTCCTACATTTCCCCTGGCCTTAAGAGGACTCACAATGCAACATATAATGTCTCGCCACAGGACTCACAATAATGTCTATAATCAACTACTGTAATAATCAACAGTTACCATTGCCATAACTTCTTTTCTAAGTATATCATATCATTGTAAACATTATTCAGTCATTTACATGCATCATACAGGTATGTCAGTTTTGTTCATGCAATGATGAACTCAAGAAACTTTATTTAAAGTGTATGATTAAAATGACTACAACTAGGACAATTAAATGAAAATTAAAAATAAAAAAAGACGACAACCACAAAACAAAACCAAAATAAAGTATCGAACAGAGACACTAACACTTGGTTTATGTAGAAACACGAGAATGTATAAGAAACTGGCGGGTCTACCTGAAGTATAAAAGAATGATGGTGTAACATTTTAAAATCTAGTATCCAGTCCGAGATATAAAGTTCAAAGGGGGAAATCTGAAGCACACTCAACAAGTGACAGTTTGTAAAACACCTACATAGGAGAGATGAAGGCTGAACCTTCACCCCAATATCCAGGCTTGTTATGTTGCTAAATCTCCACTTCCCTCTCCGGTTGGAGTCGGTGGGCTGAACTGAGGGTACACTGTGTGGGGGTTTGGGAGTCCCCTTCTTAGGTAAACTCTCCATCATATACAGGGCCATATAAAAAAATGTGTGTGGAAAGGTCTGCGGCAGCCAAAAACCTGAAGAAGCCACCAATTGAAAAGTTCCTTTGTAAAAAATCGCGTACAGAATGTCATTATTTATCACCCTTCTCTCTTTCTGTGTGTGTGTGTGTGTGTGTGTGTGTGTGTGTGTGTGAGTGTGTGTGAGGGAGAGGGGGAGAGAGAGAGAGAGAGCAGGAGAGAGGGAGAGAGAGAGAGCAGGAGAGAGAGAGCAGGAGAGAGGGAGAGAGAGGGAGAGAGAGAGAGCAGGAGAGGATGTGTGCAGGCTGAGTGGTGTGGCATGATAGGTGGCTGGGAGAGGGGGAGCAGGCGGTTGGGGAGGGGAGGGGGGGGGGGGTGTAGAAGCAGGGCCAGAACTTGGCCGAGGAGCACTGCCTCTTTGTGGTCAGCGATGACATCAGGAACACACATGAAGTGCATCTTTCACCCGCCAGAGTCCGCGCACGACGGACGGAGAAAGTGCCTCTTTTGTGGAGCTCCTGGGCTGTGGTCGCCACAGCAACACCCGCCTCTCTCTCTCTCTCTCCATTCCCCTCCCTCCCCCTCTCCACCCCTCCACCTCCCACTCCACCTCCGCACCCCCCAGGCTTGGGGCCGGCGGCTCTCGTCAGTCGGAGAGGGAGGGCGAGCGGAGGGAGCGTCCGCTGGCCGGGCTGTTGCTGAAGGCGTGCGCGTCGCGCTCCTTGTCCTTGCTGTCGTGCTTGTGCTTGTGCTTGTGCTTGTGCTTGTGCTTCTTCTTCTTCTTCTTGTGCTCGTGGTGGTGGTGGTGGTGGTGGTGGTGCTCGCCGCCGCCACTGCCGCCGCCGTGCTTGGACGACGAGCTGCTCTCCTTGCTGAACACGGGCATGGGCATGGGCATGGGCGTGGCGGGCATGGAGAGCAGGCTCTGCTCCACCGACGGAGGCTCTTTTCCTGAGAGAGGAGGATGGAGGGAGGGATGGATGGATGGAGGAGAGTGGAGAGGGAGGGAGAGAGAGAGAGAGAGTGTGTGTGAGAAAGAGAGTGAGTGAGTGTGTGTGAGAGAGAGTGAGAGAGAGAGAGAAAGAGAGTGTGTGTGTGTGTGTATGTGTACAGTATGTGTGTGTGTGTGTGTGTGTGTGTGTGTGTGTGTGTGAAAGAGAGAGAGTGAGTGTGTGAGAAAGAGAGTGTGTGTGTGTGAGAGAGAGAGAGAGAGAGAGAGAGGGAGAGAGAGAGAGAGACGCCATGAGACCACTGTTATTTTTTAATTCCAGAAAAATGTCAAAAGGGAGATTGCTAAATTTAAACTTAAAGATTCTGTTTGCTCCAGGATGCCCTTTAAGACTTCAAGGTGGAGTGAGCACTACTGACGGAAGTCAGCTGTTTTGAAACACAACCACCACATACACCCCCCCACATCCCTCCTCTCTCTTTGAAATGTTCTCTCCCGTTCCTTGCACGCATATCATCTTGGCTTGGACACATGCCACATAACACAGGTTGAAAACCTACACACACGTGTCTCAGAGCAACATGGGAGCTTCAACGCATAGGCTGCACACATAAATAAAGCTGCAGCTCTTTATATGACTGGGGTACGGCATATGGACCAGGGCGTCAACTACACATTCATGTAGGGAAACACAACATCCATTTTGGCAAGAAAAGGATAAATAAAAATAGCGTGTGTGACCGTTTTAAAGTAAAAGATGCACTTGTATATAGAATACATGTTTTATCCCGTTGCTTTGGTGACCAGACCTGATGTTGCATAGCCACTTTTTGTGCCACTGCTTATGGATAAAAGCTATGATCTGGAGCAATTATAATAATGTTCTTCTGGCTTGGGTTTTTTTTTTACATTATAAAACCTCTTTAGTGCTGAAGTGAACGTTTAACGCTTTGACCTCAATGTTTAGCCTGGCAAATACAATACAGCACTTCTCACTTACCTGGTGTAGATGGTCTTTCCAGCATGTTCAGGTGATGATAGATGAAAGCCTGACTATCATGAACTGTCTCCATGTCGATATCCTCCTCCTCTTGGGTGGGAAACTGATTGAGACAAATTGACACAAATAAATGGCATGCTGACAAATAAACCCAAAAAACCTAGATAGGGATTAAAATTGGATTTTTGGTTATCCTGGATGAATTTAGCCTTCACTTGGTTTCACTAAAGAGATGGCACATGAATTATCACAGAGATTTATTCTGTGAAGCTCATGTTAATTATGTTGTCTTATTGCCAGCCATCATTCAAAAGATCTCAGATTGTCTGTGTGATACCATAGGGTTATCATTTTAATTGTGATAACCTTAGAATTATTAACCTCCTCCATGCATGCTTCTTTTGTTAATAGATGTTTGATGAATAGCCTACTATAGTAGTTGATTGGACATTTTTCAAAGGTGTTTTCAACTAATTATGTTATAAGGAGAATGGAGTTGATTTAGATAGAAGATAATACTAGATAGGAAGTCATATATAGTCATGATGTGTATCTTTACAGTGACAAGCACGCTTCTTCATCATGTCATGTGCCTTATTCTGGGGAATACCCCTCAGATGCTAACAAATAGGCCACTGTGGCATGCTGACCTAAGCATCATCAATAAATACGAAGGGAAAAAAAGGCGTATCATTTTCTAGCAAATTTGTATGAATGATGAATCATCAACATGAATACCATCTCACGCAATTACATACATGTATCTTTTCATAAAAACCAGCCTAGCTGTGCTTTAGGAGTGTCTGTACTTCAGGAATGGCAAATGCAAATGCAAAAAAAGCAAACAATACAGTAATTTCCCGCATATAAGCCGCATTGTGTATAAGCCGCAGGACAGTGTTTTATGCAAGTTAAAAGAAACAAAACCATATTTACACCATATTAACTGCCCCCCTGTATTAACCTCATAGCAGAAGAAATTTAGCAAAATCAATGTATAAGCCACGGCTAATGGTAACCCCTGAGGCCACATGTCCAAGTGAGCGAGGAAGACGGGCTGGCGGGCAGGCTGCTTACCCTGCCCTTCATGGGGATCTTAGCGCTCAGCTCGTCCTGCAGCACCTGCCCCGGCTCTGGCGGAGACCCCAGGGGCGTGTCCAGCTTCCTCTTCAGGGCCTGGCTGGGTGGAGGGACCGGGATGGGTGGAGCATCGATGACCAGATGCTCTTCCTCCGCCTGCGAACGCAAAAACGAGAATGAGATTAAAGTACACAGACGCCGTCCACACAGAGAAGACATCGATGAAGGCGCTAGCTCACTAGGTGATAACGGACTCGTGCACATATGATTGGCAACTAAATGGGATGAATCTAATGGACGTCCTCAAAAAAAGACTGACAGAGAGAGAGGCTCTCGGTAAAAAGAAAAAAAGAAAAAAAAGGGAAAAAAAAGAAGAAAAGATGGACAGAAGCGACAGAACGGATGGCTCTAGGATGGATGGGTCTAGCATGCCTTGATACTGACTGAGAAGGCCATGGAGGAGATGGAGGGGGGCAGCTCGGGGGCGGGCACCGCCTGCTCGGGCTTGATGGTGGGGTTGAGCAGGGCCTTCTTCTCCTTCAGGTTGAGCACCAGGCCCAGCTCCGGCAGGGGCAGGCAGGAGGGCCGCGTCAGGCCGAACAGCGTGTAGTACAGGTTCATCGCGTCGCAGCGCAGCCGCCAGTCGTGAGAGGTGCCTGCAAGAGTTACAAAGCAACACAATGTCATGTCACGGGTGGGATGTGGGATTATTTTTCATACAGTAATTTCCTGTGTATTTAGCCACATTGTGTATAAGCCGCAGGACAGTGTTTTATGCAAGTTTTATGCAAGAAGCAAAACCATATTAAAACCATATTAACTGCCCCCATGTATTAGACTCTATCTATCTAACCTCATAGCTGAAGAAAGTTTGCAAATTCAAAGTATAAGCCGTGGCTAATAGTTATTACGGTATACAGCAGCACAATGCTAAAATCAAAAGTGTAGCCGCCCCTTTATTTGTTGCTCCACTAATGTTACAATGTTCCACCTTTCACTCTACCCACCAGAACACCACAAAAATGTGCAGCAGCTTCTGGTGGGTTGAGGTGGGCTGGGCTGGAACAACCACCACAACACAGCCAAAACAAATCCAAAAGTGACCCAACACTGACAACAGACCGGAACAATAATGTTTGTCGTTTGTCACTGTGCACACACCACACTACAGCGAAGAGAGCCAAAAACACACTCATGGGGTTCCCACAACACTGCCACAGCAAAACATAAGGGGCAGCTTGAGACTTCGCAATACTGTATGTTGTATGTTTTTTTGTTTGTTTATAAAGCACTTCTATCAGTGATCCCTGTATCAATGCCTAAACCAACCACGGGGTAAAAGATGAGAAGAGAAAGCACATGGTAAACTCAAGGACACGACGCACAAAATGCTGTATCCTGGAGAAACCATTAACCTGATTCTGTAAACGGTAAGATTTCATTTGATGTAAAAAGCTTAGCTCCCATAAACAACCATTGCAACACCAAGTCCCAAAAGCAGGTTCAGAGCTACCCAACAATCTGTTAGAGTACATTAGGGAATAATCCTGGCAGACTGCAGTCCTCCGAAGAGCCCTTTAAGACTCTGCCCAACATTGTGAAACCGTCGATTTCCCCTCAGTCTGAGAGGCGCGTGTGCAGTAATCAGAAGCAGGTGTCAGTGTCTTGTGGAGTGTTTTTATTTATTTCTTTATTTCTTTATTTTTTAACTCCTGCCGGCATATGCCGCACATATATAGGTCAAACATGCTGAAGGTAGCAATCACAACGGGGGGCGGGTGTGTGTGTGTGTGTGTGTGTGTGTGTGTGTGGGGGGGGGGGGGGGTGAGGGGGGTGCTACCCCCAAAGCGAGTCTGTAATGAGCTCTGCTGGTGTCTCTGTCAAAACGACGTCTTAAATTGTTGTTCAGAGGAAGTCCCGCGGCAGGCTTGTGCGCTGCGTTAAGAGACTTCAAAGGGGCCGGAGCGGAGCGGCTGGCTCGGAGAGGCGGAGGGCCGGGGGGGCCCTGGCGGCTGGCGCGTGCGGTGGGGGCCATGTCATCACCTCCAGGCCTGGATGAATACGCGCCTGTACTGTACACATGTGGAAGTGATTGTCCGGAGAGTCCCCCGTCGGATCTTGCCGACCTCGACCGCGTGATGAAACACAGATGTGTGTGGGGGGGGGGGGGGGGGGGGGGAGAAAGTGTGGGGAGAAAGTGTGTTTTGTCTCCCTAATGTGTTTATTAGTTTGTGCGTCGCAACAGCTTTCGCCATTTGTGTGTGTGTGTGTTATGCAACCTTTTTTTTTTTTTTTTTTTTGCCTCGTTTTGTTTGGCTACAAAAGAGGTTTGGCTGCAACTTTATCTCGCCTCACATGGAAAGTGTGTGATATTTACTGTAGGTCACCTGGTGAGCCCATAATCATGTTAGCCACTTAGCGTGTAGCAGAGTGCAAATAAAAGAGGTCATATTTGGACACCAAATATGTCAACAAATCGATGTAGGGAGTGGGGATGGGCTTTACTGTGTACTAACCTCTTCAATAGCTCAAGAATCAATTCCAACACTGAGAGGGACCAAATGCCCAAAGTCAGACCCAACGCCTTCCTCTACCATTTGACCTTTGACCCTGCCCCTAGAACCCTTAGCCAGTGCCCATTACAACTGATTTGCTCCATTCCTGCTCTGCAACATGAAAATATGTCTTTCTATCTCTCTACTAGTGAAATAATCCCAGTGAGTTCGCCAAAATAAAGAATTAAAAGTTCAGTGACGTAAACGAAAAGGTAACAGGGTTGACTGATTGACTACAGGCCATTGACTGGCCTTTATGAGTCTTATTTATTCCCACTCCAGAACAGTGAATCTGCCATTATGAAGACTAAATGATGGCTAGCTCTAAAGAAATGTCTTGAAGAAATGTAGAAAATTCGTTTTGATGAGTTTGAAAGAGCTACAAAGACATTTCCAAATACCTTGGATGCGAATGAAACAATGTGCGAGTTTTAATCAAGAACACTTGGAAACGTAGTGAATTATTCAAGGGGTGGATGGTTTGCCAAAACATCCCCATTCTCCAATGTGAAGGGCAAAACCCCCTCCTCTGTCTTAAGAGAAATGCAGGTTTTTCATTGCCAGGCTAAAGTCTGAGCTGAGTTTATGAGTGAGCAATACAAAAGAACTCTTTTGGATGATGGGTCCAACAGTACTATGTCTGCCATAAATCAAGCAAATTCCTGAAATCACAACATGATCACAAGAGCCAAAGGGGGTGTGCTAGCTCTCTGGCCTCAGGATCCAATCTGGACAACCCGCCTGATGCCAGGACTCTTCACACTTAACTGAGTCTACTGACAAGGGATCTACACAAAAATGTCCATGAGAATTAAAGCAAAGAAGATTTTTTTTTAAAAAAATGGACTTACAGGAAGGAAGCATTTGATACAGTCAATACTCTAGATAATGGAAAACTCAGGAGGCAATTGCTTCACCACAAAGTATAATTTCCAGAACCTCGGTTTGATTTAATCATCTTTGGATTTAAGGTCAAAGTCTAAACAAATTGAGTGTGACGGATGCAATAGCAAAGGAGACTGCTGCTTTTTAGTTTACTTAGAGCAAGAAAACAAACTATGCCTCCATGTCTTAGGCACTGACAAAAAAACAAACATTTAAGCACATTCTGTGTGAGCCTACTGTTCTAGTTTCTGTCTTGTTTGGCCAGAGTGTATCCTAACCTCACCTGAGTTCATGAGCTTCCACAGCTGGTCCACAAGCGCCTCGTTGCAGAGTGCAGACTCAGTCGCTTTGGTAAACGGTGGGTTCTTACCAAGCATGCTTAGGATCTTATGTCTGGAAAGATGCAAAACAAACACAAATAGGTAGTCATTCATTTAAAGTTGTTTGTCAGTTAACACATTTTTTTGGTTTTCTAATAGAAAACCTACGTTTTCTACGTAACATATACAACTTTAAGGGCAATTAAGAACACGTAAGGACAAATTGAAAAACGTCAAGGTTCTGATCAAAGCCACCAAAACGAAAAGAAAACACTGACTTGACATAATGTGTGGGGTCATTCTGGACCATGGTCAGCAGCCACTGGAGTTCCTCTGAGCTTCTGTCAACTGGCAATAAACACACACACACACACACACACACACACACACGCAGGTAAAACACATGCCCCCACATGCCTCTGTGGCTCACACAATGCTGCCCTGTTAGTAGCCCACCCGCCTCCATAGCAGACCACCAGCTCAGCGCACTCAATTACATTAATATGAGCAATATGGTGGAAGAGGATGGGCAAGAGCCAGGGGCAGACATGGGGGTGGGGGGGTAAAAGAGGAGGAGGAAAGGGGGCAACAGTGTGCAGCTTTACATCATGGATGATGCAGAGTGATGAGGTGATTGCTTTTGACTCGACTCCAACAGTAGTCTTGTTGGGGAGAAGCTTTGGACGAAAATAAGAAGCGAGTACATGGCAGTGTGCAGTTGGCTCGGTCACTTTTTCCACATAAACATAATGAGCAGTTTTTATTTTGCTCTTAGAAAGCACAGTTAATCAAACAGGCTCTTCAAGCATCTCAATAAACTGCTATAAATCTGACTACTTCCAAAGTCTGACTACAAAGGCACTGTGATTACCCTCATTTCTCGACAACTGCTAGACATATAGTTTTCAGGGGGCACAGCACATGAAATTTAAGCATGATGGCAGCCAGAGGTGCCTACCTCGAGTGTAATCCACAAGAGCTTCCAGTGCAGCGATGCGGACATCAACAAAATGGCCGAACTCTGCGTAGGCCTTGAAGAGGCTGGAGTCACTGGGAATGTGGCCATTCTTCTGCAACGTGCGAATGGCTCGCAGACAACTACACACCATAAAACACAACACAACACAAGCACAACATCAACATCAGTCTCAAACAGCTCCCTTACTCTAAGACTTAAAGGGGGAAAACATTCACAAAGATCTCTCTCGATGTCACCGAGTACTATCGGTACGAGACAAAAAAGTAAGTCAAGTCAAATTTTATTTCTATAGTACGTTTAAAGATGACTGAGCCGCACCAAAGTGCTTCACAGTAAAGTGCATAATAAAAGGCAGAGAACAAAGAAAAACAAAGAGAACAATCGGTGTTACCTAGCTTGAGTTGCTACGTTGCTACAGCGAACAGCTAGAGCAGCCAGGCATCTACAGTGCTACAGTGCTACACTCTGGGGGCATGATTTCAAAAAAGCTGGAATTCTCCTTTAAGCATTAACATTCACATACTACCTCTCCTGTCATTTCTCACTGGGGAAAAATATGGAGAAAAACAGTTTTCCCAAATGCTTCGAGCAATATGAAGCAACTATTCATATGAACTCGACTACCATATGCAAAATATGCACAACTTATTTTGCATGACTTATGTTTAGCTTGGCACAAACGATAAGCAAATACAATATTTATTTATGTAAACAGATCTGTATGCAATAAAAATCAGGAACACAAGTTATATTCAACCTTGTGTTGGAATATGGATTATGGGGTGAAAAGTTTAAAATGATGACTTCCCTAAAACAAATTGGAACCTAGACTAAAGTGGTCCTGTTGGCTTTCCTAATTTCCAATAAACCTTTGCCACATATTTGACAGAAAGGGCACTCACTCGAGCAGTCATCAATCTGTCTGTAAAGTGACCCTGGTTTCTGTTTGGCAAGGATGCTCTGTGACCGCATCTGGCCATGGTGATGTACTGGGAGTGCCCCATGCACGCTCTGAGTTCCGCTGGCTGGAACACCGCACGAGTTTGCTCAGTGGTGACTACATTCATCCTCTATTCCAGGATTGGCTTTTCTCTAGTCTTTGCGTGACTAACATTTTCATAGATGTTTTGAATTGATTGGTTACATTGACTCTGTACATCTCTAGTTTGATAGCCGAATGCTTGTGAGAAACTGCAACTGGGTCAATTTGCTGTGCTGTGATTGGGTTACCCATCCACAAGATCTGAGAGTTAATGTGCCTGTAACAAGCTGTGACTCTACACAGTACCTAACGGTGATTGTGTTCTTGTAACAGGCTGTGATTCTACACAGTACCTAATGGTGATTGTGTTCTTGTAACAGGCTATGATTCTGTAGTACCTAAAGGCGATTGTGTTCTTGTAACAGGCTGTGATTCTGCCGCACCTACAGTAACAGTGATTGTGTTCTTGTAACAGTCTGTGATTCTACACAGTACCTAACGGTGATTGTGTTCCTGTAGCTGGGTAGCAGTTTCTCCATGTTGAGGTAGCGGGTGATCTCCTCCAGGATGAGACGCACGTCTGGGTTGAGGTTGTCCATCGTGCGGACCTCGTTGTTAATGCTGATGGCAGGAGTCAGGGAGTTGGTGAGGGCGTCAATCAACTCCGCCCTGTAGTAGTTATCAGAGAACTGTGGAGACAGCGCAAAAGAGAGATTGACAAAAGCCTGAGGAATATACAACCGATAAAGACAAAAAACTCTTCAAGATAAAAAAAAGATTTAGGAGTGTAGGATAATTTATCTTGTGTTAAGAGTGAATTTTGCATTTTAAGTGTTCAACTTTACACTATAATCTTATTTCTAGACTGAATTATCTTAATTCAAGAAATCTTGTCAAGTGAAATTATCTTGCTGCATGGAGAGATAATTTAACTTGTTTTGAGTACCTTTTACCTCAGATGTAGTGTTTTTATCTATTTTAATCATCCCTTCTTTGCAGTGTACACTGCATGCCTCACCTTATTCTTCCTGTTATCGTTGTACTTGATGAGGTCCAGGATGAAGTTCAGAACTTCTTTAGGGCATAAATTCTGCACATCTCTCAACAAAGCCATGGAAACTGGCATGGTCTGAAGAGACAAATATGGAAGGGGGGACAAGTTAACAACAAGTTCCCTTCATTTCGACAAGAATCTGAGAAGCACTGAAATGCAGTAAAAGTCCAGAGGGAGATGTGCATGCCTTTTGCAAGAAGTAGCTCTGGAAGCTGATGAAGCTGTTGGTCTTGACGATGTTTGGGCAGCTCTTGCAGCAGAACATGCGGGTGAAGAGGGATTTCATGGCAGGTGGTCCAGTCCACGTGCTCATCATGGAGTTGGCAATCTGCAGCAAAGGAATAATAACAAAAAAAGATGTTTCTGGAAGAAAGGAACAAGACTTTTGAGCGCGAGGAATGAAGTGGTAATATATCTTCATTACATCCAGCACTGAATATTTTACAGAGGACATCAGAGGCTTTAGGCCCCATGTAAGAGCAATGTAAGAGCTCCAGTATGTCGGTAAGGTGATATGGGTGTTCTGTACGACTATGTACAGTATAAAAAGTATTCGCCCCCGTTGGATATTTTCCCCTTTTATTGCTTATAGAAATGGAACCTTGGACAATTTAATTTGGCCCCTTTTAGAATAAAACTCTTTCATTTCAGAGTTGCCAACATTGTCTGTCATTGCTCCCTCAAAACCCACTGCTGTCATTACTCCGTCTTATTCCCCATCTGGTCTTTTCCCTACACACTCACAAGCTTCCTTTTCTCTTTATCAGCACTGTAGATATCTGGCCATATAATATGCATTTTGTCTAATGGGTTTAAAAACCAGAGTGCTCTCTATCCTGTTCTTTCGCCTCCTGAGGCATCTAAAATGTAGTTACTTAGTATACTTATCCTATTTTTAGTCTTGACAATACATATAAAACATATTACCGTCATTTCCTAACTATCACCCACGTCAATTGACATAAGAAAAATGAGTAGAAACCTTACAGCAATTACAGCAAAGCTATCATTGTGAATTAATGCTAATTCACATTGCGCAATGCTCTGTGACTGCTTTGAAACGTTTTTTTTTTTTGTGTGTGTAAAAGTCTGATGCTGAGGTGCTCCCCTACTGTACCTTGGCCAGGCAGAAGCAGGCCTGCATGCGCACTTTGTAGAAGCACTGCTCCTGCTCCAGGATGTCGGTGAGGGCGAGGCGCGAGGCCGGCGTGGGGAACTTCTCCAGGGCCAGGATGGACTCCTCCTGGGCCACCACGTCGCGCTCGTACCGCAGCTGGTACTGCCACATGAAGTCGGCCTGCTCGAACTCCACCTTCCGCAGGATGGACATGTCCGGGTCGATCCGGATCCACAGCAACGGCGAGTCGGCGCTGCGGAGGGGTTGTATGGTGGACAGAAGAACTCTAAATGCCCTGCTGAAACTAGTTTTACCCTACATGTATTTAGGTAAACACATGATGCAGCTGCTATTCACTCCAGCTATGCTGTCATGCTAATATTAAAAAACAATCAATAATCAGATCCTGCTTAAACAAAGACATACTGTAGGACACTTGTTTTAGTGAGTAGTTAGTAAGAAGTTAAGAGAGAGAATTGTGCTGGAGCTTAGTATTGAGACAAGACAGCTCAAGGCCATTTATCCTTGAGAACAGTGGTCTCTAGTCATGGGTGCTGGGGTGTCCCTTTCTTTTAGAGTAAAAGTGTAAACCTCAACTTATAAACTGCACTGTCTATTCCCTAAAACCTTTCCTCAACACTCCTAGAGCACTTCTAAAAATACATACCTGAATATCAACATCAAGCACCATCTTGGGCTGATGTTTTTAAACAGGGCAGGGAGCTCTGCTTATATTAGTGCAGAGGTTAACACCAAAAACCTCTTGAGGCTCTTTTCAACATGCTGTCGGGCTGGAGGCCGTATGTTTACCACATGCCACTATTACGGCAGTGACTCGAGGTACTCCTCACATTCGTAGAGCGGCAGCGTGGAGGAGCCCAAGCCAAAGCCAAAGCCAAAGCCAGAGCCCCAAACTGGGCAACCACCCGGTTGTCCTCACATCAACCCTCACATCTCCTCCTCCTCCTCTCCACCTCCTCTCCTCCTCCTCTCCTCCTGTTTTATTGCTCTCTCCTCTATGTCCTCCAGCTCACCCTAGCTCCAGATAGCTGCAGCTGGCCCTGTCCTTTCCACTACTGCTCACGGGTCTGGGGAAGAAACATCAGCTGTAACGCACATCTTCACATTCAATATTCAAAACATAAATCGCAATAGAGGAATACATTCCCTTACAGGTTTGTACAAATATTGCAGAGGTTCATGATTTTTTTAATGCCTCTTCTTTAATAAACAAAAAAAACACTTTTCCTCAACGTCGCAATAGTTACCTATGAAGCACTTACGACACATTGCATCTGGTTCAGCGATTGTAAAATGATGTTGAAGGCCTTAGTACTAAAGTGGCAGTGACACGACGCAGTAGACACTTTTGGCCAACAAAGTTTGGTTAGAGAATCAGCATCAGACACGTCTGATTGGACAGTGAGCGACCAATAAAGAGGAAGTCTTACTCCATGGCTGAGAGGTCCATGTCCACTTCCTCTCCGTTCATCAGAGGAATCTTCTTCTTCTTGTTTCTGTGAGCACAAGGAGATGGAACAGCCATTAGAGGAAAGGTCAGATCAGGTTAGGTCAGGTCAGGTCAGGTCCGGTGTGACACCAGCATTGTTTGGCAGCCTACAGTATTCTCATAATGTCAAAGTAAAGATCGTTGAGGAAATGGAGAAGCCTGCTCATACTGTGCTGTGTATTGCTGCAGTGGCAGGAGTTCCAAGGGTCAGTAACAAGCACAAGCTAAACACAGTAGAGGTCAACTGAAACTGGATACTGATCCTGCATGGACCATGTCCTATTGGCCAGCGAGGCCTATAATCAGTATGCCGTCAATTGCATAATAACTCAATCCTCCCCAAATTCTCGTACATGAAATCAAAACAAGCTATATTAACATAAGCAAGGTAGAGTGAAGGGGGTTGTGTACTTTTTGTACTGTTTCTTTTATGCAATACAATTTATTCTATGGTTCTAGGACCACCATCCGGGCAAAAAAGTGTATTTTTGAGAATGTGGCGCGTGAAATGATTGAAAACACAACTGGTGAAACAGCTCTATAAGACCTCGGTGAGAGGTCAGGAAACTGTACTATAATGCTGATTGTGCACCTCTGCACAGTGTGGCTCATTCACCTTCGGCTCTTGGAGTGGCACGGTATGTCATGCTTCAGACTGTTCTCCTCTATCTGCAGGGTGTGGTTGAAGGAGCCATCCAGTTCCTGCACCGTCACTTTGATGGGGCCCTGCGGAAACCAAAGCAACACACTTAAGGTTCCTTCGCAAAACAACCTGCCGGCCCCATGACCTTGAGACCACCCCGAGAGGAGGCGGCCGCAACACTAGCAGCGCTCTTACCACGTATTTCTGTGTGCCGGACGAGGTGTAATCCTGGCGAATTTCCAGCTCCAGCACATTCCTCTTCCTGTTGAAGGCGAAGCTCCCAAAGAACTTCACCACCCCGCTCTGGTCTCTGGGAGAGGGAGCGTCAAGGCAAAAAAAAACTCAAAAGCCTCGAGTCGATCGTTCATCATACGAAGCTCTCAAGCTACACAAACATCACTCATCCTCACACGGACATGTGTCTCACAGATCTGGATAAAACAGTGATGGGGGGTTATACTGTCTCAACTAAAAATCCATCAGCCTGACAGGTTCTGCACGGTGAGAAGCACTATGCCAACAATTCAAACATATGCAGCATTTGAAACGGCTGTCAAAAAAAGTGGGATTAATCTCCCGAAAGATATTTCCTATGCATTCCTGTTTTTTGCTCATTAAATTCTTTTTAAGTTTTTGCTGATTTTGCTCTAATGAACAAGAATGGCATGTCCAGTTCACTTCGGCATTGCGGTACGTATTTAATTCCACAACTCTGGCAACAGAGGAAAGCCTGGCGGCTGAAAAGGGATACACCCATTGCTTGATGAGAGGACCGATGTCCTTGCCAGACACGTTGGAGATGGACTTGAGGAAGCTGGAGGTCGACACCAGCATCTGGCTCCACATGTGAGACTGGTACTTCTGGGACGAGGCGGTGCTGGCTAAGCTCAGCAGTTTGTTGAAGACCTGCAGTTACACACACACACACACACACACACACACACACACACACACACACACACACACACACACACACACACACACACACACACACACACACACACACACACACACACACACACACACACACACACACACACACACACACACAGTACACGCACACAAACACACACACAGTGCCCGCAAACAACACACACAGACACACACACACACACGCACACACACACAGTACGCACAAAGACACAGTACGTACACACCCACACACACACACACACACACACACACACACACACGCCGTATAATATAGATTAATGCTTCCTGTGCAAAGTGCTGAGAGAAGAGTTTCCACAAGCTATTCAAACAAAGCCAATGATCTATGCCAGATATGTACAAAATTCTGAAATCCATGACTGGAAAAACAACCCCAAAATCCCTAAGACGACAGAGTGAACACTATAAGCTTTTTTGGGGGGGGGAAATAATTCACAAAGCAGATCGATCGGGGGGAAGCGCTCAGCGCTCCTATAACTCTGTCCTGCCAAGTGTCACCTGAAGCATGAACTCCATGCTGATCCGGTTCTCGATCAGCCGCATGACCAGGTGGGCTTTGCACTGGAACATCTTGTAGTACTTCCAGGACAGCGTGTGCGGGTGCTTGATGGAGAAGTGCAGGTGAGGCGTCGGGCTGATGGGAAACAGACGGAGGAGCACCGGGAGAGGAAGAGGAGAGGAAGAGGAGAGGAAGAGACCAGACGGAGGAGCACCGGGAGAGGAAGAGGAGAGGAAGAGGAGAGGAAGAGGAGAGGAAGAGGAGAGGGAGAGACCAGACGGAGGAGCACCGGGAGAGGAAGAGGAGAGGAAGAGGAGAGGAAGAGACCAGACGGAGGAGCACCGGGAGAGAGGAAGAGGAAGAGGAGATGAAGAGACCAGAGGTAGCCATGAACATAACAGGGAGAGAGAGAAAGAGACAGCAATACAAAACAAAAGTTAGTCTTCAAGTAATTAACAGAGAAAGGCATAAAACGAGAGTAAAAAATATATATGTAGACGAAAGACAGAACAAAACCAACAAAACAAAACAAAACAAAACAAAAAAAGCCAGACAGACAGCCTTTATATTCCGTTTTTTTTCCTCTTCTCCGCTCTGAGGCATTAGCGGTTATTACCTCAGCTGTTGACAGGCGCCTCACAGCGCTTGAGTTAGCGCTGAGATAATTTGCTAACAGCTCTCAAAACACACTTCAGTGGGGAACTGATTTATGACAAATGAGAGCGCCGGAGCCAAGTCGTTTTACGGGAGGTCAATAAGTAGTTCTACTCACAGGCTGTTTTTCCTACGGTCGGAGGGGGGGGGATTTCTGAAATCGTTCATCGAACTGAAACGGCTCTGTTCTACGCAGCCATGCTAAACGCCAGGTTCAGAGGCCAAGTCATGAGGTGTAATTTAATTTGACGTACACTCTCATTACGATCGGCCCCGCTGACCACTCAAACTCTCCAGCACCTCATGAGCCAAATGCTGCCTATGGATTCATATGAGCAAAAATCCACTGTGATGGAAAAGTACAGTGTTGTTGGTGATTGCAACTGAACACTGATCAGTGTGAAAATAGTATAGCAGTATAGTATAAATACTCTTTTGATCCTGAGAGGGAAATTTGGTCTCATCCCATCTATGAATTAGTGAAACACTCAGAGTACACAGTGTACACACAGTGAGGTGAAGCACACACTAACCCGGAGCAGTGAGCTGCCAGCTACAGCGGCGCTCGGGGAGCAGTGAAGGGTGAGGTGCCTTGCTCATGGGCACCTCAGCAGTGGATGTGGACATGGCAGAGCAGTGCTTAACCACTTCCCCCACCCATATTTTTTCCAACTGGTCGGGGATCAAACCGGCAACCCTTTGGTTTCAAGCCTGAAGCTGCAAAGCCACTGCTGCCCCACCTAACTGTGCATGAATGGCTTGGCAGAGCATTGCCTTATCGATTGTGCCACGTCACTGATGAAAGGTGAAAGGTGAAAGGTGAAAAAAATGAAAGGTGCGCTTACTTGTCCTTCTCTTTCCCTCCTCCAAAGGTGGGGTGCAGCAGAACTCCCCCCATCTTAAGCTCATAGTCCACGATCCTGTCCAACTCCTGTGGAATCAGTCAAAACACACACACACACACACACACACACACACACACACACACACACACACACGTCAGTGCTAGGGGCAGCAAGTGCAGTTAAGAGAGTAAATTACCTGAGAGCATCAAGATACAGAATACTGGGAGTTGTGCTCAACTACGCAAGTGCAAGACAAGTCCAAGTCCAAGTCCAAGAGGACAGGGCTGGGCAGGACTCAGCCCTTTGTTCATACCTCCTTAATCCAGTGGCGGTACTCGTTCACACCAAAGGTCTTCTTCAGGTACAGCCCGTAGATGTAGCCAGAAATCCCCTTCAGAACCCACTCATCGGCCCTTCAGTAGAGATGAAACAAACGTATGATGTAGTACTGTAGTTTACATAGCAGCTTATACACAATGCACCTAATTACAGGAAATGACGGTATTTAAGATATTATGTCTTCAACGAGTATTTACTAAATTACATCCATCCGAGGCTCTCAGAATGTCATAAGAAAAATGAGTAGAAACCTTACAGCAGTTACAGCAAAGCCATCATTGTGAATTACTGACGCAATGCTCCGTGACTAACAGAAGTCTACAAAGGGTATGAATCTGACCTATGATTTATGCTCGACCTAGTGGTGTTCATGGTTAGACTCTCATGCAAACAAACAGCTCTGCCACTGACGGCAGCCTACTGCATATTAAATCCTGCAACTGAATCCTATTACTGCTGTCTTATGAGCCGCCGTGAGTTTTACAGGCGTCCTCATGCGTTACGGGTGAGTGCTCGCTCGCTCGCTCGCTCGCTAGCTTGCTTGCGCCCCTGTGTGTTTGGCTTCAAGGGGAGGCAGCGAGAGTGCTGCAGGCAGCCCTCCGCGGACCACACATCTCTCCTCGCCGTCTTTACGGCTCGGCTCAAGCCGTTAATCCCCCTCCAGACGGCTGCGCTTGACTTGACGGCAGCCAGAGCCCCCCCCCCCCCCCCCCCCTTCCAGGTTCCAGCGAGAGAGAGCTCACAGGTATGACCTCATTTCTCTGGGCCAAAGGTGGAGGCGCGACAAAAAGGAGGCCCGTTCGCCTCCTCCTCATAGGCACTCGCTCAGTCGAGTCTGTCTCCAATTATAAGCTTCGTCTGAATTAAACCACACAATTAATCGCTAGCAGGTGACTGCTTTCCATATCAAAGGGCCCTGCTTGCGCCTCTATTCTGGCACACTCCCTCCCCTCTGTGACGGGGCTTATATAACACCAGCCTAAATTAAATAAATAAATGCAATCTGTAACCTGAGCTTCCGCACATCTGACTTGGGTTTGAGAGCCCTCAGTGTACAGGGGGGGCATTGTTTCACACAGATCAATGCATGGGCCATGTTGGGTCAGGGTGCACATACAACCATGTCTCTGGAGGGAGCGAAGGTTGATTACAAGAACCAATCATATACTAGCGCTGTTCCACCAGCATGGTTTTGATAGAGAGGGAAGAGACATTACTGGTGCTGTTCCACCAGCATGGTTCTGATAGAGAGGGAGAGACATTACTGGTGCTGTTCCACCAGCATGGTTCTGATAGAGAGGGAGAGACATTACTGGTGCTGTTCCACCAGCATGGTTCTGATAGAGAGGGAGAGACATTACTGGTGCTGTTCCACCAGCATGGTTCTGATAGAGAGGGAAGAGACATTACTGGTGCTGTTCCACCAGCATGGTTCTGATAGAGAGGGAAGAGACATTACTGGTGCTGTTCCACCAGCATGGTTCTGATAGAGAGGGAAGAGACATTACTGGACACTTCTCCTTCATTCTCTGTTTACATCATCTGCATGATGTCTCTCTATTAAAATACTATTAGAGCTCTCAGCTGCAAAGCAAAATGATCCAGGAGAGACCGGCAGAGGCAGAAAATCTCATGCTCTGTCACAGACACAGAACAGCAACAGAACACCTTTAAATCACTCAGCTGCACAGACACTCTCCACAGGTCACAGCAAAGGCCAGCCCAAGCTGCCATAACGCATCACGAAGCACTTCACAAATAAAAAGCAGGGAGGAAAAAAAACATGGAAGAGTGAGAGAACGAGTGAAGTCATAAAGGGAGAGAGAGAGAGGAAACAGAGAGAGAGAGAGAGAGAGAGAGAGAGAGAGAGAGAGAACAGAGAGAGGGGGGAAAAACAGCTCTGTGTGCTGAAGCTGAGCCTGTGTCAGTGTGTTGGAGGTCCCTTAGTCACACACGAGGAGCCAAAGCCCGCCCGTGGTGACGGTGTGCGGAGCTGCTAATGACCAGGACGCTGGCTGGGGCGCTGCCAGGGGCGGAGATGACCAGTCGCCAGGGCGAAGAAGGCGCGAGCGGCGGTGTGGGCGTGGGGGTGCCTGGTTGGCTGACTGGCGTAGCCTGAGAGAGTGGGGGGGGGTTCCTATCCTACTCACCAGGACATGCGCGAGATGAAACAGCCAAAGAACTGCTGGGCCAGAGCCTGGGCCAAGCAGCGGCGCGTCAGGGGGGTCTGGTCGATAATCATGGCACTGTGCAGGAGATTCGTACTGCGGCAGGGGGAGTGGAAAAGGCAGGGGAAAGAGGGGGGTGCAGGAGGGGAGGGAGGGATGGAGGGAGAGAGAGAGAGAGAGAGAGAGGGAGGGGAGGGAGGAAAGAGAGAGAGGGAGGGAGAGTGGATTGAGCATTAGTGGTTCAACTATTTAGATTCAAGTGCTTTTCATTCTTGGAAGAAGACATTTTATTCTTCTAATCCTCCATTCCGTAAACATTACTGCACAAGGGATTGCCTTAAATCTTTTCATTCTATTTCTATGTCTGCTACAGAACACTGTAAACACATTTGAGATCTGTGCACTTCAATTAATGATGACTGTTCCTTCAAAACATAACATTACTTTATTCACTAAGTTAATACAATTTAAATGTTGGGCAGAGTAAAACTAAAGCTTATTTATTGACTACACAAAATCGGTGGGGTCAGCTAAAAGCTGTCTCTTGCCACATGATGCCTTAAGTTCATGCATGGATATTTTGCTAGACCAACTTTGCCCAGTATTTCAATTAGGGCCGCAGTTGATTGACAGTTCCCACACAGACAGGCTTTTCTCCAGCTTACCTGAAGATGCTCATGGACGCGTAGGAGGACACCTGCACATAGGCCTCGTCCACAAAGACAGTCTTGAAGCAGGAGTAGGGGTAGCGGCAGGTGAGGATCTCCTCGTAGAACTCAAAGATCTCGTGGAGGTAGGACATGGTGTGCTTGAGCAGGGGAAGCAGCTGAGGCAGGCAGAAGTGGGTCACCTGTGACACAGAGAGAGGTTTCAGCACTGCCGGCTTTTATTGCACAACACACTTGAATTTCCCCTTGGGGATCAATAAAGTATCTATCTATCTACATAGGCCTACAATGTGTTATCAACTTAAATATGAACTTGAAACTATGAAACATTTGTTTTTTATTTCAAGTTTGCATGAGCAGCGGAAAAGTCTTTCATTTGATGAAAACTCCTGCAAGTAAGCAGGCGTTGCAGTTGCTAATTCATTAGGCATGGATTCAAGTAATTAAAGTAATTAAGCTCACCTATGCCGACCACAAAAGGTTACCCATCCACTGGGAATTATCCCGACTACCATGATTCTCCAATCTCCACTACTACGTTTGCGTAGCATTATGTAGGCAAGAGTCGATTCACAATGTGTGCGCAATGCGCATGCAGTTTGCGCATCTTAATGAAAGTAGCCTTCTCCGCTGTTTGTGCAAAGCTGATTCTAAACAAACTGTCGGTGCTGTCCAATATTCTGGAATAGCCTATTACCGTTTACCGACATTTTGTTCAGCCCAAAAACGAAAGACTATAGTTTTTTCTTCCATGTTGGACACCAAAGAGAGTAACATAATGTTCTCTTTCCTAATACAAACCAATGGCCTGACCCTGTGTCAATCCTCAGACACGTAATACTTATTTTCTCCTGTGATGCCATCCAATAAAATCTACAGACTGGACCCAAAAGGTACAGTTGAGGAACACTCACACTGAGTGATCACACAGAGAGATCTATTGTGTTTTACTTCATGAACAAATATCACATAATCCATTCCAACTGGGCCAGGATGAAGCAGGCT
Organism: Sardina pilchardus; assembly: GCF_963854185.1. Taxonomy (NCBI): domain Eukaryota; kingdom Metazoa; phylum Chordata; class Actinopteri; order Clupeiformes; family Clupeidae; genus Sardina; species Sardina pilchardus. The sequence continues at coordinate 5,452,818 of NC_084996.1, read as the reverse complement.
TCTTATGAACTACCTAAACAGAAAAATATCTGTGTATGCTCTGCGATCTGTGCAATGCACAGCATTCATTGTTTGTAAGAAAAAGTTACTAAGCTTAGAAAGTCATGGTATTTTTTGTTCAGGTCAACCATAACAGATATCAGTATCTTTTGACTGTGTGAAGTCTGGTGCTTTTAGGCACGGTTTCTACCTTTGTGGGAGTCAAAGGAAGCCCTGCAAACATGTAAAATAATACTATGCATATTCCTGAACAATGAATTGCTTCATTTTAGCAAGGAGACACCCCACAATAACACTTATTGTGCGATAGAAAAAAAACTTTTCAAGCCGTGATATTATTTCAGACTCAAATTTCGAACTGCTAAAGAGACGTTCACTTTAACACAATGTTACATGTCTGTATTAATGTTACATGAATCCGTGACAAATACTTGGCCATTAAAAAAGAGGAGTAGGATATCAGACTTAAATATAACTGCAGAGGCGTTCAGAAAAACAATCTGAGCCTGTATATATGAAACATTATACTAATAGGTGAATCCATCTTTAGCACAAGTTACAGATGCAACAATCATGTATTCCCTCAAATCTGTTAATTTCACTTATCGAGCGCAAAAACATTGCACATGTCTCATGGCGCTTTACAGAGTGTTAAACATTCAGAGAGAGCCCATGAGTGACAGGGAAGAGGAAAAACTCCCTAGAATTGGGGATACATGTAGGAAGAAACCTCGGACAGATCCACGACTCAAGGGCCCAACCCATCTGCCTAGGGTCAGTTACAGTACTAACTACAGTAGGGTCATTTAGTCACTGATGGAAAAATATGTGCCTCATTTTCACAGACTTTATCTTGTAGCTCAACTGGGGCCAACTAAACAGAACTACCAGTAGCATTTAGTAACCTTTCTGGTCCACCTTCCAGCATCTGTCTGTAAGGAACATGCTACGGTACAGAGAGGGAATCCTCACCCTGTCAGAGTGAATGTACACTGCAGTCTCACCTCATGCATGTATGGGTCCACCAGAATCTCAAATGGTCCAACAGCCAGGGAGATGTTGGGGGCCGCTGTGGGGATGGGCAGCATGTAATGGTAGGTCTTCTTGCGCATGTCGTGGGTGTAGACGGTCTCCAGCAGGTCTCCGCAGGACACGGCGACCATGGAGGCGTCCACTGTGAACTCCAGCTTCCACGTGCACAGCTCCGAGTACGAGTCCACGCACGGGAACCAGAACCTGGGCAGAGAGAGAGAGAGAGAGAGAGAGAGAGAGCGGTGAAGGATCAGAGAGATAGATACACACTCACTTCTAAGTCCGTGCAACAACAACAACACTTTATAGATTTTATTTTGCGTTCTAACTGATATCTCATATTGTTTTTACCACACAACAGCAATATGCCATTAAGCCTGAATTTGGGTAAAGTTTCTTAGCATGGGTAACAATGAGCCACCTCACTTCATTCATGCTAGACACGGGCTGAATAGAAACCTTGAGTGCAAATATAGTGAGTTTTGGCCAGGCACTGCAGCGCTAGGGAACGCCATACCGTGTGGAGTTCTGGTAGCCGAAGGAGAAGACGTGGGCTCCCCGCTCTGCCATGCTGCCCTCCACGTCAGGCACAACAAAGTGCAGGCCTCCCTTGGGCTGGTCCAGCGAGAACTCAATGTACACTTTCAACACCTTCATCTCTAATGAGGAATGACACGTTTAGTGAGAAACAGCACATAGAAAAGACATACTAATCTAGTACACATCATTTCAAAGATGTGAAAAGCACAGTGCACAGATTAAAATGAATAAAACTAGAAAATCAGTAAAAATAGACAGTCAATGATACAATATGATGTAATATTTAAAATAATCATGCTAGAAAGTGCAACTACCAGAATCAGTAGTTGCAGATTCATGATATAAACCCATAAAATGAACCACCATCCGCTGTCTAAAACATCTCTTCCCCTCTTCCCCTCCTTCCCTCACCGTCTCCTTGCTTCCAGAGCTCGGACGGGACCTTGATGCAGAGCTCCCCATTCCCAGCATCTGGGTCCACCGCACTGACCGCAGCCGTGTAGGCACTGGAGAAGTAGTTGAGGTTCCTCCTGCAAACACAGCCGGTCACAAACTAGTCAGCTTCTTGTGTCATTTCAAGATGCATTGCAGATCTGAAAATAAAGCAGCCTGTGCCAATCTTGACCAATGTTCTTGCTGATGCTGAGCAATTGCCTTTGGCATCATCTTCAAATATTCATACAGGAAATTCACTATGTGGGCTAATTCTGATGTTCCGGTAGAAAATCATGCCTTCATAGCATAGCATCACCAACAAAAATGTGCCAGTAGCTTTCAAGTGGTATCTGTAGTATAAACTGAACACTCAATAAAACTGACAAATTAACCTAAAATGAATATTGCATTATTGCATTATTGCCATTGTCTGGAGGTTGTAGACATTCCGATCTCCATCCACACACAAGCATCAAGGAGGCTCTCCCTCTACCCAACATAATATATACAATTCTGACCAGTGCAGTCTTCAAGAGACCAAAGGACCAAAACAATGCCGTACATGGGGTGCAACTTACTGCTTTGATTCATGATGACAGACTTCTAAGGTGGGGTCATTGTAAATGAATGGAGACTCCAAGTCATTGACCCGTACTCTGTATATGCGACACTGCTTGCTGTTGAGTTTGATGCGGTTTAAATTCACAACCGTGGGGAAGATAGTCAGCTCCACATATCCCTATCAGGAGATAGAAACACTTTCAATGAACAAATAATGATTTTGAGGCACTTCACTGGTAGATATAGCCCAAATTATAAAGTTATCCAAAGAAATCAAACTTACAATAACTGACTTCCTCTGGAAATTGATGTTGTTTATGCATACCACCTGATGGGTTGTATAAGGAGACAAGAAGAACAATTACTGAGAGTCAATAATAAAATTGGCCTTGGATATGATGATAAATTCGTATCGGTTTTAATGACAAGTCAGTGAAACATGAACTAGCAACTTTCTTGACTGTACATCATAGCGTCAAGCTAACTTATTACATGCAGACATGATGCTGACTACTAGAATGAACAAATCCTGTTGCTGTAATATGCAATGTTGAATTGATTGGTACTTATAATTTGTATGGTCGAGGACTCTCGAAACCCTTGTCTTTCTTCCTGTTCATCCTGCAGGTCGAAGCTTTCAGAAATCGGGGTTTATTGCATAGGTAAGCAGGTTATGTCGGCAACTAATGTTACCGTCTTTTATGCGAGTCTTCCGTGCTCGATATTGGCTAACGTTACATACATTCACACATTGGAAATTAGACTAACCGATGCATACTAAATGCATATTATTGGAACAACCAGAGTCAGTAACCATACTAAAGTACTTTGCAATCGTTGTTAACAAGTGAACAATAGCTAAGGCTCAATGACTAGCCAGCCTCACGAAGTTAATATTAGTAGTCTTTGAAGCTTTATAGACGTCTGACTGAATTGGTCCTCTGCTTCTTCAAACGATGGAAGGTATGAATGCCTGAGTTTTGTGTCATCATTTCTGACAGCGGTCCACTCCTAGATCTGTACCCTACGCTACATCTCAAAACATTGTGCACTTCCTCCTGGAGCAGGCAGCCATTTTACCAATGACCTTTAACCTCCCGCGCAAAACAGACTTTGCCCACGGTATTTGTCCACCTCCACAGGCTTATCGCCCTCTGTTGGTGTGGTGTTTGATTGCAATGCATGTGTATTGAGTTCATGTGAACTTTGCAGCGAAAGCAAATTGGACCATGTAAGACAAGAATAACCAGAAACAACGTTTTTAAAAAATAAGGTTTTATTAACAGAAAATATACACAAGGGTGACCAAGGGAGATCTATCCTCTGGGGTGAGGAAGAAGCATGCTCCTCATTTTAGGTTGCGATAGGTCTTCTAGAGTTGTACACTTTGATGCCATTTTGCATTGAAGAGCGTGCAAATTTTGTCAGAAGGGCTCCCGTTGTTTGCTTTTCTCCACAGAGATCCCTGTTTCATAAAATATCCAGTTAGAATGTGATTGAGACTGATCTACTAGGAGAGACAGTTGCTGAACTTGATATGTATGTACAGTATATACAGTATATATATAATCACTCAAAATCAGTGTGATACTGTATCATCATCCAAATATCATTTAAATGTTAGCTTTATTGGTATAGCAGCAAACTATATCATCTTAATTCTGTCATGGCTTTCAACTCTACTCACCGTATGTAGGGAGCGATGTCATTCTCAGTCCACTTCTCTCTCATACCGAAGAGGCAGTTGAAGCGCTCCAGAGTGTCCTCAGGTAGGTCCTCCACCCTCAAAAGAGAAATGGTCTCTGGTCTGCTGCTACGGTCTACCAGTGCCAAACCCTACAGCACACAAGACAAAAGCATGGATGGAACAATGCATTCCACATATCTTTTTACCAGTTGACTTGATGTTGAATTACTTCTATATTTGGTTTCATTGAAAATAGCACTAAAATGGGAACAAAAATGTTTCCTTTGTCGTTTTCAATGAATATTGTTACTCCCTGATTGGGTCTGTTTAACAGGAAACTATGTTTTTTCACCATTGGTTGATTACATATTGTTTTTTTGTCTCTGATGCCTTGGTGTAACAGAGAACTTGCGAGCACAACACAACGCAACCCAACTCGTGCTGAAGCCAAGAGCAGGACAAAGGCACACGTTAAGATGAACGTGTCACTGGAGTAGCTCCCAATATCTAACTGGACTAAAAACTCTGGCTCTGGATCTGGATGTGGATTTTGACCCAACCGGGTCTTCTCCAAGTATTTTTCAAATGCCTTGGGTCATGTGTGTCCAGTCCCTCACCCTGAGCTGGTCCAGCTTTGTACTCATCCCCTCCGGAACACTCTGCTGCCACACCTCCTGGAACTCGCTCAGGTGGAACTTGACGGCGTTGTGCAGGAGGAGCTGGGCGGTAGCCCGGCAGATCTTATCCTCATCCAGAGAGAACGCCACCTTCCCATCTGAACACAACATGCAGCGGCATCAGTACATCAAATGATGGTGATAAGAAAGAAAAAGAAAAAAACAGAATTAAACATGGTGGCGTTCAGGCTATTTTTAGAACCACGGAGACAGGTCAATGTGTACAGTATGATAAAACGAGAGAACACAAAGTTCTTAACTGATTTTGACAAGAGAAGAGAAAGTATGAGTAGCTTACCTTCGGTTGTGTACTGCCTTCCGTAAGACTTCAAGCAATGCTCTATCATTTCTCTGAATCAGAAAGAGGACATTGGTTATTATCACTGCGATGAAGATAACTTGTTCAACTTAACAAGAATGTAAACACAATGCATTTGTTTTCCACTCTTTCCACTCACTGTTTGTCACCAAATATTTAGAATATCAATCAACAGTACAGTGCATATATGATTATGAATTGAAAACCTAGTGGATGCATATACATCATTGTTGTGAATATGCTTATTTCATACTTTGGCTCCAGGCCACCGAGTTCCTGAAGACAATCACTCAGAGGGACCTCAGTGAAAGACCAGGATTCAGAGTCGACTAGCTGAGTGATATGGCCCACCAGCTTCATCTCATAATCAAAATCCAAAAGTCTCCAGAAGCCTGCAAGACAAAGGGAGCATTAAATCTCATACTACACACACACACGTCAGGAATATCAGGTCTACTGTTTCCCACATTGTATAGCAGTCAACCCCCTTTCTGATAACATGATGGATGATAGATAGATAGATAGATAGATAGATAGATAGATACTTTATTGATCCCCAAGGGAAATTCAAGATATGATGATATTCTTTGACACAAACATACAGGCATTTGTGGATATTTGTGGGTGAAAGAATTATGCATGTAAGAATTTTGAGATGAAACAGGTCTCACCATCAATTTCACAAGCGTTAATATTTTTTAGTTGGGCCAAAAGTTCCTCTTTACTTGCTTGGATTCTTTCAAGGAGGTCAGCTGTGGAGTACTGAGGAGAAGACAGAAGAATTCATGCTGTGGATAGCCCAACTATGGACTCATCTCTGGACTGACTGCTATGTCAAATAAAAGTAAACAAACTCTATACTACTGTACAGATGGGATAGCAATAGCATAACATGCTGGGCAATCAGGTCTTTTTCGGATATCCATATACAGTTCAAAGCTGAAAACATGACAGCATTGTGTCATAACGCTTCATGAACTTAACCATTTGACGACATCCTTATGGCATTACAGAATGTTCTATGATAATAATGTATCAATTCCTTAGCTCAACTCACTGATTATGAGACCAGATTGCACCAAAGCTGCATCATAGAACTTACATTTAGTAAAGTGCTAATCAAGGTTTGGCTAATAAGTGATGTTGACAGACAAGACAGAAAGGAAAGGAGCAGTGAATTGGATTTAAACCAATAAAGTCTTCACAGACTATTATTCATATGTGGAAGTACTGTAGTACAGGTAAGGCTGTGATTAGATTACCATTTCTTCTCGGACTTCAGGCTCTTCTGTGGTCAGAGATGGGCCCTCATACAGACGCTCCATCAAAAGTTTCTTCAACTTCTTCAGCCTAGGCCTCTGCTGCTTCAGCTCCCAGTAGCAGTTGGAGAACCCCCATACCTTAGAAACACACACACACACACACACACACACACACACACACACACACACACACACACACACACACACACACACACACACAGAGAGAGAGAGAGACATGTCGTGACATGTCCCTATGTACAGGGAAGAGACAGGTAAAAAAAAAAAATAATCATTTCATCTCACCTCAGCATTGACAAGCTGAGCATCTGCTGACACTTCCTTCATCTGATCAGGAGTCTTGCATCCAGGTACGAACAGAAGCAAGTTGGATGTGTCTGCCATTTTGAGGTCGTATGTTTTGTCTTCACTGCATAGAATCGCATGCTCATCTTTGTCTCCTCTAATGACAAGGCTTAAAATTATATGAAAACATTTGAGGATCAGTCACGATTATGTACAATTTTAGAGTAGGCTATACCGTCTCTGTGCCTTGTTAAGTGACTTTCGAAAATGACATTTGAGCGGTGCAACTTCCTAGATAACACTTTCATAGAAAGCTATCCTAAACTGGCTAGATTTCTCATTATTTAAGTTTCGTCAATACAGTATTCTCATCGAATACTAATGTTGATATGATGATGAATTGCTTTCGCTGAATTACTAGGTTAGACGTTACCTTTTTCCAGCTTCTATGTGTTTACAAAGTGTTTCGTCCAGTTCCATGAGGCAGTAGTCTCCAGATGACACATTTTCTCCAAAAGACAAGCAATGTGTTACAGGCAGCAACTCCTCTTCTTTGAGTTTTGCGATCTCAAGTGTTGCGTTTACCTCTTCCAAAGTTCTCATTGCGTCTACAAAAGAGTTATCAGCAAATTCCGTACTTCATAAACACACGTACACACCGCACTTGGTGCACTTCAGTTTTCCCGCAATATCTACCGGAAATCCCAGCAAACTTGAGTGACTCTGCCACCAGCCAATGGCCGATATGGGTGAATGTCCATCGGCAACGCACGCTATCTCCTGTAGAGGGGGCTAAAGGATAAACGTTAACATAATTGTTTTAAATATGTGCAGGTGGAGGTGTACAATGGTTTCATATTTTCACAGTCATTTGAGTTAACTAGTGAAGTACCTGGGTGACATGTTCACATGACTGCATGCTGATTATTAGGCCTACTAACACATTTCCTCTCACTGCCATATACCTAGAAATGTCATAGCCTAATAATAATGCGACGCCTGCCAGGCTGCCACCCATAATGAATGACAGCAGTGACACCCCATTATAAATTGGTACCCCATTATAAATTGGTAGCCCATTAATACGGAGTTGGCTCTCCCTTTGTGGTTGTAAGATCTTCCATTCTTTTAGTGAGAACAAGTGTGTTTGTGGAAATGTTTTATTCACTCAGTTAGGTCAGGCACTGAGATGGGACAGAAGGCCTGGCTCACAATCTCTCTTCTACTTCATCCCAAGGTGTTTTATGCCATAGAGAATGTTTTGAGCGGGTCAGTCAAGTTCTTCAACAATAAACAACAGTGTCTTTATGAACCTTGCTTTGTGCACTGGGGTACAGTCATGTTGGAGCTAAAAATGGCCAGACTGTTCCCAAAAAGTTGAAAGAATATAATTGTCTAAATGGACTAGTTGCACTGAGGAGCCAGGTGTGTTTGAACCTGCTGCTATTCTGAGTTAGTGTCTGTCCTTCTTTATCGTAATGTGCTGATTCACTACAGTAGGTGCAACACCCAACCGGGTCCATGGAGACACTAATTACTTTCAGAAGTGGCAGGTTCAAACACACCTCTACAGGAATTAAATGAGCTCCCCAAGAGCCTTTCATGCGACTACTCAATTGCCTTGGTATAGTCTATACGGTAGCATTAAGATTTCCCCTCAACAACAAACCACCTAGCCTTTGCCATTATCACTCCACCAGCAAGATTTTGGTGGGGAAGAACTTGACTGGCTGGCAGAGAACACTATTTTCTCTACATCATCAAACATTTGGGGATGTATAGGCATACTAAAGCATTGCAAGTCAGGTCTTCTTGCCAACATCAGTGCCTGGTCTCAGATTGACAGTCAGAATGAATGGGGGGAAAAATCCACTAACACTCTAAGATCTTGTGGAAATCCTTCCCAAAAGTGAAGCTGTCAGAGCTGTAAAGGGAGAACCTACTGATTTAGAATATTATATGGGATCACTGAAGTTTCTGTGGATATAATAGCAGGCGTCCAAATACTTTTGTCTAGTGTATGAATATGCCTTCGGGTTGAAGAGAAATTATTTCATTTTTGACAAGGACATGTAATCTTTAAGTCTTTTAAAATTATAACGTGAACGACATCATGTTAACCCCTTCAGACCCGCATTTTTTCTGTTGGGCAAAAAAAATAATATTCAGCTGATTCTTACTCCTATCCAATGTAGAAATAAATGTGAAAAAAAAATTTTTTGAAAAATTATTTCTTTCTAAGATTTTTTTAATGTCCATTACAGTGGACATCTCGACTAAACGGGTGTAAAATGACGTGAGAACTTAGGGGAAAAACACTATGTTTTTAACATAGTATTCTTGACACAAATACTCCCACATGACTTATGCATTTAGAACTGAATGTTTTCATGTGTCTAAATGTTTTTATATGTCTGAGAGCAGGTCAAAACATGCACATTAAGTAAAATAATGTATGATTGTGTTTAAACTCTTATGCATATGCCCCATTTTTTGCCCGGCATTGCACATCATCTACTTAGGAGGGCATTGCTCCTACATACTTTGGCCCATCAAATGACCTCTTTGGAAAGCTGAGACCCTGTAGTTTCTTAGGAAACAATCAGGATAGCTGTGTGATCAAGTATGTGTGTTTCTGTGTGTGTGTGTGTGTGTGTGTGTGTGTGTGTGTGTGTGTGCCTGTGTGCCTGTGTGTCTGTGTGTGTGTGTGTGTGTGTGTGTGTGTTTATGTGTGGTTCTGTATCTGTGTGTGTGTGTGTGTGTGTGTGTGTGTGTGTGTGTGCCTACATGTGTGTGCATGTATCCTATATATGTGTGTGTGTATGCGTGTGTGTGTAATGTACAGTCGCTACATGCACACTACATGGTCCCCCGTGAACCAAATTGCACCAAACTTGGCATACATTCAGAGGGTCTCATAATGATCCTACACTTTAAATTTCATGCTGTTTGGAACCTGTCAACCAAAGATACCTGCGATTACAATGCCTCGCTTTACTTTCTCAATTTTGACTAGGTGGCGCTATACATGAAATTAGTTGTTATGGGATGGGTTGACATGGCCCCTAGGCCCTATGGTTTTGGAGATATTCACAGAAAACTGTGTCTGGCCATATACAGGCCAGTTGGTGTACAGTCACTAAATGTACACATAAATTCATTTATTATATGGCCCCCCATGAACGGAGTTCCATGAACCTTGGCATGCATTCAGATTCAACATCTCAATTTTGCTTCATCATTTTTAATTAGGTTGCCCTATACATGAAATGAGTGGTTATGGGATGGTTTGACATGACCTCTTAAGACCAAAATGTAAAAAAATATGGTCCTCCTACATCCTACGGGGCTCAAGATATTCGCAGAAAACCATGTCCGCCCTACCCTCCTTTTGGGGGGTCCAGTCCGGCAGGGGGGCCACGCATCAAAACAAAAAACTATGGTTCCATGCTATCCTTGTGGGCCTACATGCCCACCAAGTTTAGTGTACCCTGGTCTTTCAGTGTCCCAGGAATCCTTGACAGAAAATTACCCATACGAATACAACTAGGTAACTAGGTGTTGGCTAACATCTCCGAGTACCTGATGGCCATTGCAATGGACATTCAACTTTAAAAAAATCCTGTACTACACTGTTATGAAATGTTTTCAAATTTACTTCATATATCATCACTTTACATGGTTAAAAGTATAATGAGTCCAAAATTATTAGGCTAGCATACACATAAATTCATAATTATGAGGGTTAAAACACGCTTACCCCTCCTCCTGTCAAGCTTCAGTGCCATGCTTGTCTTATCTGATGTCTGAAGTGCTCTCAGATCAAGTTACAGGTCAAAACTGCATTCTGATTGGATCATCAGTATCCAATCAGTAACACATAATTTTTAAAATGGTGAAATGACAGATTTTTATTGGTTTAGACCCAATTAAACATCATGTCCATTACAATGGACGTGGGGTCCGAAGGGGTTAAACTCCCACCTCAAGCCCCGCCCTGTGGAGTAACTCCCCCTGTGACGGAACGACAGAGCAAGTTGGCTCGCGCTGCACAGTGGTGCAAAACGTGCCTTCAGTGTCAAATAGTAAACAATCAAAGAGGATAAGGGGATATCGCATACTTCTGTTGATGTGCATTGACAGACAGGTCGATGTAGTAGTTCGCTACTAGGTTTGTGTCTATCAGCTGGATTGACAGGGGACATGTATGCAGTACTACACACTTTGAATCATTTGTGCTGAAGAAGGATTGGCCGACAGAGAGACTGTTAAGTTGTTGCATTGGGTTGAAACAGGCATGTCTGTTTTTGTGTGTCAATTTTGAGACACCTTTGTTTTTTGTTTTGTTTTAACTATGGCTGATATCTGCAAAATTGGATGTAATTTTTAGCCACACGTCCTACACTTCAGCTTCCAGAGGACGGCTCAAAGGTAATTTCATTATTTTTATACCTCTGTTAATTGAAAGCTCTTGGGTATGACCATATTTACAGTATATGGCAAGCTAATGGAAGGTTTGCTGTTTCTCCGGATTATGATGGATTGTTCACGTATTTCACTGTAAACTGTAACATTATTTGAAATATAACCTAAGTGCTTTTGTTGAACAGGATCAGAGGCATTGCAGTTAGTAATTTTTTTTATCCAGCTTCTTGAATTCATGAAAACAATCAGTTGGTTAGCTGGCTTTGTGTTGTAGCGCAGCCATAGTGAAGCGCTCACTGTAACTGTTAGCGATCACGTGCAAATGAATGACTGAGCGTGCACTAACGTAACGGATCATATTATCGTAATTTTCTGTCTCGTGTATTCTGTCACTGCATTCATTCATTTTTTTGTGCCTCTATGTGCCTTTAAACGCAGAAATGGACGGCATCCAGACCAGTATGCAGAAGAAGGCTGCAGAGCTGGAACGCATGGCCGAGGTGTTGGTTACAGGAGAGCAGTTGAGGTAGGAGTGGCTGACTGTGTGTGCACTCCGTGTGTCCTATGTGCAACGCAATGTAGCCTACCCCTGCAGCTCCGCAAACAAAGGCGTGTTAGCACCCATTTGGACCGTAACAATACGCCTTGACGGGTTGTGCACAATGAGCTTGGTGTGTTTGTTTGCATTGTGAAATTTTGCCAAGTGGCATAATTGCGGCCGTCAAGTGACCTTCGCCCACTGTCAATTGAATTGTCCCACCACTAAATATCCGTGGACATTCAGATGCCAAAGTAGAAAGTACCTGTTTCTTAGACTGTTCAAATCATCTGTTGACAGGTACAGATTGGTTATCATGCCAGTGTGCTGTGCCAGTTGTTAGGTTACTCAGTTTATTGACTTGGCTTTTGGACCGGGCACTGACCTTCCTCCTCAAGGCAGAGAGGTTGGAAAACTGGCAAATTGTTGGTGTAATGGACTAAGGCCAGGGCTAAATAATTAACTAGGCTACAAAAATATAAAAAAAGAAAGTTTCACTGTGTTGTATGTGTCTTAAAACAGATCATCAAAATAGCATGTTGAATAACATCTTTTCAGGATATTGCTGGACATTTATTTGTGTTTTATTGGCTTTATAAACTTTGCCGTTATGTGCGATCCAAATGAATGTTTATTGTTGCTGTTTCTTATATCGCAGCCATTAACATTGGCCTCATTGCCTCATTCCCCTTTACACCGAAATCAGCTGGGACAGCAGCACCCAAATCCTCTGACTTAAACATGAGATGTATTCATTTGAATCCACTGCATGGCACATAGGTAGAATCTTAAGAAAGGGAGATGTGATAACATCTTTGAATGTGGGTAGAGTGATTGAACATTTCAAGCTAAACTAAAAGTCTCATCGAGATTGATCTCAGAACAGGGACGGGATTTTCTAACAGCTGTTCGTGTTTCGTGCACAAAGGGCTGTAGTGCTCGTTTTGAGCAGAGTTGTCTTTAGTCATTTTAGTTCAGTTGTTTAGTTAGTCTAGGCAACAAACTATTTTGTTGCATCCACCAGCAGGTTGTCCTCGAAAGTCTCTCGTACCAAAATAAGCAAATCAGACATGCATGAAATCAAGAATAAAATCTCTATAAGATTTATATCTGAATCAAAACTGTAGCATATGTTTGCTGATAATGGAGAGCAACTTGGCTGAGCTTATGACTCACCAGCAGAGGTGGAAACACTACTTAACTTGACAGGATTCAGTTGTGATGAAAAGGAGTGGCAGCCTGCCACTACAGTATGTGTGGGTTTCAAATGCCACATCTGTCACCTGGGAGCACTCCAATGAGAACGACAGGCCACTGCATGCTTTTTTGTTTCCACATAACACGCTCAGTAGTTTTACGATCAGATCTTCGATTTTATTATTACCTTACTTAAACCTGATCCTGTCAGGGCACAGGTTCAGACTGCTGTCAAACTGCTCTGCACCTCTGATGCTGGGAAGGGTACAAAAGAGTCCCTTGAAAGGCACAGTACAAAAGCCACAACCATCATCACGATGGTGTAGAGTCGTAGACCTAATGAACCTATTATGACGACTGGCATGACAATTGTCTAATAAATTGGTGTGTGTGACTGTGAAATGACTGTAGGTCTCATCTGTCCATTCAGAATCAGAAAAATGGGGACTGTGAAATCTTCTTCTGATTATATATTCTGATATTCACTGTAATGTGTGTGTGTGTGTGTGTGTGTAGTGTGTGTAGCGTGTCTGTGCTTGGGTTTAGGGTGAACGAGAGTATGATAAGCATCAGCTCATGTCCATATGTGTGTATATGTGTGTCCCAGGCTCCGGCTGCATGAATGTAAGGTGATCAAGGACCGCCGGCACCACCTCAGGACCTACCCCAACTGCTTCGTGGCCAAGGAGCTCATCGATTGGCTGATGGAGCACAAGGAGGCCCCCGACCGGGACACGGCCATCAAGATCATGCAGAAGCTGCTGGATCAGAGCATCATCCACCACGGTATTCCCTAGGACTCACGACTCTGATGGCCCACTGGAAATGACACAAATACATAATTTATCACTCAACGACTCTGATTGTCAACGTTTTTCAGATCTCAGACAAACACATGCATTCTGGGATGAATGTGTATAGCACAGTCGTTGTTTGGTTATTGCTACACGCCACAGATGTAAATGTAAAATGTAATCTAAATCAGGTTTACAGACCAAGTATACCGTATGGCTGTATATATTGTTGTACATGTGTGCTTGGTGTTCAGAATGTAGTATGGGGTGACAGTCAGCAGTTGATTTGGCACTACTTAATGTCTGTCAGAAGTGTTGTTTCAGTGTAATAGGATCAGTTGCCAATACCTGTATATCTGTCAGGTTAGAACAATAACAGGCTCCCCAATGTGTCCTGAACCTCCATAAACTGTGAGAGCCTTCAGTGCAGTACTTCAGATGGTTAGGGGACCGAATGCTCACTCGCTCATATTTTAATTATAGAAAATAAAGCAACTACACATTTTATTTGCAATTTCTTGCTTTTACTCATTTCATTCATTCATACTATACAGCAACAATAGAACCTTAACACTACCAGGAAAGAAGAACTATGCACTATCCCCTCAAGATGTTTAGTCAATGTTATGGCTAAGAAAAGCACAGTAAAACAAACGCCATTATTGTAGGTATTTGTTGTTTTTTTGGTCTTACCTCTGCAGTCATCCTGTCAAATCAATAGCCCACACGTGTTTGTTTATTTTTCAGTCCTTGATGAACACAAGGAGTTCAAAGACATGAAGCTCTTCTACCGTTTCCGGAAGGATGACGGCACGTTCCCCCTGGACAATGAGGCCAAGGTCTTCATGAGAGGGCAGAGGATATACGAGAAGTATGTTTGTGTTTGTCTTTTTGGTTGTTGATTTTCCCTCCTTTTATGAACGGATGTTTTTTTTTTTCTGCTCTTTCACTATAAAGGCAAGCTTTTGGGGGGCTTGGTGAAAAGGTAGGATGGGGCACGTGTTGCATTACTGCCATTCTGTCATAAATCCATGGTGTGGAACAGACAGTGAATAGATGTGTGTTGAGAAGCAGCGTCTTTTTCTTTCTTTTGTTTATTCTCTCACAATTCTCAAACTGTGTTGTCCCTATCTGGACACAGAGATGTGTTTAAAAAAAGCAATGCAAGGCGTGTTGTTTTCAACGCAAATTGTGTTATTATCAAAATATATTGTGTAACAAATAGCGAAAGCAATGTGTTGGAAACAACACAAACTTTGTTGTCCCTATCTGGATGCAAGTTGCTGTGTTTAAGTTGAAGTTTTAAGAGTGTGGTTTAACCACAGTATAACTGCAGTGTTATTGAACCAGAGATTGACGAAAAGAATGGAAATTGATTTGTTTTGCACAATGATGGTGGGAGAAGAATGTGGTGGGGCCTTTCTGTAGAAACTTCAGTCATTTAGACGTTCAATATTTATGAGGAGCCAGACATATGTATCTGCTTAGAATATACATCTGGAATCGAGTACATCATGTCCGGAGGGACAAAGTAAGAAGAATTGATTGTAGGTGAGAAAGATAAGATATGTTTAGTGCACTGTGTTTGAAATATTCTAGAGCAGTCCGTCAGAACAATGGAATTCAAAGTAGCACAACACAAAGGTGAATGGTGCTTTTGTGGGCACGATTTGGACTGAACGTCAGGAGCTGTTATTGTTTGCTCTTGACACTCTCAAGATGAACTTGTTTCCAAGCAGCCTCTCATCACAACGTGTCGTGCCACAAGTCGTGTCTGGTCAGGCGATACGAGACACTCACTTAGTGAATGTAATGCCTTTGAAGTTGCATGGGGAAAAAAAAACAGTAAATGAACTGACATGTCTCATATGTTGGCAATCCACTCAGATAAAAGACAGATGCTCAACTTGTGGGTCAAGCCAATCCACATGCTCCTGTGATCTGAACGGGCATGTTCAGTGTTGTTCGGACGTTGTTGTTGTTGTTGCCTCGGTGTGTGTTTTTCTGCTACCTAACCACTTTGGTCCCCTGCAGCAGCCAGGGCCAGTACATTTGGTTTTCGCACTTCCTCCGCAAATTAATTGTTCCCATGGAGACCCAGGCTTCCAGCAGATTGGAGAAGTGCTTCAGTCAGTTCGGTCTATTTATCCAACTGCTCTCACCTGCATCTAATCAGCCTCTCACTGGTTGGCATCCGGGCAGAACATCCAGGAGGGCTCACGTATCAATCACGTCAGATCGGTGTTTGTCACTTCTGTTTGATTGTTTTGAAATGGTTGCCTTGGGCACTGTGGCTTAGCGTATGGATTGCGCAAGAATTCAGTTGTGTTGCAATGCTCTGTCGAAGGGATGTATGGGGGGTTGTGTGAGGACATGTTAGATTGTTATCACATGCACATGCTGGCTCAAGCATATGCATGTCTAGATAATGACTAGATTCAATAGAAACTCAATGTTGCTGTCTAAGAAGTTGGAGCCTCTGATACGTTCAATTTCAAGCAGGTTTGGAAGTGTTATCCCTGCTACATTGGTATGATACTGAAGTTTAAATCAAAACAAGCAAGCCAGAAACATAAAGCTTTGTGTTTGATGGAGTTGGTTATATGAGATGCACAGCCTTTACCATCAAACAAGTTGAAACAAGTAGCACTGTTCCTCTCTGTAAATACAGTAATGACTAGTCAGATGAACATGATGAAATGCTGCATCAGTCTTCCACCGTCAGGACACTTACTGTAGGTCTTTGAAGGTCTCTGACGGGCATGGCTGGGCTACAGTCCAGCAGCCGACCTCCTCTTTCTAAAAAAGCCAGGAACTCTATCCCTTGACCTTCTCCTAAAGGCCCCGAGCGCAGACTGTGCCAGCCTTGTGAGTCGGGGCACCACTGGTCTCTTATCATGCACCAATGCTAACATCATCTCATGCGGCCGACCACAGGCCCAGGCGGTCGGCCTCTCTATATTTAACATTCACTATTGAATGAGTGACCTAATGAACGCGAAGCACGATGCGTTATGTCAGGTCAAGCTGTAACTGGCCCGGGAGGCTTTACTGGGTCACTGAGATGACGGTCCAGACCTGTCTGGTGATTTACTAGGTGTTCCAGCAGAGGTGGACACAGCAGCAGTGCCACAGCAGGTGGCGGTTATACAGTAATCTGCTGTGGAGGAGCTGCCTCACTGTTGAGTGGGCACAGCCTCGCATAGTAACAAGATGTGGTCCAAAATCAGAAATACCTGCTTGTGTGTGTGCGGCGCGTGTGTGCGTGTGTGTGTGCGTGCGTATGTGTGGCCTGTGTGTGCGTGTGTGCATGTGTGTGGCGTGTGTGTGGCGCGTGTGTGTGTGTGCGTGTGCGTGCGCGTGTGTGGCCTGTGTGTGCGTGTGTGCATGTGTGTGGCGTGTGTGTGGCGTGTGTGTGTGTGTGTGTGTGTGTTCATTTGTGCCGTTACAAAATGTTTTCAGTCCCATCTTGGGAAGAGGCTGTCCGTTGTGAGAAGACATCTGCTACCTTATGTAACGATGCTGGACGCATGCGGCGCTGCATAGCCCATATGCGTCTACACATGGGTCAGCTCCTGCCCCTCCCCCATTCTGTCACCAGAACCACCCAGCTCACTCATACATGATTTACAGCTGAGAGGAGAAAGCGAGGTGGACTTCTCCAACGGAGCCAAACGTCCAGAATCCGCTCGGCAGGCCCGGCCTGGCATGATGAGCTGGACGGGACAGGAGAGGTGGAGTTGACCCTCGTCCTCGTCCTCCTCCTCCTCCTCCTCCTCCTCCTCCTCCTTCTCCTCCTCCACATGGCCCACTGACAGACCCTTCAGATTCCACTGCAGGGAGTGGTGGGCTGTCTGTCTGTCTGTCAGTGTTTTACCCGTTCGCTCTCAGGCTGGTCGCTGGCCCTTCGGAGAGGCCCTTTGAAATGGTTTGATGAACAGTGACCCGACATCCTCGTCCTACTTCCCCCCCGCGTCTCCCCCGCTGTGTCCCTGCCCCCGCTGTCGGGGCCGCCGGTAAAGCCGAAATACCGGACAACAACAAACACCAACCTGAGAGGGTGGCCCCTGTCTTTCTCTCTCTCTCTCTCTCTCTCTTCTCTCTCTCTCTCCCCCCCCCTCCCTCTCTCTCTCTGTCTCTCTCTGGTTAACGGCCGCGGGAGCTTCCTGCCCATGCTGAGGGGGCCTGTTTTTCCACGCCGTCCCCAAACGCGAGCGGCGGGGAGTCCACAATGGCAGCTAATTATAACATTCCTGTGTTTTTGGCCAACTCTTGCAAGAGGGCCATGGAGGCCTAGCGCGGTGTGGTAGGAGCACTTCCAGGACCTTGTTGTGTTGCGTAAACACATGGCAGCAGCGGCCTCTCGCCACAGCCTTCCAGGATGAGGGGAAAAAAACACGGATGATGATGAGGAGGAGGAGGAGGAGGAGGAGGAGGAGGAGGAGGAGGAGGAGGAAACGAGGAGGGAAAAAGTGGCCCGCTATCATTTCCTCTCGATAAGGATCATCCTTTAAGGATATGAGTGAGACTAAAACAGGCTGTTCTCAAAGGACTATCAGTAGTGGAGTCCCCCCCCCCCTCCCCTCCTGTTATTTTGGGAAATGATTTGCAGACACCAGTGTAACAGTAACAGAATCCTGCAGACCTCCCCCATCTGTGTTACAAACCATCAGGAGTTGGGCAGCCCTGACCAGCTGTTAATGTGTACCGATATGTCTAGCGATGTATGTCTAGTCTAGTGATATGATTTGCAGTACCACATTTCAGGCTCTGTGCCAGGGGATTTTAAGGACGAGGGGGGCTGGACATTACTGAGCTAGAGAGAGAGAGTGTCTGTGAAGAATTTAAGAGATGGGACACATGGATTAAAAACTAGGTCAGTCTGACCTCAGCCAAGGTCACGCCGCGATTGCACAACTGCAGCACCACTTCGTGTGGCAACGTTATCAGTTAAGATTTCAGGTGCCCGGGCTTGGCATTTTAGACAGAGGTGCCTCCGCAAATGTAGTTGCGTGAGCAAGAGGAAGGCCCAGAGGATTAGATAAGGGTCATTAGTCAGGCAAATGTTTGATGCAGGCAAATGTTTGCTTTATATATCTCTCAGTCCAAAAGTGCTTGGTGTGGCTTTTCCACCCTAACCCGCGTGTGGGTAGCGCACGACGATACGGATGTTGTATCAAAGGTAGGGATCGTTTACAGGTGACTACCTCTTGTCGTCTGATGACCTCATGTGCTTTTCTCTAGTAGCCAAGCACAATGTCTCTTTGGAGGGCAACGGTACGTTTGTGTGTTTAGTTTGCCGCAGCGTACAAGGAACACTGAGCAAATGTACTAGGGCCGGGTAATGGAAAGTAGGCTAAGCAAGAACCAAATATTGCACGGCAACACACCCTTTGCGTCAAAGTGCTTAATTTAGCTGTGGATGCCCACTGTGCTCTGGGTGCACACTTAATCCCCTTGACTAATGAGAGGAGAAGATTTGTTATTAAACGTCTGACTCTGGCCACACTGTGGAACGTCTTGTCTGTAAAAAACAACATTACACATTTCGACCCAGGTTTCGCACACAAACATGTTGTGTTTTCGTCGGCACGTAAGCAGGTCGGGACTTTGGTCGTCCGTATGCTTTTTTTGAGACCTTTTCGAGACAGATTAACCGAGGGCCGGGCAGAGCCGTGGCTCGGGGCGAGTGTGTGTGTCTGACCGTGCCGTCCTGTCGACAGGCTGATGAGCGAGTGTGTGTGTCTGACCGTGCCGTCCTGTCGCCAGGCTGATGAGCGAGTGTGTGTGTCTGACCGTGCCGTCCTGTCGACAGGCTGATGAGCGAGTGTGTGTGTCTGACCGTGCCGTCCTGTCCTGTCGATAGGCTGATGAGCGAGTGTGTGTGTCTGACCGTGCCGTCCTGTCCTGTCGATAGGCTGATGAGCGAGTGTGTGTGTCTGACCGTGCCGTCCTGTCCTGTCGACAGGCTGATGAGCGAGTGTGTGTGTCTGACCGTGCCGTCCTGTCGACAGGCTGATGAGCGAGTGTGTGTGTCTGACCGTGCCGTCCTGTCGATAGGCTGATGAGCATGGAGAACGGCCTCCTGCAGACGCGCGAGGAGGAGGGCGGGACGTTCGAGCGGAGCCTGGCGGCGTCCGAGTTTGTGGATTGGCTGCTGCAAGAGGGCGAGACGGCGACCAGGGAAGAGGCAGAGCAACTGGGGCGGAGGCTCCTGGAGCACGGCATCATCCAGCACGGTGAGCAGCATGTGTGTGTGTGTGTGTGTGTGTGTGTGTGTGTGTGTGTGTGTGTGTGTGTTTGTGTGTGTGTGTAGTTATAGGATAGATCAGCTGTCTGTACAATGCACATCCTGCAGAGTAGATAAGTTAATGTATAAGAAGATCCATTGTTTTAGTTTGTTCCAGTCATGTGTGTGTGTGTGTGTGTGTATGTGTGTGTGTGTGTGTGTGTGTGTGTGTGTGTGTGTGTGTGTGTGTGTTTGTGTAATGTGTGTGTGGGTGTAGTTATAGGATAAAGCCATCTGTACAATGCACATTCTGTAGAGTAGGTAAGATTAATGTTAATGCATTAGAAGATCCATTGATTTAGTTTGTTCCAGTAACCTATAGTGCCTGATGTCCATGACCACACATGTCCATAAAGTCATCCTATAGTCTTTATGTCAGATAGAGCACTATGGTTTTGCAGGCTTCGTTAGCAGACTGCTAATAAATATGCTATAAATAAACCACACGTGAATACTTCATTGTATCACAAATCAATCTATCAAGAATAAAGCTCAATCTATCCAACCATTTTTTGTGGGACACATTGTACTATATTTTTGGTATTCATCAAATAATCTAAGCTTGATACTGCACTTAGCAGCAGGAAATAGAGCTATTTACGGGCCTGATAGAGTTCGGGTATAGTGCCCGAATTCAGGCTTGAGCTTGGTCATGCACAATGTCAAGAAAGGCTATTCACTATATTGTCTTTGAATGTATTGATCATTTCAGGCACAGATAAGTCCCTGTCCATCAGCCCTGTATTTATTTAGATGGAGAACAGACAACGTTTTTGGAAAACACAGTAATACATGTGCAATACTCTAGGCGTAAATACATCAACAAAAGGATCAGTACAGGAGGTAGTCTGATGTAATTTACAGCAAACTGATATACAACACTCTCTACATCAGCATCATATCATGGCAAACATTCATACAACTTCATTACAAGACAATTATTGCACATTGTCCCATTCACACTCACATTCACACTGGATCATGGATTCACTCCCTCGACAGTGAACACTTAACTGCCCACTGCACTCAGGACCCTGGGGCTTCTCACGTGATCATGCCACTATCACTTTTATAAGACTGAAGAAAGATGTTGAAGATTGTAGGCACTCATAGGGTGAACAATACAATCTAGTTTCTAGTTTCTTGAATTTCTTCTTTGGGATTAATAAAGTATCGATCTATCTATCTATCTATCTATCTATCTATCTATCTATCTATGTATCTACCTACAGAAATTAAACGTTTCACCGAAACTAACTGTCATTCGGTAGTAAAGCACACATTAACACAGGCATAACATTAGGAATGCAGGATGCTATAACACAGTAGGAGGTTTAGAGTAGAACCCAGGATGAAACCACTTGGTACTTTACAGGTACTTGTACTTTACTTTACTTGCTGTACGAGTGCTAAAGTAATTTAAAAGTTTTAAAGAAAGAAGCCATGGGATTAGCATTTCACCCTCTCCTGCACGCACGCACGTCGCACACACGCACACACACACACACACACACACACACACACACACACACACAAAGAGAATGAGCAGCGTTTGGCCTGGTGTCGTTATTGAATTTAAGGAATGACACAAATGGGTGACCATGAAGTTTAAGTGGCGCTGTCATGAGTTGTTTAACTACACAATGTGGTCAAAATTACTCCAAGACAACTGGTGTGAGACTGCAGCTTTATTCACGATACTGGGAAACTGTTACACACAGAATATGTCACAATCCCACACATCTGTGGGTGAAGCCAGTTCTTATACCCTTAACACACACACACACACACACACACGGAAAATCACTAGATACTTACCCCCAACAATGACCCATCTATCCAGTTAGTATTAACAGGAATAAGGATGTTACAAAACCCCTTAACCTTCTAATGGCCAAAGTATGTTTGTGTCAGATACCCTACAACAAACAGTCTTCTCTTTCTCTGGAAATTTCCACCGAGGGAGACATTTTCTCATTGCACATAAGCATGGTTAAACGAAACATTCCAGTAAATGAGAAGCCTATAATAATATATAAAAATTATACCACAGCAATGTAAGATGTGGTAAAGTTTAGGCTATGATTTTAGCCTATGATCTCTGATTAATTTCTTGCTAGGTTAGGCTTGTAGGCAAACTTTACCCTGTGTCATTTGCAAGTAAGCATCACTGGAAACAATAATATATCAGAAATATAGATTCTCTTTAACGCTCTCTGGTACAACAGTCAGCAACAGTCATGTGATTCATGTCATGTTCTGGTAGTTAACATTTCAACTATCATCATATGACATTGATTTCATGAAATCATTTGACCTCTGCCAGGAGCAGTGTTTTTAAGTGGAAGTGCTGCGCTGTTATGCATACGTCTTCAGATGCACTTACTTAAAGGTCTAGAGAGCTTTTCTAGCAGACCAAAGCCAAAAAGAGCTCAGACCCACAGAGATGGTCAGCAACAGCTGGACATTCCGCTGTCTCATATTTACTTTGCAGTTGACAGACTTGAGAAACTTCTCGTCTGCTGTAGACACATGCACGGATACACTCGACCACGTTAAAAAGCTCAAAGAAAAAATATGTTTTTCTACACGCTTCTCTCTCTGTCTCTGTCTCTCTGTTTGCCTCTTTCCTGTGACGTTTGTCTGACACATGGCGATGGGGGCCATCTGTCTCGAGGATTACAACAGAAACTGAGGCCCCAGCCTTATATGACCCCACTCTCTCTCTCTCTCTCTCTCTCTCTCTGTCCTTGTCACCCATTCTCCTCTCTCTCTCTCTCTCTCTCTCTCTCTCTCTCTCTCTCTGTCTCTCTCTCTATTCTCTCTCACACATCCCCCCCCCCAGTTCCCAGTTTCTCTGATGGTTCCAGTCTTTTCTTTCCTCACTCTGTCTCTCTCACTCACTCAGCCTCCGACACACTGTTCCCCCTCTCTGCACACACACTAACTGAATTAAACCCAAAATAGGGTTGCCAGAGAACTGTCCACCTCATTATTCTCCCCCGCTTTCTCCCCTCTCCCTCTCTCCCTCTCTCTTTCTCTCTATCTCTCTATCTTCCCCCTCTCCCTCTCCTCTCCTCTCTCTCTCTCCCTCTCTCTTTCTCTCTATCTCTCTATCTTCCCCCTCTCCCTCTCCTCTCTCTCACTCCCTCCTCTCTCTTTCTGGCAGAGGGTGCAGGAGCTGTCCATCTGATTATGGCCTGACAGCAGTGGGCTGAGATGAAACAGTCTTTGTTTTACTGCATATCTGGCCCACTCCATACAAACACTGTGTGACCCCCCCCCACACACACACACACTCTCTCTCTCTCTCTCTCTCTCTCTCTCTCTCTCTCTCTCTCTCTCTCTCTCTCTCTCTCTCTCTCTCTCTCACACACACACACACACACACACACACACACACACACACACACACACCCTTCTATCCTTTTCCATCTAGGGACAGAGAGTAGCTATTGGTTTGCATAATGTGTCAGAGATGGCCTCATATTCAAAATAATACTGTAATAGAGATTATACACTATGAATTGTATTTTCTTTCATTCCTTCACTTTCTTAAACATATTCATTTGGCTGATGTGTTGATCCAAAGCAACATATATCATTACAAGGGCCAGTCTCCACAGAGCAACTTGGGGTTAAGTGTCTTGCTCAAGGGCACAACGGTGGCAGTCAGGAGTTGAACTCACAACTTTTCTGGCTACTAAATGCTAGCCCAGCTCCTTAGCCACTACTACTACCCCCACCCTGAATTGTGAGGGAGCATTGCTTTGAAAGACTTCCTCTTTACTGTATAAAACGTACTGACCTCTGCTACTGAAATGTTACGTTTGTTTTTGTAATGTCTAATTGTTGTTGTTGCTGATTGCTGATACTTTTAGGAAGTGAAAGGTTGCCATGTCCATCCTGTGTTTTTCCTTTTTATGGTCAGCCTGCCCTGACTCCGTATAAGGTGTCTGGATGTGCCTCATTCATAACTAGGGTTTAGGTTAAGGTTATTTCTGTGATGAGTTATTTAAGGACACAGATAACCATGCTTGAAGAGAGGAGGCATTTCCTCACTCTTTCCTTACTCATGTTGACCACTGCGGGCCTCTCCGGAACAGCCAGTGAAACACTGCAATGCATTTTTTTGTCAGTCGGTCACAGAGACATTATCAGCTGGAATGTGGTTGAAGTGGTTGAAGAAACCTCATTCCACAGCACAGACACTCATTCTTTGTGTTGTGTGTAGTAGACCAGTCAAATATTCCTATAGGCTATATACTGTAGCCTGCATTCAGTGTTTTGTCAAACAGTCACTGTTCATGTGGCCCAGTGCTGTGCTGTTTTACCCATTGTGTCATTGAGCTTTAACAGAGAGAGAGAGAGAGAGAAAGAGAGAGAGAAAAAGAGTGAGAGAGACATGCAAACAAACAAACAAATGCTTGCACACCCACATGTACAGCACAACTGATAACAATTAGGCCTGTGTGTGGAGGCTGACTGAGGCCCAGCCAGCTGACATACCGACACAGCACACACACACACACACACACACACACACAAACAACACACTCAAACACACATAAAAAAAACATATAATATAAAACACACAAAACTCACAGTGAGGCGTGTGTCTCCTAAGAAACTCACGCAAAAGCCTGCACCAGATGGCAGCCCCACATGGTCACATCTGCATTGTGAATAGTGTAATCACACATGCTAACAAGTGTGTTCTCCACACACATGACTAGCACTCAGAAGTGTACAGTATAACTCCACTGACAAGTAGACTTCTCCACCTGATACTCATACTGTACTTCCACTGATATCACTCAAGTCTTCCTAAGAGAGTCTAAGACGCCAGTGAAACACCAGGGGATCTCAGACACTTCATAGATTAACTTTGATTTCACTGTGGCTACAAAGTCAAGAAAGGACCTACATACCTTGATAGGGTTTTTTTTACAGCTTTTTAGGAGTTGAATTCTTCAAGAGGTACAGTACGGGGAAAAGCACAACAATGCTGCTTTAGACTCACCACTTTTATTTGACTATAATGTGCTGACGTTTCGGCACTAGGCTACTCTGATGAAGGCCTAGTGCTGAAACGTCAACACATTATAGTCAAATAAAAGTGTTGATTCTAAAGCAGCAGTGTTGCACTTTTTCCAGTACCTCTTGAAGATTTCACTGAGGCTAAAATGGTTGTAGGGCTTTGCAAACAGTTATTTTTATTATTATGTGGTATTATTATTATTAGTAGTATTAATATTATTATTCTGTTATTATCGTTGTTCAATGTGTGTAGGTCCTCTCTTTTTTGGATTGTAGGCTTACCAATGTAATATTGATATAAAGGGCTTTTACTCATGGTAAAGTTGATGGATTACTTACGCTTCTCTACAAAGATTAACTGATTTCATCAGTAAAAAAACTTGATGTGAGGCATATTCTCGTATTGAAAAAAGGCTGTGTCACTCTGTGTCACTCTTGTTTGTGAGCAGTAGAAGCCATTATCCTTCAGTTTCTCTCTCTTAACTAGGGGAAGACCTGTGTGCTGTTGCTAGTGTCATATCCAGAGATACAACTCTGCCCACTCTCTCGACCTCTCCTTCTCACTCCGGCGCCATGTTGTTTGTTTGTTTGTTTGTTTTCCGTCACAGTCACCAACCAGCACCACTTTGTGGACGGAGGCCTGCTCTACCAGTTCCGCTTGAACTTCCGGCGGCGGCGGCGACTGATGGAGCTCCTGAACGAGCGCTGCAAGACCATCCCTGAGAGCCACGACAGCCCCTTCTGCCTGCGCAAGCAGAACAACGAGGGCGGCAACACCAGCTTCCTGTCAGGTACAGTACACTCCCCTCCCCTCTGAGAGGCCCCGTCACAGTGCAACAGTCCAGATAACTGATAAAAAAAGTGCCTGCTCACTTACGGCTTGCTTAGATGACTGTTGGAGTGAAGTGACATTTAAATAGGCTTCCTCCTGCCGTATGACACAGCATTTTATGACCGGTCCTGAGGTGGTTGGGTGTCCTCAGAATCATTTCTGTTATGTTAGATTAGGTACTGGCTGGCCAGTTTTGTTGAACTAGACACTGCTGGGTAAGGTCTGAGTGGATTTGCCTATCGTGTGCACAGGTTCAACTCTCAGTTCCTACTTCATGATGTATTCGGAAAGTTCAAAGCAAACAAAGTTAATTTTATAATGGAAATGGTGTACAAACCGGGTGTGATCAGAATATAAAATATTGCCTTATTTGCCTCCAAAAGTGTGTCTGGTTCTCACTGAGTGTCTGTGCCGCCTCCAGAATATTAATGTGCTGAAGACCATTTCTCTCTGTCTGCAGCAGAATGAATCCATTGAAATAATCAGTTCCAAGTAAAGCCAGTGGCTTTTCTTTCCAAATAGGCCTAATGTTCAAATAAAGCATAGAAGAGAACCTACTCCAGATTTATTAGCAGTATTTTAAGTTGTTTGCACAAACCAGAAAACACTGACAGCTATAGGGGCCTGGATTAGTTACAGTGTTAGTCAGCCCTCCCTTCCCCCCAACTAGGCAAGGCTCATCAGGACACACACTGTAGCTGGATTCCCATTCAACTTTCAGTGCACATTTTGACCATCTGAATAAGAAAATCCTGACTGAAAACACTTGAAATTTGCATGCAATCTAATGCACATGAGAAATGGGATTTGCCAGACGGTGGTGGATTTACTCTTGATTTGCATAGTTATAATGCAATTAAAGTGGAGATCATTCATTCACATTTGTTGTATTTGTTGCACAAGTGTTGTCCATAAACGTGCTGACATGTTGTCAACCTTACGTTTGGATCCTACAACAGGATCCTCCTTGATCAGGAGAATGTCAGATTTGTGAATTTGCTCAACACAGTTGGTGGAAACGCTAACTGATATGCATTTTTTTAGCCAAATGTTCATGAATGCTCATTGTACATGCAAATGACCTTAATAGAACCCCAACTTGTACCAGAGCAGTATAGTGTCTGTTCAGCTGGGTCTTTCTGGGTGTGTTAAGATGGCTGCTTTTCACCCACGCAGGCCAGGCCCACACGAAGCAGCATGTCTGCTAACTTTCATTTGCTCATTCACATTAAGCTAGCCAGATTCACTCCTGTTTTTGAGAAAAATGCATTAACTCCTCTTTGCATCTTTGACTTAATTAATTATGCATGAATAATGCTTTTATGTAGTGCGTTATTACTGACAGACACATACAGTATGAAAGGGAGCATCACCTGTCACCTTTCCATTAAACGTTTTTAAACTTTCAGTACACGGCACTCAGAGGAGCAGTGAGAGGAGCAACAAGATTCGGCCTCAGCCATAAAATGATTAGTGTTTGTTTATAGCACGCCTGGCCTGAGAGCTCCGACTGTCTCAGATGAACTTCAGCCTCCAGAAGTTACACAATGTTCTTTTTCACGGATATGAAATATGTTGCTACCAACAGGGAGTCCAGTGATGATGAATGCTGTCCTCAGTTCAGACAGACTGAGTGCGAGTGTGTGAGTGTGTGTGAGTGGTGAGGCCTTGCGCCAGTGTTAATGTGCGATGGCGTAAGCCTGCACACCTCGTATTAACACCACGACCGCATGCGGTCGGTGGGAGAGGTGCTTGGGAATTCGCAGAGGATCGTATAATCCCGCTCCCCCCCTCTCTCTCCCCGCCATCTGGCCTCTCGGAGCGGAGAGGAGCGGAGTGCCCCGTTAGGGGGGGGGGGGGGGTGAGGGGTCAGAGCACAGCATCCCCAGTGTCCCCAGATGAGAGCTCTGTGAGGGGAGCACACAGCAGAGTGGCTGAGGCTGATTGACCAATGGGCAATGGTGATTGCAATGGGCAATGGTGATCCATCAGCAATGATGCAATAAGGCAATCAATCAATAAATTGCTCTACAACACTGTTTCAAGGAATCCGGCTATATGATTTGGTGGAGCATTGCTTCATATCAGTAATGAGCTTTTCAAACATTTTAATTGCACTTCATTTGTGCAGTGTAGCCTTGACAAAGGACAGAGAGGAGCGGGGAGGAGCGGAGCGCCCCGTTAGGGGGGGGGGGGGGCGTGAGGGGTCAGAGCACAGCATCCCCAGTGTCCCCAGATGAGAGCTCTGTCAGGGGAGCACACAGCAGAGTGGCTGAGGCTTGAGGGACTCGCTGAGCTTTGTACAGCCGAGATCGCTCTCTCTGTCCTTTGTCAAGGCCACACTGCACAAATGAAGTGCAATTCAAATGTTTGAAAAGCCATTACTGATATGAAGCATGCTCCACCAAATCATGTAGCCGGATTCCTTGAAACAGTGTTGTACCGTAGAGCAATTTATTGATTGATTGCCTTATTGCATCATTGCTGATGGATCACTAGAAAGCGTTTGCCCATTGGTTAATCTGTCCAACGTCCTTTGAGCATTGTGGCATATCGATGGAAGCTCTTCAGAGTACGATACAGTGACTGGCCCCAAGTGCTACTTCTGTCCAAAACTTCTCCCTTGAGTTTGGTCAATCCATCTAGCCTCCTTTGAGCATTGTAGCATATCGATGGAAGCACTTCATAGTGCAGTGACTGGCCCAGTATGCTACTCCTCCTGTCCAAACTTCTGTCGTGAGTCTGGGGCTGGCCGCTCCCTCTCTCTGCTCTCTTGTCTCCGTGCTGCCACCCGACCACAGCAGGACGCAGCAGGCCGTTACCACTTGTTTTGTCCTCCACGCTTGTTTGCATTCTTGTCGTCGGCAGCGCTGTGACGGCTGGGGGGGCATTCTCCGCGCCCGTGTTTGTTGATGTTAGGGAGCAGATGTGGGCGGGCGGGCTGGTGCCCTCCGCTGTGCCTCTGCACAGCAGGAATGTACAGGCTTTTAATTTGTAGCAGCCCGGGCTCCCCGCTCCAAACAACCTTGGACGACTTGGAGTAGAATAACAGTTTGTGGTGCGCTGCGTCGTGTTACACCTCAGGGGGAACTGAGGCGGTGAACACATTTATTTACGGTTTCACTTTGATTCTGTAGCCCTCGTATGTCTATCTTTGTTTGTGCAAACAGAAAATACAGATTTTGGGCATTTTATGTTGCTCATTTGAATCACTCACTACAGATATGGTTGTGAATGAACCACTGGCTCAGATATGGTTCAGAGCGGCGATGAGGCTTGCACCTGTTTTTGCACCTGTGCATACAGTACGTATGACGCTGAAGTGGTGCCCTCTTATCAAAGTCTGGGGCAGAAGGCAAATAGCCTCATTTCCCACAGCGTTGGTGTGTTCCTTTAAGGTGGTGACTCAGTGACTGTGGTTCCCCTGGCCTGTTTGTGGCAACTGGAGTGAGACTCTGAAGCAGGTGTTGTGTCTGTCTCTCACCCATGCTCTTCCTTCCTCTCTCTCTCTCTCACCTCCTGCCTTCCCTCCATCTCTCTATCTCTCCATCTCTTTCTCCTTTGCTGTCTCTCGCCTATCTCTCTCCTTCATCATGTTTTCGCTTCTTCTCTTTGTCCCTGGGTCCTCTCTCTCTCTCCCTCTCTTTCCTCACTATCACTCTCTCCCTCTCTTTCTCCCTCCCTCACTCCCCCCTCTCTCTCCCCTTTTTCTCTTTCTCTCTCTCCCTTCCTCACTCTCTCCTCCTTTCTCTCTCTCTCTCTCTCTCTCTCTCTCTCTCTCCATCCCTGCAGTGAGTCCCACTAAGGAGATCCGGGTGGTGTCGGCGGTGCGGCGCAGCAGCATGAGCAGCAGTTGTGGCAGCAGCGGCTACTACAGCAGCAGCCCCACCCTCAGCAGCAGCCCGCCCGTGCTCTGCAACCCCAAATCTGGTGAGTGCACGCTGACACACACACACACACACACGCGCACACACACACATAGACACACATAATTTATAGGCACACACACACACACACACACACACATACACACACACACACACACACACACGCGCACACACACATAGACACACATAATTTATAGGCACACACACACACACACACACACACATACACACACACACACACACACACACGCGCACACACACATAGACACACGTAATTTATAGGCACACACACACACACACGCACACATACACACATACACACACACACACACACACACACACACACATACCACACACAGACAAAAGCACACACGTACGCACAGACACACCCACATACACATTCACACACACATGCACAGTGTGCAGTGATTTACCCTGAAAAAATCCCAAAGTTAAACAGTCAGGGCAGGTCAAGCGCTACGATAAGTATGAGTGTGTGTGTGTGTGTGTGTGTGTGTGTGTGTGTGTGTACCATGAGCCAAGCTGAGTCACTCCTCACACAGAAATACACTGAAGTCTCCTCTTCTCAGAATCATATTTCATACGTCCCTTTCTCCAGCCAATCTGTGCTAATGCTCGACTCCTCTCCAGTCCACCAATCACACTCCAGCCTGCTCCTCCTGACAGGGCTCTCTCACTCACACCGCTTTAGGTCTCGCCGCGCTGGACATGAAGCAGACCCAGAGAGCCCGTCAGAACCGCTGCACGCACTGATCAGCCGCTTAGGAGCTAGACACAGAATTATTAGGGCCATCGTGATTGTTATCGGAGGGGGGGGGGGGGGGGGTTGTGTGTGTGTGTGTGCGTGCAAGTGTGTCTGCATGTGTGCATGCGTGGGTGTGCATGTGTGTGTGCAAGTGTGTCTGAATGCATGCGTGTGTGCAAGTGTGTGGGTGTGTGTTTGTTTGTAGGTGTGCGTGCGTGTGTGTGTGTGTTTGTGTGTGTGTGTGTGTACTTGTGTGTGTGGGTGTGCGTGCGTGCGTGTGTGTACTTGTGTGTGTGTGTGTGCGTGCGTGTGTGTACATGTGTGTATGTGTGTGTGCGTGAGTGTGTGTGTGTAGAGGCAGGAAACTGGGGGCCTCATCCTCCCACGCTGCTTGGCTGAAACTTCAGCTCAAACGCTAAGAGGGTTTTTGCATAGCATAGCTGGCCCCTCAGTCTTAAACACTCCCATCTGGATCTTAGGCCTCTCCAAGCACAGCGC
The DNA here is from genome assembly GCF_963854185.1 of Sardina pilchardus. NCBI lineage: Eukaryota > Metazoa > Chordata > Actinopteri > Clupeiformes > Clupeidae > Sardina > Sardina pilchardus. Next base: position 5,421,736 of record NC_084996.1, on the reverse strand, counting down.
CAGTGACAAGCACTCCTACATGTTACAAGCCTTTATCTTGTCCGAGGACATTCTTGCGTGATCATCCAGCTTTCTTATCAGTTCCGTGTCACAGAGTTCCTGTGCACAGACAAAAGGTGATTGTACTCCCCATATGCTTTTGGTTTGATTTTTGGTTTTTGGTTTTGGCGCTAAGCATTAATGAGATAACACATTCTCAATGTTCTCACGTTGTCATTTCCTCTTGATTGAATTGTGGTCTGTATGGGCTGCACTTGGTGAAAACAAAATCACGTGGTTGTGCATTTGTTCACTGGAAATGTCATAGAGCTATTCTGAACTAGTGTGAAGCTGACGACGGCTGGATTTCGTGAGCGCCCCTGCAAGCTACCAGTGGGGTCGGGAGGAAAAGTGACCCGACTAAATGGACGAATATTCGGTGTCTTTTTTAAATTCGCTTCAGCTGTCCATGCATTTGTTTTCACTGAGTTGTCCCAAACTGGAAGAGGCCTTGATGTCGAGAATAGTGAGAGTGATCCACTTAGGGACGTCAGAAATGTAAGTGATAATGGAAGACACAGCGTTTGGGTGTAAGACAAATAACACATATTATACTGTATATACAGTATATGCAAAATATTACATAATGCAAAAATAATGCAAATAATGCAAGCCACATTACCACCTGGAGCATGCATTATTTATCTGATATCCGAACATTGTGTTGTCCCTTTACATTATCCCTTACATATCTGACTTGATGAGCATTATCCCTTACATGTAGAGCCGTCCTGAGCTCTGCTGGGAAAGAGTGCAAGAGCACAGGAAGTGAAGCTCCGAGGCCTGTCTGTCTGCACTCTCCCCTCCCCTCCCCTCCTCCCATCCCCTCCCCTCCCCTCCCCTCCCCTCCACTACTCCACTTGGCTCTGCTCCTGCAGAATAGCTCCAACCCGATGACAGTAATCCGTATGGGAGACGGCCATCGCTGTTCCCATAAACCCCTGTGTGTGTGTCTCTCTCTCTCGCTCCTCTTGATCCGCTGGAGCAGCCAAGACATTGCGGCGAAAAATCCAGGGCTGAACCCTGGACCCCAATTCCCACATGTGCAGCCTCCGTCGGTTTAGATACTCTAGATATTCTAGGGCACCTGACAGCAGCCGACACAGAAACGCTGCATGTCGGTTTCCACTGCACCTCGGCCCATCTGGGCAGCAGCCCTAATACTATATGAAATATTAATCACCATTAAGGGATGGTCCTCCTCGTGCAGCACTATATAGCTGCACACAGAAGAGCAGCTAACCGTCCAGTTGAAACATACGCCATGTATTTTTTTTGGTATTCTATAAAACATTCACGAAAACGTATCCATAAATCATTACTGCTGTGATTTAGAATTCACAAGGGATTCTGCATTGGTGTAGACGACGCCCGGTGTAAGCTGATATTTAATGTCTATATTTAAGGCCCCCGTCAGCTCGTACACGAGTGGTACGCGTGATATCTCCATGTGTTGAAAAGTGCATGAAAAGAACAGTTGAATTATGTCTGCAGCATGCTTGATGAAACACGTACTTAAAATACTTTTCAGAAAGTTTTTCCATTGTATTTTTTTTTTTAAAGCAAATTCAGCCAATCCTACCAAAGGAAAAACAGGTTTTTCCAAATATGATTGGGCAATCTCTAACTACTGTAGGCGTGTCCGAGAGAGAGAGAGAGAGAGAGAGAGAGAGAGAGAGAGAGAGAGAGGAACAGGGAGGAGGGCCCAGCCGCACCCTGACCCACTGAGAGGGGTGAGATGAGGGGAGGTGAACTGCATGCAAACTCTCTGACCCAACCCCAAGCAACTCTCGCTCTCTCGCTCTGAGCGTGTGTGTGTGTGTGTGTGTGTGTGTGTGTTTGTGTGTGTGCGCGCGTGAGAGAGAAAGTGTGAGAGAGTGTGTGTGTGTGTGTGTGTGTGTAAGAGAGAGAGAGAGTGTGTGTGAGAGAGCTGGCAGGGACACTCAGTTCCCCCTGTGGGACAGGCAGAGGAGAAGAGCCAGAGAGCAGTCTGTCACTGGGACAGAAGAGCTGAGGAGCAGTTCACACACACACACACACACACACATATATATGCACACACAGACACACGCACACACTCACATACACACACGCCTAATATACATATGCACACAGAGACACACACACACACACGCACACATATACTGTACATATTCACACACAGACACATGCAGACACACAGAGACACACAGACACACAGACAGAGAGAGCGAGAGAGGGAACGACCACAGAAATGAGAGCATGCAGCAGCCATGGCAATGGCTTCTTCCAAGACACGCAGCTCAAGCCGTAATGAGGCACTGCGTATTATATGCTGCACCTTTATTTGGAGCCTGCATCATGGGAGCCCTCCATTTGTCAAGCCCTTTTGTTCAGTCGTTTACTTTAGAGTCGTGCTGAATGCACAGAGGCCTTTAGCGGCCATGCTCTTTAGAAGACCTCTTAACAAGTGTGTGAGGTGCAAGGGAATGCTACGGATGAGGAGTCTCAGTTTGTAAAGAGAAGCTGTCGTCTTGTTCTGGAAGATATATTAGTTTTGGAGGAGAGCTTTTCATTGGCTCTTTAATTCAGCCAATCACTCCCTTTCGGGACTCCCGCCCCCGCAGGAAAACAAACCACATATTGGATGCCTGTGAGTGTAACATAAGATCTCTTTTGTACCGTTTACAAAGACCCACACTTCATGGCCTTCGTCTCCTACTAAGAAGAGGATCAACATGTACTGTACCATCAGTTATATTTAATAAAGGACAGCTATGTTTGGATGGGGAGAGTAGAGATGGTAAAGATGTACTGACACAAATACCCGTCTGTACACACACGTGTGTTTGTCCATCTTGAGCAGCAGACACATGAATACGTCTCAGTCTTCTCTGCTATCCGTCGATTTGAGTGCTACGCCAATTAAAATTCCAAGGGCGAGGAAACATGCAGGGAGTTGACTGTGGTGAAAGTGAACTTTGGCTGTTGTTAGTGGTGGTGGTGATGGTGATCCCTTTTTTCCCAGCGAGGTTACAGGGAAGTCCTCCCGCCCTTCATTTACAGCCCTTTTCCACGTAACAGCTGCACATCTGATAGCGAGATTGTAAATGTTCTTCGTCATGCCTTTTTGTGTGCCCTTTTCAGACTCCGTTGGCACCCAAGCTAAAGCTATCTGTTAAAGCTTCCGTCCTACTAAAGAGGAAACAGTGCCACAACTCTGAATCTCTCTCTTTCTCTCACACACACACACACACACACACACACACACACACACACATACACACACATACGCAACACAACAGTGTGCATAAATAGATACACATCGTCAGACTTCATGGCTTTCAGTGACTGTCAGGGGTCAGGACTGACCTCTTGCTTCTTCCCCATTTAGCTCAAGTGGATGGAGAAGAAAGCATGAGGCTTCTCTCTCTTCTGCTCAGGTTTTGATTAAGCACAAAGTCCCAAAGGTAATAGCTCCTGCTACTTTAGCATATCAGTCCAGGCCACATGTTCCCTGATCAGATTAGCGATGCTCAGCAGAGACGCCTCCCTACCTCTATCTCTCTCTCTATCTCCCCCCCACCCTCTCTCTCTCTCTCTCTCTCTCTCTCTCTCTATCTATCTCCCCCCTACCTCTCTCTCTCTCTCTCTCTCTCTCTCTCTCTATCTATCTATCTCCCCCCCACCTCTCTCTCTCTCTCTCTATCCCCCCCCCACCTCTCTCTCTCTCTCTCTCTCTCTCTCTCTCCCACCTCTCTCAATTCAATTTTCAATTCAATTCAAAAGCTTTACTGGCATGAATGTAAATACAATATTGCCGAAGCAGCAATCAGGTTATAATAGTCAAAGAATAATACATACTGTAATATTGAGTAATAAAGAAAAAAAAAAAGAGAAAAAATCTCTCTCTCTCTCTCTTTCATCTGAGTGTAGTGAGTGATCCTCATCTGTGCTGTTCGGATCTGTATTTTGGAGCGTGGTCTTTCCAGGAGTCATTTCATATGGCATGAGAGGCCAAGGGGAGGAGTGTTTGTCGGAGGGGATGGGGGTGGTGGGGGGCCTCATTCATTCAGAGAGATTCCTCATGGTCACGGTGTGGCAACGTTCCCCTAACGCAAACAGTGTGCCCTTTAGTTGCAGTCTGGAAAGCGAAGCGTTGGCGCGTGACTCAGTGGAATTGTGTGAATGCATAGTAGTGTGACTGTGAGTGTACTGTATCTGAGTTGGCCCTTGGCAAGGCTGATGTATATTGTATGTCTGTGTGTGTGTCTGTGTCTGTGTGTGTGTGTGTGTGTGTGTGTGTGTGTGTGTGTGTGTGTGTGTGTGTGTGTGTGTGTGTGTGTGTGTGTGTGTGTGTGTGGGTTTGTGTGTGTGTGTCTGTGTCTGTGTGTGTGTGTGTGTGTGTGTTTGTGTGTGTGTGTGTATGTGTGTGTGTGTGGGTTTGTGTGTGTGTGTCTGTTTGTGTGAGTGTGCCAGAGTGTGTATGTGTAGTCACTCACATCTACGGTCTCTTTCCTTGCAGTGCTGAAAAGACAAGTGAACCCAGAGGAGCTGCAAACCCCTGGAGGCCCATACATGAAGAGGACATTCACAGTGGGTCTCCTCTCTCTCTCTACACACACAAACAGACACACACACACACACACGCTCACACACACATACACACACGCACACACACACACACACACACACACACACACACACACACACACACACAGGCTTCTCCTTTGAGACACACACATGCACTCACACATACATACTCATATATGTACAGACGTAAAGGCAGACGCGTGCATGCATGCACATTCACACACAAACATATATGCACAGGCTCTTCCTTTTAGACACACACACATGCAGTCACACATGCATACACAAGCATGTTCAGGCACACACACACACACACACACACACACACACACACACACACACACACACACAGTAATGTGCCTTAGCACACATACCCTCAATCCCTCATGCATGTACAGCAGTTGATGATCTTGCTGTGTGACAGAAATAAACGCACAGATGTACAGTATGCCGGAGACTAGGTCATGGTGTACTACTTCAAACTCACATTGCCTCACAGACACACACACACACACACACACACACACACACACACACACACACACACACACTCACACATGCATGCACATACACACATAGAGAAGGGTTAAATCCGGTGTTAAATGGGTTTTAGATGTTAAGTATGACCATAAGCTGGAGTCATGGACGAGGAGTGACCCTATCCAGACCCGAAGCATTCCGAACGCAGCTGGCTTTTACTGATTCTTCCGTAGAACTATTAGCACTAGCAACAGGGCATGTCTCATACTGCACAGAAATCGCTTCTTTTAACCAAAGATCCTTCATTACTCCGTTGCTCCGCTTTAACCCTCTCTGTTTTAATCTATCTACCCATCTACAAGGCTAACAAGAGGCCCACACTTTGTTGACAGTGTGATTAGGTTCTTAATATTTAAAATGAGGCATTGGCAACATTTATACAGACACTACCTGGAATATTTTTTCCGCTTGTTTTCCGGGCGACAGCATTTTGAATTTAAGACATGAGTCTCATGTTGTTGACAGAAGGAGGACTGTGTACGTGAGATTCGCTGTTCGCGTTTCAGCTTTCGGCCTCTGGTGAATAATTTAACGGATAAGTACGAATTGTACTGAAAATAGACCAGAGCCACTTCCTGTTGATTTTTTCCCCCCTTTTCAGTTTACTCATGTAAGTTTTCATGTAAACAACACTTTGCTTGCTTGAGAAGGAGGCAGGAGCAAAGAAGAAATACTTGCTTTCGAAGAGTACCTCAAAGATTCCCATGTTAGATAACAATCTTCAAAAAGAACTGTGATGGTGACTCTGGTTAGAAGTATAGATACTGAACTAATGATGGATATCGAGGGGTTTGATAGTGAAATGGAAGTGATTTTTAGTGGAGGTTTTCAATGGTTATAGTGAGAGGCCTACTGTAGCAAGCCTGTGCCAGTAGTTTTCCGTATCTAAGTTATGTGGCATCTGATTCCCAGTGGCCTTAATTGATGTGCTGGGAACTCAGACAAGGCACTTGCAAACACCTACTGCACTCTGGACGCCGTCCAGATAGTGTCCAGATTGGCCGAGAGCCCATGGTTGTACCATCCCTCCCTACCATTAGTAATTTATGATGCCACTGGGGGCATCTGTGGTGCCGCTGGGTGGACAGACGCCAGGTCACTGAGACGCTTGAGCAGCGAGCAGCAACCGGACGCCAGAGCGTGGGTGAGAGGACGCTAATCACAGAGCTGTAAATCAGGAAAACAATACTGTAGTCAAGACACATAGGACAGATTCCAGTGTTTGTCCCAAGGTAGCGCCCAGCTGTAATGAGGTTAAAGGCCTGGCCAGAGAGGAGGTGTTGTCTTGGAAAATGTGTAAATGTGTAGTTTGATGTGGAGACGGACTGTTGCGTAACCATCCAGTTTTGAAGAACATTTCCTCTTTTGAAATCACACATTTTTTCCCCTCTGCTGTTGTTTGTGTTATGTGGTGTATGTTATGTTGTAATTTAATCACTGTTTACCAGTGGGCCTTGTCACTCTAGAGTGCTCTTTTTGAACCCCATGATCATCTGAAAGTGTGTGTTTGTGTGTATTTAACCTGGTGCTGTGGTGTGTGGATCATCTGAAAGTGTCTGTGTGTTTAGCCTGTCACTGTGTTCTAGATCCTCTGAAAGTGTCTGTGTGTTTGTGTGTGTTTAGCCTGGTGCTGTGTTCTACAGTGTAGATAATCTGAAAGTGTGTGTGTGTGTGTGTTTGTGTGTGTTTAGCGCACGCACGTGTGTGCGCGTGCCTGTGTCTGTGTGTGTGTGTGTGTTTAACCCGGTGCTGTGCTCTGGTTCTGTCCTGCAGATAGTGGGGGATGCTGTGGGCTGGGGCTTTGTGGTGCGGGGCAGTAAGCCCTGCCACATCCAGGCTGTGGACCCCGGTGGGCCGGCCGCCGCCGCCGGCATGAAGGTACGGAGATTTTACACACTCAACCCACGCAACACAACTGGACACTGGACATAGCAACATAACTGGACATAGCTACATAACTGGACATAACAACATAACTGGACATAGCTACATAACTGGACATAGCTACATAACTGGACATAGCAACATAACTGGACATAGCTACATAACTGGACATAGCAACATAAATGGACATAGCAACATAACTGGACACATACTGTAGCAATTTAACTGGACATAGCAACATAAGTGGACATACAGTAGCAACATAACTGGAAACACACAAACGCTGAACACTGAATGTCAATGCCACTTGCTTGTGTTGTAGTCTCGTGTGTGTGCGTGCTGGTGCGGATGAATCTGTGTCAAATGTATAAACGTACGCATAAATAGATTATTACATACATTACATACCGAAAGTGCTTTTGACAGTGTTTGGAACATAACCGACGTCAAGCACATGTTGGAGCTGAGGAAGTTGCGGGCTATTGGTCCTGATGAATAATGGCTCAGTTCCCCTTTTTTGGGCTCCTCTGTGTTTGTTAGACGTTACATTCTGTCATGTGCTGCTGACCGGTTGTTTATTGTGGATTGGAAGCCAGAGTGGGGCCCTGCCACTCAAGGATGCAGCTGTAATAAGCAAAACAAGCAGCTCTTGTCATAGTGAGACTCGCTTGTCTCTCTCTCTGTGTGTGTGTGTGTGTGTGTGTGTGTGTGTGTCTGTGTGTCTGTGTGCGTGTGTGTGTGTGTCTGTGTGTCTGTGTGTGTCTGTGTGTCTTTATGAGACAGAGAGAGAAAGAGAAAGAGAGGGAGTGTTTCTGTGAGAGAATGTGTGTGTGTGTGTGTGTGTGTGTGTGCGCGGCGTGCGTGTGCGTGCATGCGTGGCTAAGCGCGTGTGAAAGGGAGGGAGTCTGCGTGTAGCGGTGAGGGCGATTGAGACTATGTGTGGTCCTCCACTCCTTATCCCCTCTCATGGGAATGACCTGTTTCAATGTCAGCTTGACAGAGGAGCGAGGCCACAGCTGATGACCATAACGGACCGCTAGCGTTACGCAACGGCGTCCACCGCCCATCCCCCCACCTCCACCTCTGTTTATGAAGCCGTCTTACATAAGCCCCACTGATGGCTGCCTTCAGACCTGCTGCCTCTCCTCTCCTCTCCTCTCCTCTCCTCTCCTCGCTGCTCGGCTCTGCTCTGCTCTGCTCAAAGGGGGAAAAGCATGCTTCTGCTATTTAAAGACACTGCCAGCTGATATGTGTGTGTGTGTGTGTGTGTGTGTGTGTGTGTGTGTGTGTGTGTGTAAATGTGTTTGTATGTGTGTGTGAGGGAGGGGGAGAGAGAGAGAGATAGAGAGATGATGGGGAGAGAGAGTGAGCTAGAGAGAGAGATCTGATCTTCCGAGGGAAGCAGAAAGAGAGAGAGGGAGAGAGAGAGAGAACAGATGGAGAGAGCGCGCGCGAGAGAGGACAAGCGTGTAGCCCTGCTGCTCCCTCTGCTGGTGGCGGGCGGTAATGAGCGGCGGTGTATGCGCGGCACGCACAGGCTTCAATAATGAATGCTATCCTCCCCATGACCCCTCAGAGCTGGCACCGCAGACAGGAAACGAGCGAGCGCTGCCAGAGCGCCGGCGTGATCATGCGGGGGGCACAAATCTGATTCTGAATCGAGCGTGCCCGCCGCATCACCTGCAGAATAACACAAAATGATCCGACGTGCTCGACATCGCCCGGTTCTTATTCTGCCACTGCGCTGGCCCAGTGTGTCCTGTCCTCACCTTTTGTGGGTCTGACCGACGTGAAGCCGCTTTCCTGTTGTGAAGGATATTGAACTCTGTCCAAAGTGCCAAAGACCTGCGGTGGGAAGAGTTGACGTGCCCAGCGCTGTCCACCAGAACAAAGGGGAAGCGGCTTTAGCAGTCTGCAGTCTGCACTGAGATCCTAATGAAGCCAGCTCATGTAAGACATATAATGGAAAGCATGACAGCTATTCCACTCAGGCATGCTTCTGTCATTTGCCCCCTCAGAGGGTCTGCTGGGGCAACTGGAAGCAGGGTGGGGCGATTACTTCATATCATCATCATCAATGAAATGACATAGTGTAGGGGTGGCTAACCAGTCCAGCATTAAGAGCCCCAAAAGATTCCACACTCATTCAAAAGAGCCGCACAACAAAAAAGATGCCCACACTACAACAGCAAGAGTGACAAAAGCAACACTAGGAGTTTTTTGTATTTAAAATAATGTTTTCAAAATCATATCAACTCATAACAGGGTGAACAGCTATTCTGCATTCGCCTGGCGGCCCTCTATCGGCTATAACCACACTATGTAAGTTTAGCAGATCGGTTAGCGGATCTGTAGTTCAATTAAATGAGACATAAGACACTACAAATTTGACTTGCTTCGATGTGGCAATACATCATACTTTCATAAAATCATTCAACATACTCTACCTTGTCTGTTGACATCGTTATTTGCTGGATAAACAATTAGCGTGCGTGCAACAGAGGAAACGTGCTTTAGTGTTGCTTTAAAGGCCAACTTATAGGCCACATGTTCACCACCCCTGACATGGTGTATTAGCAGTTTGAGCACTGAATAAGGGCTGACAACTGAGATGGTAAACGGTAAAGTCAAATGAAAACAAAGCATTTTTTCTTTACAAAGATTATGTTCTAAGCACAAAATGTGTGAAGTCCTGACAGAATATAAAAAAAAAAACTGTGAGGATGTTGGAAAGCGACAGCTGTGGATTTTACAGTCTGCCGGTCAGCGCGGTCCGGCTCCGCTAACCGATGGCGCTGAGAGCCGAGCCAGCGCTGTGGTTTTACAGGCGCGGGAGGTCAGTAATGACCGTAATGTAATCCCGCGCCTCTGCCCTGCTGGCTGAGAAAACGGCCCCTGCAATCAGCCCTGACCCCTGACCCCTGGTCCGGCCCGGCCCAGCTGAGCGCCAGGTGGGCTGGACACAGCAACACCTCCGGCCCCAGCGGCGCTCCGGACGGCTCGCGTGTCTCGGCGTGTTGTCTTAGCGGTTGCGGTCCAGACTGCGCCGGCTCGCCGACCGGCCGGCCAGCTAGCGGAGATGGGAGCGAGGGAAGATATCGGATTCAGAGAGGAAAATAAATCTCTCATTCTCTCATTCTCTCTCTCTCTCTGGGTCTCCTTCACACAGTGTCATCCCCCGTGTTACTGAGACCTTTGGGCCCAGGCCAAGAATAGCGTTTATATTGGAGGCAGGAATTTGAATGTACTGTAATCACCAGGAGGGTTTGGCATTCTCTCAGCGCCAGGTTTTGAGATTGCCTCCATGTGCCATGTGCCATTATGGGGCCTTGTTTGAACTTACGTAACCTTTGGTGGTTTTGTTGGATATCTGAGATTTCCATACAGCACAGCATATCTTGATAATGTAAGGTTGTGTAACCTTCACATAGCGAAACAAATATTGTATGTAAGACTTGGTGGTGGATCACAGTGTACGGCAAAAGAAATAAGCAAACTAGTAGCAGAGTTGGCAAAATAGGTTTGAAATGAAAACGTGTGAACAGTTCTCCCGTCCTGCTGTATAATAACTGTTTTGAAGTCCTGCTGCGGGTTCTGTGATGTTGAAGCCTCTGCCCCTTCTCCCTGCTTCTCCACAGGTCCGTCACTTTGTGGTGTCCGTGAACGGCCTGAACGTCCTCGCGCTGGACTACCGCACCGTCAGCAACCTCATCCTGACCGGGCCGCGGACCATCGTCATGGAGGTGATGGAGGACCTCAAATTCTGATTGGCCGACCAACCCTCACGCCTCTCAGCAGGGCCGGCCCGTCGCCAGAGCAACACCACCCCCACGGAGCGAAGCAAGACTGGTGTCTGTCTGTGTCCCGCTGCTCTCCTGACAGACACCCTCCTCCTCCTCCTCCTCCTCCTCCTCCTCCTCTCCTCCTCCTCTTCCTCCTCTCCTCCTCCCTCCTGTGTCTGCTGCTCCTCTCTCCTCAGGCAGACGGCCTGATATGAGATTGAGGGGAGATGAGAGCTGACTGGCTCTCCTCAGTGTAGAGAGGACACGTTCTTTGTGCGCGAGACTCATTTCAAACCCCTCTGCACTGAACACAGCGAACATGCCCAAAGGAGAGCTTTGTCCCAGGAGACTCAAGGCTACCCTAATTCCTCAGAAGGACACCAACCATTTTGTATATTCCGATTCCAACAGACGTTCAGTGTGGTCTGGGACAGTGCTGCTGTACCACATGACATTGTATGACATTATAAACCCCATCAGTCATTTTGTTCAGCAGCATCTCATCACCTGGATGGCTGGTTTCATTTGTAGAATCCACAACTAGGGGGAAAATGCCACAACCGAACAGAATTAATGGTACTGGCTCAGACGCACAACGGCAGGATTTGGCACGAGCGGTGACGGACACGTTGAAGGTGCACCACTGTTGCCACCTGTGGTCTGGTAAACAACGCATACAGGGTTCATTGAACAAAGCTCTATACTGATAACCATGCCGTGTGGATGGGAGACTCTCAGGCTTGGACAGCAGTGGTACTGTGTGTCATTGCTGTTAGCACACTAACACCTGGATTGTCACTATCAAAGGGATTGATTGCCAAAGGCAAAGGTTTTGAGAACACTGCTTTGTGACAATCAAATGAGTCGTCTGATCACATGTTGTAACATACCAGTACTTTCTTATACAATATATCCAATGACATCATCACGTGACTCAGTTACCAGTCTTCTACTCAGTTACATCTCAAAACAGGAACACATCTGCCTACTGAAAACTCAGTGTAGTTTCATGACAGATGATGCAGTTAAGGGGGGTACACACATAAAGATAATTGGGCTGATTTAACCCCGATTTCCCCCCTTCCGACCAAAGACGGACAATGGACGATTATCTTAAGATCTTAAGATTATGTTATGAGATTCTCTTGTAGTGTGTGGTGTGTTAAGAGTCAACATTCTCCCGACAATAGCCTTTATGACACGACGGAAAACGCTCAAACATGTTTAAACATAATATTTGCGACTGGAAATCCTGTAGTGTGTTCCGAGGGCAGCCGAGAAAGATTCTTTTATCTTCATGTGTGGGTTCTCTCACAGATAAAAAATCGGTTGAGATTTATAAAATCGTTATGTGTGTACCCCGCTTTACAGAGTTGACATCATTGAGAGGTAACTCTTTTACAGGGTCTTTATACTGTAACCGTCACCTGTTAGTTTCTAACCGCCTGCAGTCAGTCCAAGTTATTGTTTGGTGGACGGGGCGTTTATCATGGCCTGTGACAGACAACTACAGTATGTGGAAACAGCCTGGGCACTCAGTGAGCACCGGTCTGTTGCAGGTCAAGCACTTAACACATGCATGCACTTAGTTACACGTACAGCACTCATTCACAACTGTGGCCTATTTAGCGTTGACCAGTCTTCTTTGGGCTTGCCGAGGCGGGGCTGCCCAGCTGGCCACAGGAAGACCACAGATAGAAACACTGGGATATGAGCCTGACCTCCATGAGCAGAGAACACCACTGTGCCACTTTCAAACTGTCCAACTGAACCTCTCCCCTTAAACGGTCCTCCTTTTTGATCTGCTAATACTCTGTGAAGGGGGTGAATTTACTGTAAGCAGCTTTCATAACCAGCAATGCCAAAGCCATCAGGTTTCGCTCCCAACACATTTGTGTAAATATTGCTGCTATTGGTCATCTGATTGTTTGAGGCTGAAACTGCAGCTGGCAGTTGGTTCAGCTTGGCATTGTGATGAGACATGTCCTTGCCTGGTTGTGAAACCCATTCCAGGGGATGCAGAATACAAGAATAGCGTTATATTACCTACTATGTAATAACATTCTACTATCATTCAAATAAAAGGAGAAATGCTCTGCTGATAATATTTATATATATATATATATATACATATATATATTCAGTGATTTTGAACTGGGTGCATAATGATATTGTGCCTATATTCACAGTACTACAGTTAAAAGTATCAAATAGATTGTTCATTCCACTACAAATCACAAATGGCAATTACAGTCAATTGAAAATACCAACTCTTCAAAGGGAATACTGTTGAGACACTCCAGAAAGCAATACACAATGGTGTACTGTATAGATCAATCATTATTCTAACCCGTAGTATTCCAGCATTTAACCTATTAGGCCTGTATTCATCATGGCGTTATCAAATAACTGATACACAACAGAAATACTGGAATACAGAGAATACGGTTACATTGGTTTTCTCGCTGGTATTTTCTTTATTGTGAAGAAGCATTTCTCTTTTGTGAATGTAGTGCTTTAAAAACGTCATCGTTCATGGTCCATGAAAAGATTTACCTGTACTGTAACTCACCATTTTGCCAAAACAATATTTAAGGAAATACTTGCATAGTCCTACTGTAGATTGGTGGCATAGGAGAATTTAGAAGTCCACTGTGTAGTTAAACATCTCTTCCATGTTGCTCTTGTCTGTAACCTTTGGTTACATCTATTCAAGCAGAGAGCTGTTGTTAGCAAAGACATGTAGTTATAACCTTATGACTATGTAGTACATCAGTCCGTACATCAACACCTTAAGTGGTATATTAATATAGAATATTGTGGTATTTTAAATGGATGCAGAAAATACAAAACTGTAGCGACTGTACTTAAATAAGAAAGCAGTCATAGTGTACTCCCAACCCAACAGTGTATATAAGACTGTTAAGAAGAAGAAGAAGAAAAAACATTTTTAAAAGACTGTTTTAACCTTTTTGGAGAAGTGTGTGTGATATGGTCGGAATATGTTAAAGTGTGCATGATGATTACAAAAGGAAAATAGAAACACTATGTGTTTGATACAGTATGTGCTTACTACAAAGTTCACAAGTAACATCTGTTAATGTGGAGCTGTCGCTTGTGTCGTATAGTGGACTGTGACACTCTTTCACGTGTTGTCTAGTCGCCATCTCTGAGGATGTTGATGTTTGTTTTTTTTTCTCGCTCACTTTGTTCAGTCCTCATCCACACAAGCTGATGAATGTTGTGAGAGTGGCCTAACCTCATGACCTAAAAATGTGTTGATGGTTTTGCTTTTAACGACAAAACCGTGTCAGACCAACACAACTTTAAATGCAAAGACAGTATCATGAGGCCTCAGAGTAGCCCTTCCCATCCCTGTTGAGAAATTGCCCTTCTCGACTCTCCAATGTATCAGTTCACACTTTCAAGTACATATTTCATTATTTCTGGCTACCTCTTTGCAAAAAAAAAATTACAAAAGTTGTCAGTGATAATCAAAATACTTGCAACATGTTGGATGACACAAGCACAAGATGTTTCTCTAATTGCATAACACCAATGTTGCTAAGCAAGGGTCAGCTATTTCACTTGTATATTCTCATGTGAAAATGCATGATAAACCCTTGCCAATCTTCAAACCAGATACTCAAACCAGCCATTACAATATCTGACAATCGGTGTTTGCTTTTCTCCCCCGACACAGAACACCGTAATCCCGTCATAGTCATACAGCTACAAACCTGCCATGATTGAGACGCCTCTTGAGGAAGGACGACTAGCTTTGTGAATCTCCCACAGTCGGTCTTTGATGGGCTGTTAAAAGTGGCTGCTGCGTTCAGGGCTCTGAGAAGGCTTGGGGTGATGGGGTGGTGAGAGAGCCAGAGCACTCCAGTGCGTATCAGTGTGGTCTGTAAAGTGGGAGAGAGCAGAGAGCTGATTTAACGCTCTCCAGTGCCACATCTGTCTTGCAGTGCAGCTCTTTTGCCACGTCTCATGTTTGTTCATAAACAGATTTATTAAACATTCTCTGTTGACTCGTTTTTCTCCCATGAATAAATTCAACTGAAGTTACACCAGGGTTATCATTCATTGACTAACAGAGTAGTCTGGTATGAGACAACATAAATTGCAGCTGTGCGCTATGATAGCAGTCTTTATGGATGATGCGTGGGTTTATCAAGACTATTAAGGTTACTTAAGTCAGATTAACACAAGTAAAATACCAGTACAAATTGAAATGCAATAATGCAAATAGTAGATGAAGTTGTGTTGAGACAGTACAGGGTAGCCTAAATAAGTGATGAATTGAATAAATATTAAATTGCATGTGCAGAGATCGACAGACATGGTCCATGGGTCATGGTGTAGAGGGAGACTGAAGAGCCCCATGGCTGAAGGTGACCAGATGTCCGAGACCAAAATTGAGGACATCATCCCAAACATTTGGAAAAAAACGGGACATTTTCAATTTGACTATGATTGAAATACAAGTTTTATTTTTAAAAAATGGGGACATAGGTCGTTTTTCTGTATTTTCCCAGGGGCAGGTAACCAAAAACGGGGACTGTCCCCTGAAACCGGGGACGTCTGGTCACCCTACCATGGCTGTGGAGGTTGGACTGGAGTAGGGGGGCTAATGCCGGGTCTGCGTCTTCACCAAGCATATGGTTGGTGGGCTCAAAAATAGTTTCCTCAGCTTGCTAGTGCGAGGCCTAAGGATCCTGCAGCGTCTCCCCGTTGGACGCAGGAAAGACAGTCCATCACTGGGATGTGTTGGGTTCTTGCTGGGGTTTCGTGCCCGGCACAGACACTGTATGCTGAAGGTCAATGATAGCAGGGAGGCGTTGATGATTTGTTGGTAATAAAGAGAAAATGAACATAATAACAGTATGGAGAGATACAGTATAGTCTGGCTATCACCAGACTAAGCTCTATCTTTTAAAGTTGAACATTAGTCTGGGGAGCCTGCTCTGTATTTATATTGCACAAGAGGCATAATCAGTGGGCATAGTTCAAATGATGCATTTGGATAGTCCTTCAACCAATCAAACCAACGATCTGGATGGGCCTGGTGGATAAGTTAGTTTGTGATTGGTTCCAGAAAACGTGGACAAGATGACAAAATGTGCAGGTTTCCAGCCTGAGCTGCAGGACAAAATCCAATCGCCGGCAGATTGGGCTGGTTTTACCCAGCCTTGGAGAGATAGGGAAAAGCAGGAAAATATGAAAAGTAAGAGTAAAGACAATGTTGAACACAAAAATAAAACACACTGAATAACCCAAACAGTGAATATTTACTTCTTGCTTTTGTGTACAGTAATATCAGATGCCTGACTTCAGAGAATGTGCTACTGTGTGTTCCCAATTTCAACGGGAATGTCCACAAGAGGGCAGGATAGCACAGCACTTTGCTGACTCAAACATCAGGTTCCCTTTAAACTGGCGTGCCATTTCTAACAGGGCCCTTATATGCCACTTTACATTTTTTCCATGTAATTTTGGCAGAACCATTTGAAACATTCAAACATTTATAGAAGTATGATGTGTGATTCCTTAAACGTTGTATAGGACTTCCATATCACAATACAGATCTAGTGACTAGACTAGTATGAATCTGGTCATCTGAATAGATAATAGATTAAAACATATATGTGCACAGATGTGGATGATTGACAGGTCGGAACAGAGCATTTTGCTCAACATACACATCAGGTGGGTGCACAGCGCACACACCATGACGTAGAAAGTGAAAGTAAAAACAGCATGGAGCCGACTAACCATTACGCAACACAGTAGACGCTAGTGCTCTTGAGTGCTTGAACGGCGTTTGTGAAAAGGGCTTTCCTGGACTTTCCTGCGCATCCCTGCGGAAGAATATAGGGCCTAAAAGCATAGACCTACTTTTTGTCCACATATCACAAGCACAAGCAATTTATGTAACTTGAACACAAAACTTTTCTCGGGATGCATGTGCATTATGCACTACATGAATTAAACATCTGACATTTTGGACTTTAAGTTCAGTAAGACTTTAACAACAAGTGCGTTATAAAAGATGAAAATGGTTTGTGAAAATGGATGCTGCTGTACATTTCAACATAAGTAGGCATGATTTACTGATCCCGCTATAGCTTGCGCGGGGTCAGTATGAAAACAAGTCTTTGGAGCCAGGTACTGGGCTGAGCTAAGTAGTGTTAGCGTGCACTGCAATCACCCTTTGAAAACGTGGGCGAGAGATTTTCTGACACCAGTAGGCTACTTACAGTCTAACAGCACAAAGGCATATGGCAGAAGAGTAGGCTATCTTTCTTTTACCCAATAGACTCTGTACACACAGAGGAGGATTTCAGAAGTGACATTCATTATTCATATGTCTCAAGACAGTACTGTACTGTGATACAGAGTGGTTTGATGTGATTTTTGGAAATACCTATATAAAGTCTGTGGGGAAAATGTCCAAGAAGTTCCAGTGAGATTTACCTTAGATATTTTAATCTAAAAAACATTTATTTGAATACAGTGAGTTCTATCTTAATACATCTGACATTATCGGAATACATTCAACAAACTCAGTTATGATCTTTCGAAAGTGATACTCTCACAATTATTCCGATCTAGATATTTCGAAAATACCTGCACTCGAATTCACAGTCTCTACAGTCTGTACATGGCTGAACTCAACAATACGGTGAAAGATCCAATCAGAGACAGCAGGCTTTTGTTCTGCCAGACAGCACCGCAGACATATCACTACACAAAGGGGTCTCGGGTACTCTTGGTGACAAGTGATGGATTGGTCTTATCAGATGTCGGCACTCCCCCAACCATGCCCTGAAGCATGTCCCTCAGAAAGCAAACACACAAGCCTGGAAATGAGGGTATGTTGTTGTCAGGGAGAGAGTTTTGTTTTGGCCCACACTTTTTTTTTTTTAAATTGCAGAGGAATGGCAGATGCAAGACGGGGCTGATTAAGCAAGCAAAATGTGGAAAAGATGGTCAGGGCTGAAAATGTAATGGAACTGAATAATTCTTTTGAAATTACCCTCTGGTTTTGTTCAGGTGACCTTAATTTGCAAATGAGTAATCATGCCTCTGAACAAATGAATGAAGCATTCAGAGGGAAACTGTATGATTTCTAGGTAAGTAAATTAAACAGAGAATGATAAAATGCTGAACTGTTGTTCCCCTATTCTGTGGGCTCGCGTAGGTGACGTGGGACACATTTATCAGGCCTAAAGGTGCTGACCCTTTTTACGGACATGACCCCAGTTTAACACCCTATTATGACGCCTATTTCCAAAAGACTGCTTTAGGGTTACCTGTTTCTTTTAAAGCCCTGTAGCCTACAGTATGTAGTTGAGGTGAAGTTGATTAGAAGACCGTAGACAGGTGAGCGTGCACACACACACACACAAACACACACACACACACACACACACACACACACACACACACACACACACACACACACACACACACTCACACACACACACACACACACACACACACACACACACACACACACTCACACACACACACACATACACACACACACACACACACACACACACACACACACACACACACACACACACACATTTGTTCGTCAAACACTCTAGAATGTGCATAGTCTCAACTTGTTTTCATTCACAGTGATTCATTTATTCAGTACTTTGCATCCATAAGGATTTCTTGGGTTATAGTTACAGAAATACAGGAGGTCTGTGAGACCCCCCCCCCCCCACACACACACACACACCACCACCACCACCACCACCACCACCACCATCACCACCACTACTGAAGTCCACTGGCTAATTAGAAGACTATGACTAATGTCAGGGTCCTTCCGTGTCTGAAGTGAGGAGCCCACTGTGATTAGCTGAAGCTGCGTCATTTAGTCGGAGAGTAATGCACGGGGGAAGGGTGAGTTCAGAGGCTCGGCCTGGTCCTCCTGTCCAGAAACAGCTGTCTCCTCACAGGGCAAAGCTGAGAGGAGGGGATCGTTCCGAGAGCCTGCAGCCACGGAGAGGTGATTCTCTCACAGGACCAAAAATGAGTGGTCAGGGAATGCAGGAAATCTGCACTGTTGACCTCAGCTTGATGGGGAACGTAGCCAAAAGAGATTTTGTCTTTGAAAGGAGGAAGTAAGTATCTGAACAACAGGTGTATGAAACGTTCATTCTGCAGGGCAGAATCAGGAAGCATTGCTCAGTCTGTGGATGCACAACTCAAAGCAATCAATAAGACAGTAGACTAGATTGTGAACAGTGCGCAGATAAAATCCTCAAGTACTTGTCAATGCCCCTAAGGTAATGAGAATTTAGAAAATATTAGAGAAATAAATGTTAGCTATATGGGAAGTAAAACTGTTTTTATGTTTGTTATGATGATTGGGTTGCTGTGTTATTAGAAACAGTGAAACCTTCAAGTATGTCATTAAAAAAATGAATAACTTTAACACCTGTAATGAAGATATTATATGCTATTTCACGGTTTGATAATTGTTAATTGAAGAGGCAACCAGTGTAGCTTATTAAACTGGTTTAGCTGTTATCTTAAGAATATAAATGTTGCCCATTCAGATACAGTACGCAGCCGTAACAGTCTGAGCATAAAACCCCACATCCCAGCCTCTTGTGATTCCTTTCCAAATCCTGCAGAGGCTGCAGAAGAGAAGGTGATCTCTGTGTGCGAACTCAAGAACGGCTCAGAGTCACCCGGAGACATTAATGCATTTATTCATGGGGGCTATCGGACCCGAAGACTGCTGAGTCACAGTTGTGGGCAGGGACGGGAGAGGGGGGTCAGACAAGAGAACATCACTGAGGGGCTTCAGACACCTCTAACTGCACGGTCAGTGGTGTTCCGTGGTGTCGCCACAGTTTGGGGCTCTTTGGGGACAAGTGTATATATATATAATTTAATTACACAGAAATCATTTTAAAAGACAGTTTTAAGAGGGATTATGGAGTTGTGGCCCTAAAACCAGGGAGCTAAAACAAGCAAACTCCTTTCAATAGTATACTGCAGAGTGCAGACCAATTTCCTCACAAATGAACTGGGGATTTCTTTGTCAATAACGTATAGTGAAAGCTTTACTTTAATAATCAAAAACAGCACAGCTCGGAAGGCTATAGACAGCAGTTATGTTGAGCTGCCCTTGACATGACCATATTCAATCAAAAAGAATTTGAATGCGATCCAAAAGTATTTGCTCATTAAACACATATCAAAAAGTGGCAAATTGGCCTATCATGGCCTATCTGTGTCTCTAAGCTAATTAGAATTGGGCATGTGTGCCAGTGGAGAACATTACATTGTGCAGGATTAGAAATAGCACTGCATTCCCAGTGCCACAGAACAAAGACCACAGCTAAACGCGGAACTCCAAGGAACATTCTCCTCAACCTGGTTCTTATACGGGCTGTCTTTGTTATTGGACCGGTCAACAGTACATTGTTATGTCTACATCTACGACATCTTTTCTTCTTGTGCCTCTACCACATATAGACGAACAAAGACTTTGAGTTTGGTTGGTCAGATCACTTTTAGTAATTTCTTGATGTTACCTGATTATCTTACCTGGCAAAAGTTTCTGAGGTAATGCAAGGGCTACATTAATTCAGATTCCACGACAAACACTGACTTTACTCACTCTTCTCTCTTTCTCTCCTTGTCTAAAGAATAAATGTATTTTTTTTTCTTTGCAAGGGAAGTTCATTTCCATAACATGCTCAGACTGCTAGGGGTGTATTGTATGTTGCATGTATATTAGAGGGGAGGAGTTTAATTGCTGTAAAAGTTGAATGAAAGATAAAAATGGTACTGAATGAGTCCAGCCCAAGGTTTGAAGCCATGCAGGCACAGAAATGACTGATATTGATGCCTATCGACTCTCTGGACCTTTCAGTGGGGTGTAGGGCAGTGTAGAAAATCACAGACCTCCCCAGACTCCTATCTCATCTTATGTAAAATGTCCTACCCAACACCCAACTGCCCCAATCCCCACCAGCCAATTTTCTGAGTCAAAGTCTCTGTAAAATGTTTACAGTAACTCCATAAGAAAGTGCAACTTTACCTGTACCTGTTCCACACAAAATTCTGAATAATTATTTCAATTAACTAATTCTAACTGAAGATTTGTAAGTAAACATAAAACTATTGTAAATGCAACACCATAGCCTAAATAACCATAACCCAAATGATATTGTAAAATAATGCATTTTTCAAAACATCACCTCTACATCTACAGTATCTAGTGTGTATTGCTTATCGCATGTCTTTTTTGAGAACAGCATCAAGCTGTTTGAAGAGATGTGCGCGTGCATGCGCCCGATTCGTAAGTGCACTCACAATGCAGGTGCCATGGAGAGATGCGCTGCATTTGCTCACAGGAAGTCAGTCCGGGAGGAATGCCAATCCACTAACCAAGTAAACGAGCAAAATGGAAATACCTTTTCTCGTCAAGTCAGGTCAGGTGGTCTACTAAACGTCTCCAGTTCCGGAATGTCTGAGGGGGGTTTTAGAATTTCTTCGGAGTTGAGCGTTATAATTGGTTGAGTTTCCCCTCCTCCTAGCCGGCGAGGATGAACTGAGCACTCTGAAGGGGATGGGTGAATAGCAAAGGACGGAGCACCCACTTGGATCTTAGGACTGGACAGAGTAAGGGCGTGTGGAAGAACGTGCTTCAAAGGACTCGGCGTTGTTATTATCCACTGGGAAAACCAAGGACATAGCCTACTGAAATTAATGACTGATCAGGTAATGTGCAGATTTCTTCATTATTATTTGTATACATTATGAGTCAGATATTCCCAAGTGGGAGCTCTGAAAGTGACATAACGAACTCATCACCACTTAGTCTATCAGGCAGGAACACCATCCAACTGTGCTAAAATAATTTGACCTCAGGATGTGACCGGTTCACTCAGAAAACTGAATTATTCGACTGACTGTGTTGGCATGTTGGATATTAATGCACCGTTTATACAAAAAGGAATAATAGATAAGCCAAATTGCAATTGGGATTGCATTAAACTAAGCTGTAGCCTAATGTTGACGAAGACCCGTCTGTTAATTTCTGTTAAAATTGAATGAACATTGTGTCCGAAGTCCTAGCCTGTAGTAGGCTATGTGTTGACAGGTAGGCTATCTTAAAAGTTCCTATTTTTGTAGGCTACAAAAGAGATGAAAGATCAACTTTATTTGCATGAAGTTGATGATTTTGCCTTCAGTTTTATTTTGATTCCAAAGTGGCTCATATCTTTTGAAATAGGAAACCGTTGTCAATGTAAATTAAAAGTTTCACAAATTATCAAAAATGTTGCTCTGTAGCACATCAGAAAAATATAAATAATCATAAAATAGCCCAAGTCTCAGTTTGAAAGAAGTAGGGAATAATTTCAGCACATTTTGGAGATCAGCCACTTTGTGAATGAACGCTTGCCAATCACATAAACTTTTCAACAGTCAGTCTCATACCCTTACACTTCTCATTCAGAAACTAGACTCAGGCAAGCAGCTGCCACATCCATCAGTGAAGGGGTTAGGGAAAACCAGTGATGAAGTGACAGCCAGGAGAGGAGAGGTCCTTGTGGTTATTCTCAAACCTGACAATGGAGCTGAGGAAGTACTCATCAGCAACTGTCTATCATCTTGCAACAAAGTCCTTGCTGTTTGCTCATGTCTGTGTGTGTGAGTGTGTGTGTTCCTGACACAAAATGCATACCCCTCCCCCTTCCCTCTCTTCTTTTCTCTCCCTGACAACCTCTTCCCCCCATCCACCACGCCGCACCCCTCCTCCTCCATTCCCTCACACCCCTTCAAGGATTAGTGTGCGGCTTGATCAAACTCACCCTTCCTCCTCCCTGGCTTCCTGTCTCTCTAGGTGTGCAGGCAGCAGCAGCATCGCACAGCCACTCACTCATAGGACAGGATGCAGGGAGTCAGACTCGGGACGGAGGGCTGGTGTCTGCTGGTCTTCATGGCACTGCTGGCCTGTGCCCCCAGTCCTGCCCAGGGACAAGGTATAGCTTCCTTTTCACTCCCCCCCCCCACCCCGCCTTTAGTGTCTGATGTGCAGCTTTCGTCCCAGCATTGTATGGGTTGTGCTGGTATTTTTCCGTTCCACAGGAGTGTTGTGGTCTTTGTGTCATCGCTAAAGTTGAAATGTTTGGCTGAGACGTGGCTCTCTTGGTCGTTTTTTGTTTCAATCAGGTTTGATTCTGATGGTTAATCTGCACTTGATTAATGAAGCTGATATTTTGGAAGGTTTTTTTTTCTTTTTGTGGTGAAATATTTTGTTGGGTTCAATCACAGTGTTTCTCATTTGGTGCATGCAAGGGGGAAAATGACATCTCCTGATTAGATCAGCGCTGCTGTGTTTCCAACGGGGGGGAAACAAAGCAACACAATCTGTTCTCCTATGGGATCATACAATAATATCCCTCAGGGAGACTTAAAAACGTTTAATTGGTTGGTCGGCTTGGACGGAGCTCGCATTCCTTCCAGGCCCCTCCGAGTGGAAGGAGCTCGACGACGACGGCAGCGGCGGCCTCGGAAGCATATGGAGGGGGTGGGTCTGCGGGTCGTCTGGACGAGGGCCACGGGGCTCTGTCTTTTGAGCGGGCAGGTGCAGGTGCATGCTGTGTGCGGAGCGGGACTCCTCTGTCACAACACTTAACCTCCAGCCCCTCCGCTTAAACCCGGCCACCTCAGGTAGTCCCGTTGCGCAATTGTAAACTTAAGCAAAGTTAATTATTTTTTCCCCTTTTCAGTGCTGTTTCCTGGCTCTTTCTATAGGTCTCGACTTGGCTGCTGGTTTGCTGATTTGGTTGTTTGCTTTTGCATAGCCAACCTAAAGTCTGAATTGAGCTTGTGACAGGACTTATCAATGGTTTAAATAATGCAGATAACCTGAGCTAGCCACTTTCTGAGGATTTAGTGCAATATAAAAGCACAATTCAAACTAAGCTCAATAACTTGTTTTTTTTTCTTCAGGTGTAGGGATTCACTTAGTATTCACAATTCAATTGTCCTTGTCTGCTATCTCAAATATTAGGCAATTGAATACGTCTGACTGTCTAAAAGTGCCTTTTTAGCATTCAAATGAGGTTTTGGAATTTGTTTATATAATGCTCCTGACAGAAATAATCAAGCATCAAGTATTTTCTGTCAGGACTGGAGGTCTCTCACAACACTTTGCAACAAGCCGATACAAGAAAACTCATCTCAGCCGATGGAGGCCATTTCTTAGATGGAATTGTTTAAAAAATAATTTCAGAGAGATGGAAAAATAATAACGTCTTGAAACAGACCACACAAAGAAAATAGGTCAACGAAAATTGTAAAAAGACAAATATCCCCAAACACAACCAGTGCTAGACACAAAAAAACAACGTCCCAATCCCTAGTCTCATTTAAACCTTAATGCGTGATAAGACATGGTTTAACCGCAAATGAATAAATCTGCATATGCATTGAAATATTGAAATGTATCAGTGTGGATGGGGATGGGGGTCTTGTCTCCCAGTCTGGAAACATGTTGTATTTCATGTCAGATCAGGGCGAGGGGACTAAGACGTCTGACAGTTGGCATGTCAGGCTCTATCGCATTTCTTTCCCTTCAGCCTCTCCAGAGACTGTATTAATATTTTAATTCCCCCTCCAGGGATTTCTGTGTCAGTTTTAAGAGATAAGCGTCTGAATGGGGTGAGGGAGGCTTCAGTTAAGGTAAGGCGTGCGGCGGAAGTGAGCAGATAATAGGGCTGAGTTTTAGTAAGTGCTATCTGCCGACGACACACAAATGGAAGACGCCAAGCCACATCAAAGTGCAAAAGACTTTTTTCGCCCCTGCTCGGCGTTGCACTAATAATGTACAGTGGAAGATAGTGCAGAACCGTACGCTAACGTCTATCTTTTAAGTCACAAGTCAGTGCTTGTCACACGCAGACTGCTGTGCCGCTCTTTCATGTCCCATCAATGCTAATTGGAAGAGAAGCGCAGGGAGGGGCACGGAAGGTAGAGGAAAACACACAGTGACGTTTTTTTTCTTCGGGGGAATCCTCAGGCTGCCACAAGCTTTATTTCCGTGGAATTCAGAATGGAGCAGCAGTTGACAAATCCCGTTTTCTGGCACATTTGGACAATACTGAATATGTGGGGTTTCTACATCAATGGGATTATACAATTTGTGCATTGCAACAAAGTAGAAGTGAATAAACAAGCACCGACTCGGATGGTACAGTATACACAGGCCTTGCTCAGGCAGTATTTGAGGGTAAATGGTGTCATATATTATAGCTACCTGCATACTGACTAGGTTTCCACAGCCTCATGTGTGTCCATCCAGATAGTGTACACTTTGTCCTGATGATGCGCTGTTGAACTTGTCTCATGTTGCCTTGGTGCTATCTGGAACTTATAAACTCATGATTCACTTTGATCATAAACGAGCAACCCCAATGAATGATTTGTTACAGTAGGCCTTGTAACAGCTGGCGTTTTGCATGGTGATACTTTAATGATTCTCATTAAGAGTCCATCCTTCAAGCCGCGCTTGAAATTGACCCTCGCAGAGCATAATCTTAGGCGCTCAAACAGGCGTCTAGGGTTGTATGTAACAAGTTGCAGCTGACCAGAAGTAATGTGATGAAATGCAAAAGGTATTTGTGCAGAGTGAGATGTCCTACACAAACACAGACACTATTTGCCCAAGCACTGACTGAATTTGGAATGGACTCCCCATGGAGAGGGGAGGTGTGTTACTCAACAAAGAATATAAATCTTCTGCCATATTTCAGGTTGGTGAGCTTGGTACCGTTTTCAGTAGTTATCTTTCTCCCCATAAAATTCAAATCTTTTATAGCCTTCATTTGGGTACATGTCTGGATGTGGTCTTGGGATATTAAGTCAGTTCTCTTTCCTACACTGTGTATTACTCCTTGTACTCCAGGAAACATTTCTGCATTGAGCTCCTTAGGAGAACCTTTTTTTTGATCTTTTGTCTTGTTAAAAGGACTTTCTTAGAAGAAGAAAAGCTTCAGTTATACAGTTTTTAAACCCTTATGTTGGGGTACATATTTTATTCTCCTCTGAATACATTTTTCGGATTGTATAAATTTGAAAATTAAAACTGGTTCTTCTATTGTGCTACATGCAGGATGTTTCATTGTTGATAGCGCAACTGTCTTCACCTGAGCAACATGGGCCGCAGCTTATCCTTTACAAAAAATAACTGCAGTTATGGGACAAAAAAATGTATCTCCTGCTTATGAACTGCAAACAATTCCTCCAAAATGGCAACAACAGTTATAACACATGAAGTAGTGCAGTTATTTTTTGTAAGGGGGGGACTTCTGTGATGTTACTTTCTGCCCTGTACTTGCCTGACCTATAGTGTTATGACAAGGGTGTAGAATTGGTAATAGACTTTAACGCAAGCAACTCATTTCACAGTTTCTAATTCACAGTAATTCACAGTTTTGAAGGATTATTCTAGAACTCAGAGGAGCCAATATGGGTCTCAATAAATGATCTCAACACAAGGCAAGACTTTTGTCTGAGTGTGTGGAAGCAGGGCAGAAAGTATACGTCTTCTGAGGGATATTTGCTGTGCAGTGGTGGTACTAATGTGGTGATTTCAAACGCTTTGGGGATGGGGTACAGTTAGGGGTTTAGATGGGGGACCTGCTTCTGGTCTGAACCCATATCATATTCTCTTCTCCCGCAGGCTCTTTCCAGTAGAGATCTACAATTCATGTGCTCCTTGGCTTATTTCCATTGTTTGGTGGAAATGCCAAGTAGATATGCAGCATTTCCCTGCCATATTATAATTAACATGTAAAATATACTGCCTGAAACATAATATGAAGCACCTGCATTTTGACAGTCATTAACCTACATTTTACCATTTACTTTTTTTCACCCGGTGATGTAGAAGAGAATATGACTATAGAATCTCCCCTTAACACCAAGGTCTCCTTAATACTTATAGTCCTCCTATAAACCTTGATTTATATATGATAATCCTAAAAGGATTTTAGAGGGTGATACAAGTAGTTACAGATATTAGTGTTTCCACTTGTTATTGGTTTATGTTATGATTATTCTTAGTTATATAGAGTAACATTAAATCTGTTTTCATCGGAGGGAGGAGAAATGTTCCTTGCTACTGCTCCAAGTTGTAAAAAGCACATACTCGACCATTTAGCTGCAAGCTGTTTTTAGTGACTTTTGGAAGCTATGAGGTTTGATAACTCTATTGGGAACACTACTGAAGATGAATAATCTGTGTTATTATTGAGTTATTTCCCTTGATTTCTTACAGTCCCAGCTCCACGCAGACTCCGCTTCAAACTACTTCCTTCTGGAGGATTAACCGTAACATGGAAAGAACCAAAGGGGGACTATGATGGCTATCGATTTGTATATGACAGTGTTCGAGGTAAGATTTGTGCTGTGATCTATTTAGATATAATTTTTCCCCTGATTTTAATTATTCAGCGTGAGATTTGCAATTGATGTTGGCTGGATGACCCAGGTTCGAATCCGGCCTGCGGTCATGTCCCAATCCCACCCCATCTCTCTCTCCCTCTTGTTTCCTGTCTACCTCTTCACTGTCCCATAATAATAAAGGCAAAAATTTAAGTTTAGATAGAGAAGGCTCATTTCAAAACCCATGAGATTTAGCTCCCCCTGCTAGCTCGCTCGCCTCCCAATCCGAGATGCTGCAAGTTGCAGGTTCGAGTCCGGCCAGAGCCACATGGACGGACACACAACACGACACCGTTACATTGGTTTGCGTGGGACGTTAGATGTTGCGTGAGACGAGAAGCCATGGAAGCCACGAGATGAGTCTCCACTGAACAAGACGGAGGGAGGGAGACACAACGGCAGGGAAACAGGAGCGTGACGGAGCAGTGGGAATGTCGGCGCCTGACGATCAGTCCACATGGGCTGCGTTCCCAAACCTGTCAGTCCATGTCCCTTTGGATTAAGGCGTCTGCTAAATACTGGTCAAAACATAGTTTACATAAACTTAGTCCTTTGTGGTGTGCCACTGACTTTCTGTACGGATTTCTGCCGAAATGCAAAAATACCCTTCAGACAAAATGATCTTCTAAACATCGAGTTTAAAGAGGTGTGACAGGGTATCTCAGGGGCTTGGAGAGGGACAGGTGCTTGTGGGAGTTTTTGGACTCAGTCATCGTTTCTGCTCGCCTGCAGCCAGAGGAGGACTTGTTTTGGCCAGGGAGGCGTTCCAGAACCCTGCCTGCATCCGCTGGAGGTTGCTGTCAGATACGAGCTCTCCACTGTTCCCCTGTTCGCTGAGCTCAGGCCAAAACGCACAACAGACCTGGCAGATAAGAGTTGTCATAAATGAAAACGTACATCGCATCCCGCTGTGTAGTGTTTTTGTGCAGACAGTCGCCGGTCTCCCGCTCTTTGACAGCAGCAAGCCTTTTTCCAGGGAAGGGACTCCTCCCATCGTCAGCGAAAAAACGCTCGGCCAAAGTACCCCGATTACATTAAATACAAATAAACTTCATTGTCTGGCTCTCGTCAAAGCCCTTCAGCTCTCTAAAGCCAACTCTGAAGCCAAGTGTTTTGTTTTATTTTTTCATTGAACAGGAGACCAATTTCATGAATGGTTGCCAAACATACATTTCATGATCAAAGCCGCTCTCTCGCTCACACACGGAGATAATGTTCAGTGGGCCTCTGTGCCTCAGAGACATCAGGGCCATTCTCCTCTGCTACTGTTCTGATGGTGCCCTGGTGTGGCACTATGCTGTCCCCAGCACTTTTTTCAGCCACTTTATTTCCCCGCGCGCCACAATCTGCAGACTCATCACCCTACATGTAGATCCTTACTTCAACAACCTACTTCTTTGCTGTTAACTGTCCTCCCCAACAGACAAAGCCCCCTTAGTGTTGCTGATAAGGCAAGTGTTTTTTTCCGCAGACTCCCCCTTCTCAACCCACCCCTCCAACCTCTGATTGATCTTCATGCACAGCCAGATTTAAATAAGTCTGATTAGCCAGTAATCTGAAAGGTGAAACACAGCAGTGTTCCCCTGAGGACTCTGGGAGAAGTAGCTGAGTGAACTGCTCATACTTTGAGCTTTGTGTTGGGATAAACCATTAAGATGAAGTTAAGTCGAGCTGGCAGCCTGCTAAGCGGCTAATGTAAGACGATATGCTCGTGGGGTGATTTTCTACACACTACTACTTGTGTGGACAGGGTCCCAGGAGGGAAATGTGTCTCTCCGCTTTGCCATCCATAACTTGTACTCGGCTTAGCACAGAAAAATATGTGGAATGGATACTCGGGGCCCAGTTCTGGAAAAATGAGAATTTGTTGCCAGGTCCTAATGTTACTTAAACACCGTAAACAGGCTCCAAAAACGTAAACCAAACCTATGTAAATGTGGCCCTGCCATCTGTACTCAGCAGCGATGGACATACAGTGGATGAGTAACTTTGTGAGGCAAAGGTCTAAGTCCAGCTTTGCATATACAGTATGCTGAGAAATGCATTTGGGGGTCAAAGGTCATGAGTAGAGAATAAGGAAATGTCTGACCACTGACAGACCCGCAGGCAGAGAACAGTCTCTGCATCTCTGGATCATTTAGCTCACTAGGTATGTAATCCAGCCTCCGGTAACGTCAACGTCCCTCGGGATTTGTGTACAAATGGAGAAGTGACAGCAACACACACTGATAATGACTTGCCTGACATTTGCATCGGTCGCCTACATTACTCCTCAAGCCTCCCGTAACGTCTCCTCCTGGTCTCTCTCTGGTCAGCAGCGAAACCGTAGCGTGCGAGTGATTCCCTTTCATCTCTCTCCATTAGGAACGTACAGACTCCCACAGTCTCCCACACAGACTCCCTTCCCTCAATGATAATCTGTGCGCTTGACCTTGCTGGTGTTGGACGATTTGTTAGGTTTGTTAGGAGTAATGGAGGAAGGCTCGGCTGATACGCATGCTAATTCCTCAGCCCTCCTTCCTGCTCTCACAGGTGGAGAGGAAAAGGAGCTGTTTGTTCCCAAAGGAGAGAACAGAGTGATGCTGACTGATATCAGTCCTGGGAAGCAGTATGTGGTCAGGGTCTTTGCTATGAGTGGGAGGAAGCAAAGCAAAGCCCTTCAAGGGAAATATCCAGGTAAATACACCACTTTTCTTGTTGTTGTGGATTTTGTGCAGTTTTATGCAAATCTGCCAAGTTAGTAAACAACACACACATGCACACACACACACACACACACACACACACACACAGACACACACGCGCGCGCGGACATACGCGCACGCACACACACACACACACACATTTTTTTTATACTGAGAAATTATAATCAGCTAATTGTTATATCTATGTGTGTGTGTGTGTGTGTGTATGTGTGTGTGTGTGTGTGTGTGTGTGTGTGTGTGTCTCCAAATAGCACTCTATTTTCACAAGATAAAGTGAACAAAAATGAACACACAGCATATTCCTTTTCATTCATCTAAGACTTCTTCTAGGCACACAAAATGTTTATTTAGAATATTCATAATATTTATTTGTACATTTTGCTTAATCCGTGTCATGACTGGCATTGTGTAGTGTGACCAGTTTAAAGGAAATCTCTGCTATAATCATGCTTTTTTTAAAAAATATTTATGAACAAAATGTGAGAGACATAAGCCTTTCGTTTGCAGAGAAGAAATCAGTAATGTTTTCTATGATCCAAGTATTCATATTCATTTATCATTATAAATGCATTCATAAAGGGTTATACGCTATTCATAACACCTCATAATTATTGACATTAATACATAACTATTTATACTCTTCATGTATAACTATTTATACAATGTATACTCATGACTGAATTCATAAAGCATTACAATGTTACTATATAAGCCTTTTCAGCTTATGTCATGATTGCATTCACAAAGCATTATAAAACTTATTTGACCTCTTGATAATGGCAATGATGATATCTTTACTCTAAAGCTTTTTAAGCAGATTCGGTGAATTCACCAAATGATCTGTTACCAAGATTTGTAATATACTGTTCAGTACACTAACAGAAATAGTTTACTACGCTAGCATGTCATTATCTGAGGAGAGACTCTTCAAGTTGACCTGGTTCATGCCTTCTTAGGCCCAATTCACATCAAAGATCCGCAGCGAGACGAAACCGTTGCAGAAGTTGAATGTTGAATGAGCGGTGTGAATTAAATGTTGCACGTCATCGCAAGCCGTTGCAAAGCATTCAACATGTTTAGCTGTTGCGAGGTTTTAGAACATTGTCGCGAATCTTTGGTCTGAACCCCACTTTAGGCCTAGCAGCAAATGTATCTATCGAACATACAGATAAACGGTGCTGCCAACTCCAAATTTAGTGTTTGTGTGGGGGGGATATTGTTTTTTTTCTGTTTTATTGTTCTTGACATATTGTATTAGCCTGGAAAACCAGCGCCAACTGCTGGACGGCAAAATGTTTTGCCTGCATTTGGGTCTGGCCTCGGACCATTGAACATTTTGAAAACACTGCCCTGAATCTGGCAGAAACCAATCACAACGCAGAGATGTGTTTTGAATCAACGCGGGCGGGGCAGAGGGCTCTGGGGCGGGGTTTTGAGGGATCGTTGGCCTATAGGCACAGACACGGTTTGAAAGACAACGGGTTGTGCTCATCAACAATGTTCCGTTGTATCCATTGATCGAGGCCAGACTAAATTAGACATCCAATCCATTTAGGCTGGTTTATCAGGCTAATATTGTATCCAAATGGGAGAAAAAGTGACACATGTACGTGTATAAATACAACATGATGAGAACAGTTGTGTCATGACTCATGAGGCAATTTGCTTTGTTGTTTTTATTTACCGCAGGTAAACAGCGGGAGCCTGAGAGCGAGGACGTTCAGCCGCAGGGCCGCAGGGAGTATGGCTCTGCTGCAGACCTCAATGAGATATCAGGAGGTAGGAGGCATCTCTCCAGGCCCTGTTCTGCCACATGGAAGACCACAGACAAGCCTGCCCAGAGGGAGGGAGGGAGGGAGGGAGGGGGAGAGAGAGAGAGACAGAGAGAGAAAGAGAGAGAGAGAGAGAGAGAGAGAGCGAGAGAGAGAGCGAGAGAGAGAGAGAGAGAGAGAGAGAGAGAGAGGGCTGAGTCGGCAGGGCTCTTATTGCAACCGGTCAGGCTGATGATTCATGCGAGGACGTGAGGGGTTTGGGATGAGCCGTCTCTCTGCGTCTGCTCCCTCTGCGTTGCCCGTGGTCTGGTGAAAAAAAAAAATGGTGGCGAGAAAAGGTTTTGAAGGGAAAGGCTCGGGGGCTTCAGCTGAAATTTCATTTGTTGACTTCCCTGTTGGATCGGCTGGTGTAACCACATTGGCTGAGCTGTGTGTGTGTTTGTGTGTGTGAGTGAGTGTGTGTGTGTGTTTGTTTTTCTTGTATCACAGACAGTCAGAGGGACATAACTGCCTTTGCAGTCTGGCCATGATGTCTACGCAAAGCTTCATTACTGGTGCTACTTCCCGTAACACATTATTATACAGTACCATGAAAACAAATAACATGCAAGAGCTGCCAAAGGAACCCTGACCAAATAGTTGCGGGATGGGTAACCATTTAAAAATATTGTCACATCAAATCAGAAAAAAGAGCAGCCTGCGCATATTCTGGCTTTATTTGTGTTGCAATTATCCTAAATACTTTTCATATGGATCAGGAATTTGAATGTCAACAATAGCACTAATGCAGTTAGCATTTTGTTTTAAGGTCTTGGAAAACTGTTCAGAGCTTGGATTCTGTGTGATAGTCCAGCTACATGTATTCCAGGTCAAAAAATTGTAGTAGTAAGGTCACAATGAGACCGTTGGTTGCAACCGTGAGCTGAATGAAAATGTGAATCACTTGAATGCTTTGAAACTGGGGGACACAGTGCAGGTTATCTGTGGCTATTCATTATTTAAACACTGGGAAA
Organism: Sardina pilchardus; assembly: GCF_963854185.1. Lineage (NCBI taxonomy): Eukaryota > Metazoa > Chordata > Actinopteri > Clupeiformes > Clupeidae > Sardina > Sardina pilchardus. The sequence goes on along the minus strand of NC_084996.1, from coordinate 5,388,932 downwards.
GCAATGCTCTGCTGCTCCAAGCCCTGCAAATATCCCCCTTTTTGCGTAGGACGGGTTGTTTGTCTTGTCTCTGGGGCTTTTGTTGCAAGGCCATGCATTTGCAGTGAGTCAGTTGGCTCCAGACCTACTTGAGATCTTTAATTTTGGGATACCTCTCGGTTAGCCTGCCAAATCACAGGGGTTTAAAGAAAAGCTTCCTTCCCAAGAAGTTGAAAGAGAGGGAAAGCTTAACTGTGCCAGGCTTTCTTCAAAGTAATTAATGAAATGATGTGGCACATCCACCCCCAGTAGGGGGTTGATCTCCGTAAGTCCATCGCTGTGCAAGATGAGGGAGGCCGATGCTCTCCGACTGTTAAGGGCATTGGTAATCCTGGTTGACATGTGCCGGGCATCTCGATTCCCAGGCTACATGGGGCAGCAATGCTCGCTACATAAAAGAGTGAGATGGTCCACCTAACTGTTGCGCTCTCGTAGGAATGTTCAGTTGTCTGGTTCATTAAATCTGCGTTTGTAGAACAACATGGGAGCTGCTTCCAGCAAATTTCCCGAAGACAGTCTCTGAATGTTGTTTTGTTGCTGCCAAACATAACACTGTGAAATGACAAAGGCTCTTTTTGCTGGTTGTAGTAGCAAGAAAAAAAAGGTTCGGCCTGTGAAACATCATGAAAATACACTTGAGAAAATGAGCTCTGGCCCACCGAACTCTGAAAATAAGCACTCACTAGTGACTAGAATACAGCACCAATTTCAAATGCTCCACTGCCACTTCAGTGTACGCAGATGCAGGCATACTTGGAGTGCGGACCGTCCAAACTGTCCTTTCTCATGCTGTATCACAAGATCAGACTTGTGTGTGTGTGTGTTTGTGTGTGTGTGTGTGTGTGTGTGTGTGTGTGTGTGTGTGTGTGTGTGTGTGTGTGTGTGTGTGTGTGTGTGTGTGTGTGTGTGTGTGTGTGTGTGTGTGTGTGTGTGTGTGTTTGTGTCTCCCCTCGAGGCCCAAGAGGACAGCCTGAAATCAAATGGCTATCTGGAGATCTGAGGGCCGGTGGGCAGTGAAACGGTCTTTTGACTGCCTCAAAGGTGAGGCGCCTCGCTTGAAACCCCCTCTCCCCCGGTGTGACCACCGTTTTTTTTTTTTTCAAACATGTTTGCCTTTCTGTCTGACATTCACTGAAAAAAATGGTACCCCTACAAATCAAAGGGTCCTTAGACTGCTTTCATTTTTGATCTTATCAGGCATTCTGTTGGAAGCACTCTGGGTGGCAATTCTGTCCTATCTGTTCTTCTATTAAAGGATTTGCCGCCCATGCCGCCGATTCCTGACTCTCGGCCAGGCGCCCTGCCCCCTCCTCGGCTCTTAAGTCGTGACACGACTCTCCACTCCTGCGGGAGACGGAGCATGGGAACCTGACGGAGGTGCAATGTCCACAAGAAAGCCAATTTGTTTGAAACCCCCCTCCCCCCCCCCCCCCTCCTCCTTCTCCTCCTCCTCCCAAAATCCTGTTAAGTTTGCCGGAGGCTCTGTCTGCGCCCAGACTTGCAGTGCAAGCAGCCAGGGGGCAAAGGTCGTGTCCATCAAACACATAACCCCGTTAATGGAGGAGCAGACAGGGCCACTGATAATGGGTTTTACTGACCCTCTTTGTTGGAGGGTTAGCCCTCTCTGCCGGGTGGTAGGGTTTGTTACTGAGGAATGCAGTCACATTGGCTTCCTCCTGGTGTGGAGAGGGAGTGGAGTCACCTCCAAACACCCCCCCACCTCATCCCACCCCACCCCACACCACCCCACACCACACACACAGGCACACACACACATTCACACACACCTCCATATCCAGCTCAAACCTAGTGCGAATGTGAAAGGGAGGGAGGCAGGGACTGACTGGAGGACTCCCCCCTCGAAAATGAGATGAATCATCTCAAGGGGCTTATCCTAACAAATAAACACCATCTTTTCCACCGCTTTTTGAAGTTGTGTTTGTAATGATCCATTTTTTTGTAATTTCCGACTTTGCACAAACATTTAAAAATCTCAGCCGGAGGCGGCCGCGCGAGCGAGCGAGCGAGCGAGCGAAGACCGAAGTTATCCGTCAGAATGCTAATGCAGGCCCGCTGAACAGGTGTTCATTCTGATGGCAGCCGGGAGAGGGATGAGAGGTGGTGCGTGTCTGTCTCGCCGGAATAAGGTGTCAGAGAACATTCCGCCGTTCCGCACCCCTTACGCGAGAGCCTTTGCCTCTATCTGTCTGCGCGCTGTCATTCACAGCCACGGCTGGCGCTCTCGAGTGAAAAGCAGAAGGAAAACTCGACGGAAGAAGATACGGCTTCCGTGCTGTGTGGCATGTTTTCAATCTTATGAGAACAGTCACGCTGACGGACTTGTTGTGAAACATTAAATCTACAGATTGGAGTTAGTAATCTTGTTTTAGTTGCTGGCAATTATCACATTCTTGGCATATGTGAGAGACGCTCACTATTAGCTGTGTGCTAATTAGTATATTTTTAGACCTTGCATGTGTTAGACTCTAATTGGATTTCGGTTCGATATGCTTGTTCAAGATATTCACTCTGCCGTGGCTTATGGCAGTGTGAAAGCAGTGTCCACACACAGTTTTACTGACAGGATTATCTCAGATTACAGCTGTGTTGCGCATTGTGGCTCCAAACTGGGGGGGTTCCTGCTTAATCTGGTTCTGATTGAATGTCTGCGTGTAGATTAATTTGCCCCAGTGACTGAACCGGGTGGTAAACACTGACAGCTTTCCCTGCAGGCCGTTGTGGTGGTCCACCGTGGACTTATCATCTTACAGAGGCAGCCCCCGCCTGGCCGCCTGCTTGCTTGCCTCAATGCAGTCGCAGCTGTGATAGTGTTGTCTTTCTGCATGACCGGATGGATGGATGAGCGAACAGATGGATGGAGGAATCTATCTTCCTCTCCTCCGCTCCGTTTCTTGTGTAACGTGCCTGTACTTGTCGTCCCATATCCGTCTCCCACATCCGCCTCTGTTGCCCGTGTGTGTGTGTGCTCGGCACTGTAGTCCCAGCGTTACGGCCTGCCTGAGGTCATGTGGTGAAGACTTTAAGAGTGCTGTTGTTACCCCTCTCCTACCCCCCCACATGCCCCTGTGACCCTGGGCTAGGCCTGGGAACACGTGGGCGTGTCAATTCCCCCGTTAGAGGCCCGCCAAGGCATAGATCAGGCCCTTCACAGGTGTTGACAGCGGGATTAGGGAGATGTTATATGGCGGTCAGAAGTCACCTGCTCTAACTGATGTGATTATGCTCTTTAGTGGAGGGCTCACTGACACTGACACACATGTGGAGATGATTTCTTTAGGATATGAGCGGAGGAGTTTATTTGGTTGATAGACCCTTTCAGTCTGTTCCTAGGCCTACAAGGTTTCAGGTTGAAATGTTCAAAAACAACACAGATACTTTGAAATGAAAATGAACCGGACTTAAGCATACTGCTCTACAAAATGTTGACTTTAAAACTTGTTTTATAAAATGTTGTTTGTCCCCAAGTTACCATTAGCTTAATGTTTTTTCTGTGCCACCGGAAATGCCTTAGGAACGTGCATGTTTGTTTATACATAAGAGTCTGTAATAAACGGAGAAACCTTGCAGTCACTGAGTAGAGGTTTGATGATGGGC